>NC_091496.1:6151923-6476195 GCF_947461875.1 Haliaeetus albicilla
AAATGGGGCAGACCTGTGTTTCCAGTCCTCCCACCTCTATGCACCCACTGAGCAGCAGAGCCGAAGCCGTGGGAGAAGCTGCATGTTGTCCACATGGTACATTCGCCCCAGGTGAGGAGAATGCCACGAGGCAGACTGAGACTTCGAGGATCTCAGTCTCTTCCTTAGCTTCTTCTCTTCCAGCCACTGGGCCAGTGGGGGTGCCTAAAATGAGCCTAAAGTCTAGTATTTCAAAGACATTTTAGCAGCTAGCTTTGGTGCCTAGCTACTTCAAAAACCAAAAACTGTGCCTGAAAATTTGTAGCAACTGGAACGTGCCATTATTTGTGAATTTCTACTGCAAAAATAGACAACTAATTGAAACAGAGTAAAATCACAAGGGGAAGGTGACTCATTATTTGTCAAGCCACCGGAGATGCCGAAGGCCTCCTGCAGTCACGTATTTCAGCCTCGTGGAGTTTTTCCTTTTTCTGAACATTGCCAGGCTTTGGGAACAGTGCTGAGGTTTGGGGAAGGAAAACACACTGCACCATTATCCACAGCTGGAGCCACGACCCTTAAAGGAATCTTCTCTGCGCTTCTGAAAGGATCAGCTTCTCTCCCACTTGTATTTTGTCTGAAGTAGAGACAGGGTAACGTGGCTTTTACCTGAGACTTTTAGGTTAATGTGACAAATGCCAGAAGTCTAATTAGGCTCTTGTGTGGATTCCAAAAAAACAAAACTCCTTTAAAAGATGCCCTTCTTGCAAGCAACTTTGTTTTCCTCCTTCAGGTCTTTTTTTAAATGTAAATTAATTCAAGGTTATCACTTCCCTTCAGCATCCCCCACTTCACTGGAATTACTCTTAATTTACTTTGATGAAACGTACAATATTAGTCTTAATTAGAAGCCTTGGGGACAGACATGTGAAGGCTCATGACACAGACACCTTGCACTTTTGTTGGAGCTTCTCCCCTTTGTAATCTGGGATGCAGGAATTTGTCTTTCAGCAAACGATAGCCCTGATATTTTCCAGCTTTATTGATCAGTCAAGTAGGCAATGACTTCACAAAGATTTCCTGATAGACTCTGACTTACACTTAACTAGCTCCTTAAATCAGCACTTCTTGTCAGAGGGAGGAAAAGCAGTCTGAGTTAATTGGTTCCTATGACCAACCTATCTTACACACGCATTGCCTTGCAAGAAGTAAAAATTAACAATTAACTAAAAGTTCAACAGAACTCGCCACTGAGTGACGTAAAGAATGAAACTGGCCTCAGAATCTTCTTTTTTCTCTCTCTTTGGGTATATAGCATGAAAAGGGGGAGGACGGGTCTGCTTGACAGGCTGCCTTTGCTGTTGTTCAGCCCAGGCATGTGACTTCCTACTTGGCAACGGCTACGAAGCTTTTGGTTTCTTTCCAGAAAGCCAAGTAGAAAACTGTTTTGCATTCAATTTGATGGAGTGAAACATCACAGTTTTCCATGATCTTTGGAGAACACAAAACCAAATATGGGGTTTTTTTTGCTTTATTCTATATACATGTATATATGTACATATACCTATTCATGTCCATATGTGTGTCAATTTCAAAAGATGTGGAAAGAGGCAAAGTTTGTATGTGAGTGGCACAAATGTTACTTGTACAACTGAATGATCTGCTATTTTTTGAGAAAATTAAAACCCCGCAGTTGTTCATCCCACCATTGCTCTTCAGCGAGCTAAAAAATGCAATAAGCTGCCCTCCCCGAGTCCAGCAAACCAAGGACTGTTTAAATGGATCCTTCTACACCTCTCCCTCTATAGCAAATGCTCACACAGCCATGAATATCAAACTCCAGATGTTTGAGATCTTGGCAGTCGTGCCCTGCTCCTGAACCTTTGCCATCAGCTGTAGCAAATGGCTGTTACTGAGAGCGGTTGTTGACCTAAATGTTTTCTGACAGCAGCTTCACCCTGCCCCTATGATTGGCATTTCCCAGAAAGCTGATGTGTCTGATGGACTGTATCAGTTTCGGTACTTCATGTTTCAGATTCAGTAGCTGGTAAAATGAGTTCAGTCCTCACTGTGAATAATTCGGTAAATGCTGCATCAGCTTTAGCACGCTCTGCATTTAATTTATTAGGAGAAGAGATACATTTCGTATGCACAGATTGATTGTTATTTTACTAGGTGATGTGTTTCAATCAGCAGGTGATATATGTCATTTACTATATTACACTGTTTCAGATGTTGCTATATGGTTCAAAGGAAGATGTATTCAATTTAGAAACATTCTCCAATGCATTTCCACATGCTTTTCATTCAGTAACATATCCAGTTTTTCCTTCTATTGTGTACGCTTGTCAGGTGGGGTTTTTTTATTTTGGGTTGTTGGGGGGGGTCTTAAATGTGTGATTTATGGTTGTTTCTCTTCACTTAGACTGTATTTGAACCTTTTATCCCAACCTCACTCTTATTTATATATCAGAAATGTTTTACTTATTTATATATCAGAAATGCTTATGCATGTAAACTATGACCACACAGAAACCTCTACGTACAAAGCAAAATTAGGATATTCATAGAGACATAGACTAAGCATTACAAAATGCCTATAACAGTGGGACTTCAATTGTAGGTGGGATCTTAGGACATTGCTCAAATACCACTGGATTCATAACCTGCTTCACATGCTCACTGCTTTTCTTGTGATTTATGACTTTCTAATTTTCTTTATGTTAATGTAAGTAGCAAAACAAGTTTCGTGGACTCAAGTAACTCCATACATGCTTACAAAGAGCTCACAGTCCTGAGATGGACATTTAGGAAATGTCTTGATTTCCATTTGCGTTGGATCGAGGTTTTCTGAATTTCCAAGCTGACAACAGTTCTACCACTCACAAACAAATGCTGTTGGGAAAAAAAAGTATATTTTTTTCTCCTTGTAAAAAATGGGCTGTGTTCCTCAAAATATATTGGTATGTGGTTGGTAGTAGGCAATGGATAAATATTTTCTCTGAAGAAAGATGAAGCATCAGATTAAGCTGCAGCTTCACATAACATGCGCAGATAGAAGTTCAAATGAAATTCAGGCAACTTCAGTTCTGCCCTTTGTCATTTTGGAGTGCATGCTCTGAGATAGAGACATTTTACTTGAATCATGAGGTTTATCACCTAACTACGCTCCAGCACTTTAACTTTACAAAACACTTCACAGACAATATTTAGTCCTCAAAAGAACTTCCTTAAAAACTAAGAACGTCAGTATTCCACACAATCATTAAAGACCTCATGACATTCTCAAGAGAAGCAAAGATTTAGTCCAGAAATAAGAATAAAGCTCTGTCTCACCTTTGTGTACTTCAATTCTGCACTCCAATCCTTCAAATAACTGCCGCAATTCAGAATATTCTCTAATGTTTTTGCTGTGAATGATTTTGCTAGCGCATTCAGGGCACTTAAACTACGTTTCTCCTCTGAACTGCTCTCTGGAGAAGGCTTTCTCACCCCAGTAAGTATAAAGAGAGCCAAAGTATACAAATCTCCTAACTTAGGTACCTACACTGTAAATACCCTCTGAGGGACTGTTGCTACAGAATGTAGCATTAAGACATGTAGCGATACCTAGAAGAATTACTAAAGTGTTGTCACAGGCAGGCAGCTACGTATCATTTTTCTGTCACTGAGCACCTTTACAGCATTACAAATATTCTAAGTAAGTGCTCAAACTATGTGCAGAGTAAATCCACTTTAAACCAAGCCAGGCAAAGTACAAACAGTAAAATATTTGGCTTGTTTTTTCCTTTTCTTATTTTCCCCACACAGAAAACAATCATTTGAGAGGTTGTAAAATGTTGGAACAATAAAAGCAATTTTATAAAATGTTTTAACAGTTTGAAAAATGTTCTGCTTGGAGGATGAGCAGTATGTGTGTGTGTATATACGTATATATACGGGGCTGGTTTGTTTTTTTCTTTTTCACACCACTTTTCTGACTCACAAAATGCTTTAGTTCATTGAATTTATTAAAAAAAACCTGTGTGTTGGTGTTTCTGATCTAGTGATTGGCTGAACTTATCTCTTGAGAACTGTGGGAGAGAAGAAATTCTTATGCTTTGCTTTTGCAATGCCATCTCTGGAGGTAGATGCAGAATATTGATATCAAGGGACCCACCTAAAGCTTATTGAAATCAATAGGAAGACTGACCGCAGTGATAATGATACGTGCTACTAGCCACAGTTTTGGAAAATTCTTAAGCAACAGCTTTATACTGCAATGGGATTTGAGCAAATGCTTAAGCGCTTTGCTGCTCTGAGATTACATCCTGGAACTGGGGCTTATACACTTGCATTTAGCAAACACGGTGTGTACGTATGCTTGCAGGTGTGTGTACGTGTGCCCAAATGAGCAATACATGTAGAGCTGCTATGCTTTTATTACCCAGAACAGATATCCAAAAATTCATCAGTCAGATAAGAGAGAACTGCAAAAACTCACTGGTTTCTCCAGCTGCATCCTCCCCTCTTTCTCAGGGAAACAGTTCTGTTGTTACATTTGCCAGGCTGTCACTGGCTATTTCTCTAGCGTGGGGAGAGCCTGAGACCAGCCATCAATATATCACACCTAAGTTACGTTGTGCTGAACACTCACACACAATTTTTCAATAGTTCTGTGTTCTCCATAAGATCCTTCAGAGGAGAGTAAGGTCTGTAGCAGATTTACATCAGGAGAGGAACTGAATTACAAGAATCAAATTATTTTTATGTCTGACTTGCTAGTTTTAAAGTTTGCTTGTGTTTGCTTCAGGCCCCTAAGTTTCAGGGAGATATGAACTGATTTGCTCCCTTGTTATCCAAATGGGATATCCAAAAATCCCCCCATCCATAAGAATCAATTTGTGCTCAAAAGTTTTTGCCATGCCATAACAGCATGTAAGCCATAATGTAAGGACTTTAAATATAAGGGAGAAATCATGCCGGTAAACATAAGGACTTTAAATATAAGGGAGAAACCATGCCAGTAGGTTTTGGCGTTGAAAGAGTTCTGGTAAACGTTGAATGACAAAAGGCTGCCTATGCCTGTGGGTCTGGGAGGACCACACATGTCACTCTCAAGCAAAACTAGAACAAAAAGCTCAAGAAGCTGGGTCCAAAGATTGCTTTAGATCTTTTTCATGTGAGTTTGTTATGTGGTTTTGGAACTGCAAAGCCCTCGACAGTGATAATAGGGATAAAAATGTTATGTTACTATGGAGAGTGTTTTGAGGTAACGTTACTTCTGAGTTTATTTTGTGCTGCAGTTGTGTACTGTATTCGTAGTGGGGGGGTTTTGAGGCTGCTCTGTGCTAAATTACTGCAGTACAAAAGTTTTCTGTCTCACTTCACTTCGTCCTGATCCTTCAAAAAATGCTACTTCAATAACAAGTTGAAGATAACTTGCTGAAGAGTCCTGTGTCTGTTTCTCAATCATTTTGCACTAAACAGTTTTTTGTTCATGGTTCAAAATAAGCAAATCTTCACTTGCTGGAACATAATTGTTTCCAGTGGCTGTGGCACCACATTAATCCTGAATTCTTTTTCTGAAATATTAGCTGTGCAAGAAACTACACTTAAACAAAGTAGTATTTGCCTGGAAAATATGTGAAACTGTAAGAAGATAGAAGTTTATTTCAGAGATGGATAGGAATGATAGACAGACCCAAATAGTTATCTACGCATGTCCAGATGGTACTCTGTAGTGATCTGAGCTTAGAAATGTATGAGAAAAACTTGTGATTTCTAATCTTGGGTCTGACACCACTTCCCTTTGTGGCCTAAGGCAAACCACTTAACTTCTCCATGCCTCAGTTCACCATTTGCCTCTAACTTTGAGTCTATAACAGCAGCTGTTTTCACTTTCTTTGGTAATTAGGCAAGCAATCTCTTGCTTGAGGCCTGGCATTAAAAGCTACCCCCCCTGCTTAAAGAATAGAGGAGATTTTTGACATTGGTCACACTCATTTTTCCTGGTTTCTAATACATTTTTAAAGGTTTCTTTTGACATAACTTGCACATGATAATGCAATCAAGATATTTAGGTTCCTGTGGATGTAATAGTTGAGCGGCGCACACTTACCGGTGGGTTCCATCTGCCACTCCTCCAGCCCCAAGTGGATTGAGGAAACTCAGGTGAGGATTTCAGGTACATCATCATGATCTTGCTATCTATGATGCTAGCGATTGGACACTGTGGTTGTATCTGTATAACTGAATAAAACAGGCCAGGGACCATTTTCTGCTGCTAAGACCTAGCATATGCCTCACACTCATACAATACATGTTTTTCACCCTGCAAATAGAGTGATTATATCCAAACTGCCTATGGGCATTGATCCCTTTCATATACTGTCCCTTCTACTACTGGGAGAGAGAGACTGTTAATTAGCACAGGACAAAGTCACATGAGGGAGAAATCTGTAGGTTGCGTGAGGACTGCAGGCCATTCTCAACCCATAGATGTGTTTTATTTGCCTGGATGGATATGGACATGTCCCAGGGAAGTATCCTGACTGCTAGGTGAGGAATAAGTTTAAGAAATAAAGCCTTTTAAATGTTATAGTACATTCTCTATAGATAACTGAGATACAGTTCTGATAAAATTAATAGTCCCTAAGGGGGTACTCTTTAGCAGGGAATCTCAAAATATACAGGTAATAAAATATCATTATCTCCATTTTCCAAATGGGAAACCATAACCAAAAGAGAAGAAATAATTTATCCAAAGTCATCCAGCACACTGATAAGCAGGACAGGACTCAGACTTAAGGCTCCCAAGACCTGTTGGGTGTTCTGTGCTGTAGGAAACAGGGCTTCCCAAAACCAAACAGTGGTTAGATTTTATTTAGACACTTATATTGAGTAGTAAACTCTGCAACATTTTTACAAATTTAACTCTGATTAAAATAGTTTTAGAATGAACTAGCAAGTCCCAGGATGATTACTGACTGGTCTCAGTTACTCAGGAAACTTTTCCCAGACCTAAGTTTCCTCAGATGTTCACACTGCTCCTCTAATTAGGAAGTATATGTCTTCTTTTTGAGATACGAGAGCAGTGCCTCATATCTCAGCAGTGCCTTATTCAATGGCATTACATACCTAATAAATGTTCGAGTAGCATTTATTTTCATGGCCATGTCAACTTACAACCTTGTCATCAACTAGTATATCCATCAAAATCCTTCTTCCCCCTGATCATTTCCGACTGAACACTGCATTTATGGAAGAATTTTTGTTATTGGTCCCCAGATGCATGCACTTGCCCTCTGTACTATTGAATCTCATCCCATTTCTATTACTCCAGGTCTCAGACTCATCCAGTTGCTCCTTGCAGATGCTCTGAACCTCTCTATATCATCAGCGAGCTTTATTAATGTACTCTCACTTTCTATGCCAGGACTGCTAGTGAAAGTGTTAAGTAGTATTGCTCCCAAGGCTCCTCTATCAGCTTTCCTTCAGGCTGAAAACGCCCAGTCTCAGCAGTACCTGTTGCAGTCTGTTGGCTAACTGATCTGTGGGCAATTCCCCAGTTCTCTGTCCTCTTCACAGTTTAACATCCTCCTGGTTTATACTTCAGTTTAATTTTTATACAGTTTTGCCGAGGTTCATGTTCCTTTGCTGAGGAAATCAGTGTGGTTTGGTTTTTTTAATAAATGAAAAACAATCAGATTACTCCAGCAAGATCCACCTTTGGCATCCCAAACTGTGTTTTACTCTGTATCCATTTGTCTGAATATTTTTAATTTTTCTTTCCCTTTGAGATTTGTTTCAAAGCTTTTATACTGTTCAGGTAGGACTAACAAGTCTGTAGTGAGTTGGATCATTTTCCTTTCTACTTTCTGAAAATAATCCCTACAGCTTCAACTACCTGTGCCTTAGAGATTTAGTGCTATTGGCTCTGCATCTTCTTGTTGTTTTGTAATTCAGGCACATCAGGTCACCCTGAATTCTCTTAAACCCTCCAAGTTTTTTTCCTTAATAATTTCATTTTCCATACCTTGGTGTGTATTAGTCATCCTGCCTTTGCTACTGTGTTCTGCACTGCTGTTCTTATCAGCCACTTCAGTACTAGTAAATAAAGCAGGGCCTTGGCACAAGTTCAAAGACTGACAAATAACTGTCCATGCCAAGTAATTGTGGGGATACAATTGACCATTTTTGACCCATGCAAACTAGTACTGACAGACAATGCCCGTGCCCAGCGCAGGGACAGATCCAAGTAAGAAATCTGGATGTGACCATCCTGCTTTGGGAGGTGTAGCGAGTTTAATCATATCAATACTAGCACTCGGTCCACCCACACACAAGATTTTAGGTCCATTTTACTCATTAGCATAGCTGTATCCATTGAAACCAAGGCACAGTATTCATTTAGATGAGTTCATTATCTTTCCTCTCTCCACCGCTAATTTTTACTTTGCAGTGAAAAAAATGAAGGCAGAGGTACTCGGTAACTCACTAAGTTCAGTACAATCCTCAAAACAGGGTGAAATGAAACAGGACTAGAAACACAGAGAGTGGATTTCTCTATGCCTTTATAGATTTCTTTGTTTGTCAAGTCTCTGGCTTGTAAGCACCTCCCTGCTTGAGTCTTTTTTTTATTCTCTCCATGTTGTGATTTTATCTGTTTTCTTTTCTCTTTTGGACAATAGGTTATTTAACTTCTCCCTACCCTTTTCCCTCCCCACGCTGTTGTCTCTGTTGTCTTTTTATAGCTTTGTTTGGCTGATTTGGGTTTGCATGATTTCTCACTCTAATAACCTCTTCCTGCAATGGTGACAGGGAAGGTGCCATGGAGGGTAGAAAATTCGTTCTTCTTTGTCGTTGTCTCCCGTGTGATCTGACAGGCCGGGAGAGGAACACAAAAGTGGGAGGGATGGAAATGGGAGGCACCGGAGCTGCCAGAATCCCCCCCCCCTTTAACATCTCTGCCAGGTTTTCTAGAAATGACAGGTTCTTCCACCCTTTTCTTTGAGCCGTTCAAGGAGAGAGGGTGGGACTGAGTGGCAGTAGCATGTAAAGGGTGGCCGGAGAGAGAAAATAGTTGTAAGTTTGATGTGATGATTTGGGTTTGCAAAGGCTTCACCTTGGGTGAGTTTCTTTTCACAGGATCCAAACTAGCTGTGGTTTGGCTGTAGGTGCCATTTAATTCGGAATGGCTTGTTCTAGGGGAGTGGGGCGAGAGGAGGGCTCATATGGCTGCTCTGGTTTATGGTCTATTTAATCTCAGCAAGGGGGCAAAGACTCCAAGGAAGGACAAAAAGGAATGAAAATAAGACTAATGTTTGGTCTTCTGTGGCTAAGAAGATTCGGAGCTATTATAACATCAAATAACACAGCCAAGCCCTGTCACTGTTTTCTCTCTTTATTTTGTGCCAAGCACAGGGAAGCTAGAGACCAGTGGCCTGTTCAACTACTTTATAGCAGCTTTGTTTCACCTTCACACTAAAAAAAAAAGCAAAGCATTGATTTCCTCCATTTTAATGCATATCTTTGCTGATTTACTGTTTCAGAGCTCCTCTCCCTCCATCCACCCGTTCATATGTCACTTGCTTTAATATTCCAGTTTCTTACCCCACTGTTAAAACTTTTCCCACCACCCTCATGGTGCTGCTCTTAAGATGTTTTAGCCATAGTTTTTCATTACATTTTTTTCCTTCTAAGATTCAAAAAAAAATTCTGGCTCAGGAGAGCTGCCCACTTGCCAAACTGGCTACCATGCTCTGTTTTCCAGGGGACTGACGTATTCATTTCTCCCAGTTAGAAGGTTTGTTTTCAAAATTACATTAAAACCCAGTATTCCTAGCAAGAAGCAACTTACAACATCTTTAGGATAAAAAAAAAGGCCCATGTGGGGGTCAAGATTGCTTCAGATGAAGACTTTATGCTAGATTTAGAACACCAAAAGAGTCTTCTTTCTATGTTACCATCTCACATCTGTCTCCACAGCTCAGCTCTGAGGGACAATCTCATTTTCACTACGTTCCTCTCTTCTTTTGTTTTTGTTTTGTAGCAGGTAATTGTTCAGGATTCCAGTTTATTACAGCACAAACCAAGCAGTCGTCAATAAGTCTGTCAGGACTGGTTCTGGTTGGGCTCCTGAGAATCACTTCTGTCTCTCTCCATCCTTGCTCCTCCCTGATACTTAGTGGCTCTTCGCAGCCACGATTCTAATTTATTTTCAGGGGCTCTCTCAGCAGGTTCCTCCTTCATAACTTGGATTTGGCTCATTTCCTGGCACTGTCCTTCAGGGTCTGGAGAGGGAGCGCTGATGGCTCAAGTAGTTCATGGGAGTAAGGAGAAATAGCCCCCCCCGAAACCTCAGAGTACCAGCCTGCCTGCCAGCTGCACCCCGTAGACATCAAAGCTGGCAGTAATACAGGTTCAGTGTGCCCTTTTATCGGTGGTTTTCCATGCATCTAAAAGACCTGCTCTGCCTTCTGCTGCAGGTGGAAAGAAACCAGGGAAAACTACCCTTTTTTTGCAAAGCAACCTTTTGCTGCTGTATTTAAAGGCTGAGTTTGTAAGAACAAATTATGGATCTCTTTGAGATCTCAAAGACTTAATTAGAAAAGTCTAAATATAACGTTATTTTTTCCCAGACATTTTAATAAGTATATTTGGGTGGCTCACTCCACTTTTGAATCCATAATTCCCTAATGCTTTGAAGTCCTTTCTGTGAAAATGCAGGCCACCCCAATTATAGACGTTTCTGTAATACACTGTTTGTTAAATAGAGCTCCAATTCTGCCTGTGACTTAATTTGACGTTAGACCCCTTGATAATACAACCTCACGTTAGTGGGAATAGCAAGTCAGTATTTAAGTGTCGCTTGCCATCCCATAATAAGCCTCGCACAACTCCAAGATGCCCTTCCCTGCATTGGATAGCAAGTTGACTGGTGATGGATGTCACCTCCAGCCCATGGGGGTGATGTTCTCTGGGGACAGCCGTTCTCTGAACGGAGTACTAGGGTTCCCCCACCTGCCCTGGTGCCTCCGGACTCCTTTGTGTTTTTTGGGATGAGCCTTCAATCACATAACCGAGCAATCCGTGGCTCAACATATCATTTTGTCTCTTACACTTCTCTGTAATCATGAATCATGTCAGGTTATCATAATTTGGAGCCTGTGATCCGGTACCTCTAAGTACTACATCATCAGCTACAGAAAATTCTTATTTAAATGAGAAAGATGCAGATATATTTTCTAATTCCCATGCCATCTTACACTGATAGCCCTGAAGATTTTCTGCAATGTCTCATCCTTTGCTGCAGTCCCTGCAAATTTATTCCACATTATTTCTGAGACTGGATAATTGTTTCTTATATTTACATTATTACAAATTCTAGGTTTCTTCAATCTGTACACTCTCTGAATCAAACCTAGGCTAAACAAGTTTTTAAACCAATATTGCCTTTTTGTTCCTGTAACTACAACAGACCTGATCAGTTCCAGTTAAAGATAAACTTCACATCACGTAATCCTTTACTCAAAATTAGTTTCATGCTATGCGTTCTCAATTATACTTGTCTTTCCTCTATGTATTTACATTTTCCATTCATTTTTTTTGCAAGCGATCTAGTTTAGTTTATAATTTATAAGCATTCCATTATTTTTTAATGAAAAAAAAAAAAAAATCATTCTTTGCTTCAGCATTTTTCACACAACCCCCGTGCAGAACTCCTCCATGTTGCTGTCTGCTCTGTCCCCTGGAAGGAGGCCTGGTGTGCACGAGAGCTTGTCTATTTTTCTGACGGTCTAAGCTGGCCCACTGAAAGGTACTACCTGTCCCTGCAAACCTTGTCACTCTCTGCTCTCCTGAGCAGTGAGTCGTGAGATGTCCTTTTTTGTTCCTGCTACTCTGGGCTGAAAACTCTTGCAAAATGGTTGTGTTTATTTCTAAATGCTGGATGTTGTCTAGGTCTGTACATGTTCCCACATCTCAAGCACCTTTTTTTTTTTCTTTGACATTTTCTTGCTGTTTATTCTACAGCATCTCTTCCAAATTCCTCACTTGGTTGTGACCTCCTGCTTCCCAGCTTCCTCTCCTGCTGGTCAGTCTGTCAAGAGTAGCTGCAACTTGTTTTCCTTTTAACATTTTCATTCTGCCTTGAGTATTTCTGCAGCTTGGCACATCCTGATAGCATTTTCCCTAAGTCTAAATCTACATCTTCCAGCAGTCCTTCCTCGCAGCCCTGCAACTTTGATGCTGGTCACCATCTGATCTCTGTTAATGCACGCTGACAAATTACTAAGGTTACACATCTGACTCATTCATTAAAGATCAGTCAACAAAAACTTCAAAGGGACTCTTCTTCTATTTTCAGCTTCCAGTGAAATCTCTTTCCAAAGTTTCATTTTTCTTGGGAAGGCAGTATTCCCCAAATTCATGAAGCTTACCCATTTGCTCTGGCTTAATTACGTACTACTGAAGTCAGCAATGGTAGGGAGAGGTGCTGTAAGCTCTGGGTCAGTGCTGTGGATTTAGTTTGGTATGAACTAAATATCTCTGACAGCAAAGTCTTAGCAACTGACACTGTTAAAAAAAGGATTGTTGTGAGTTCTTTCAAAGCTCATTTGAAAGTAATCAGCTATTATGGCATTTTGGGAAAGCAGACCCCTCTGTATTCCTGCTTCCCAAAGCTGGGACAGAGAAAACTGCAATATTTGACCAGGTTCTAACTGGAAGATCTCTGTCTTTTTAGGTTAACTTCTCTGAAAGCAGCGCAGCTGGAATACCTGAAAAACAGGCAAAAATTAAAAGAAATTAAATAAAATGAAATAATGAAATGAAATAAAATAGCAAATATAAAATATAAACCAAAAGAAGTCAAAGCTTCATTTCCCAAATTGTAAGTAAGTTAGAGACAGTCATTTAAAAAAAAAAAGAAAAAAAGAAAGGAAAAAAACCCAGACTGCAGTTCTCATACAGACTCTTGATTCTAACTGTTGTGCTGTTAAAAATACCTTATATGACTCATGGTAGAACTGAAATGTGTTGATACCTACTTTAAGGCCAGAACTGGGATCTGTGCTTTGCTTAAATATGAAGCCAATTAAACATGGGAAGTACCAATTAGTTAAATAACTGTGATAAGTAATTTCTACATTTGAATATTTATTTAGAGAAAGATTCCCAGTATATAAGGTCTCATTCTTTGAAGGTAATGCTGTGTGAAGTAATCAAACACAAAGTGCAGAACTGCCTGCTTCAGCCATGTTATATTATGAACTGTACTGAGTATCAGTTAGGACTCTGGAAAATTTTGACATCGATTCAGGCTGGCTGACTTTCTTGCATCCAAATTGTTAATTCTTGGGTCCAGCTTAGATCTGGACTCTCCTCAAGGATCTAAAAAACTGCAAGAAATAGCTTTCCATGCTATTTCCATGCTTTCATTTTCTAATTCCAAAGAAGATGCTGTTGTGAAATGAAAATACAAAGAAATAGCACAGGTAAGCAATTTTTGGAGGGTTTTAGGTTTGTTTAGTAATTTTCATGCTTTTTCTTTTTACAATGCTATCTAAGCAGAAGAGTAACTCTTTGAAATACAAAGCATCATTTTGATTATATTAAGAGACGTATAAAAGGTATTTAAAACATCATTTTAAATACAAATTGTGATGCTAACAAAATAAAGCATTCTTTTATTGATTGAAAAATCCATATTTGTGATTAAAGTTAAAGGCAGTTTTTTTAAACAATTACACTTTTCTAAAAAAAATTAATATGGGCTAAATTGTTTAATTAACTTTGAGACACCCTTCTGGGAAAAAAAAAACAAAAAACAACTAACCACATTAAAATTAAATTTCTGTGTGATTACTTCAAACATGTCCTTATTAGTTGCTACCTAGATGATCATGGTCCTTCATGCATTCATGTTTAGTTCCCAGTTATTCACAGTTTGTTAATTGGTGTGATATGGGATGAATATTGATGGTACAGTCTGGATGATTTCCATACCAAAGGAGCAGGCATATCTACTGTCCATGTACACAGCAAAAAACAAAGTTCCCAACAGATCTGACTTTGAAATTTGGCAAATACCCTCTCTGTGTGCTGTATGTTGGCTCCATATGCAGATAGCTTTACAACATGCATGACGGAAAATACAATGCAATACAGTAAGAACAAATAAATAAAAGTTAAAAAAAAAAAAGAAACAAAACAAAAAAACAACAAAAAACCACCAGAACAAAGTACAATGGCTAAGTTCAGTTGTTTAACTTGTGTAAACTTCTTGAGAAGCTCTGGACCCAGTAAGTGTTAATGACGGGTATAACAGTGGTGTGACTTGGTGTTTTTAATAGAGGAGGGCCAGCATGTGGTGTTGGCTATCCAGATTTACATCTAGACTGAAACGTTAGTGTTTTCTGTGTGTCAGAGTTTTCCCTGAGTGTTAACATCCCATTTTGAGCTCCTCTGTGCATTTGTGTTAAATCTGGCATGGCCATGAGCCAAAGTTATTCAGAGGGGAGGTGAAACATCCTTGAGAACCAGTGAAAAACCGACCTTCTCCTTCACTCGTTTCAAAGCATTTCTGTTTGTTTGTTTTTGCCATGGGGTAGAGAATACTTGACCAGAGGGATGTGTTAGTGAGTAACATAGCAACTCAAGCTGGAGAAGGTGGAGGTGGTAAGAGTCTAATCTATGGGAATATCATCTCTAAGGAGCTGGGTGAGAACTTCAAACATCTGAAGGGAAACCTGAGAGATTATCTCTGAGCAAACACCTTAGTAGGATGGTCCAGACAGACACTTAAAATAGGGATGCAACAGGAGAATATGCAACAAGCAAAAGCAAGAGGTGAACACGATGAAGGATTTCAACAAGACATTACATCTAAAGGAGAACAAGACATAGCGTGACACAAAGCCTCATATCCAATCTGCAAGAAAGGATTCCCTCCTAACAAGAAACAAAGCGGAGTTTCCAAAGGAATAAGTACATACCCTACCATGGAAAGTAGCCAGCAAAATATGGGCTCGCCATGGTTGTGTCCCATCTCTTCTTCACCCTGACCACAACATGCAGCCTGTAAACTAAACCAATCTATATAAGCATGTGGAGTTCTTAATGGATTTTATTTTCTTTTGAAATGGCTCAACTTATCATTGAAATGTAAAGAAATACAGCTACTCTGTAAATGTTCAGAAAGCCAAAGTATGAAAAGAAAAAGCATTAACATTTAACTTCACCTTTGATCAGACAGTATAACATTAAAAAAATGTTATTGAAATAGTGACATTTCCAATTTTCAGGCAATATAATTTTGCACATAAGATGGAGAATAGCGTTGGCCCGAATTCTTTTCACTAAAAAATTACAATTTTAGTACAGTCCAGCTAGTCTATAAATTCAGCTCAGCTTGTCTGACTTAATTCCAAAAAAATTTAAAGACATTACATAAAATAATAAATTCTTTTTTAATTGTTTAAAATGCTATGGGTTTTTTTTGTAAGATATGTTAATTCAAAACTTTACTTTTTCCTCAATCTGAAACAAAGCACATTTTAGGTTAGAGAAAATACTGTGTTCTAAATTAAGTGGGTTTTTTCACCTGCTAATTTGCTGCTTTTTTTTGCTTTTTTTGGTTTTGTTTTTTTTTTCCAGTCAGTGGCAATGGCTGGTGACCTGGGGAAAAACACAGTTAAATTTCCAGTTCTTTATACTGTTATAAGCCATGCAAGGTAATAGAAGATCATTTCTTCTAGGTAATTCTATATGACACAGAGAGAGAGATGCTCTGGCTATATCTATAACAGTGAAGTGAATAGGGCAGTACACAAGACACCAGCACTCACATTTCAAACATTCCTGTTAAATTCTCAGCACAGTCTCTGGCATGATTTTGACCTGGTCCAAATCACCTTCTCCCAATCAATGCCCCGGCTTGGTACAGGGCGTAGCTTAGGCAGGAATAATTTTTAACAGGCAGTTTGCACACATCCATCCAGTTGTCGATAGAAAGAGTAAGTTCAGCTAAATGCACCAGAATTGTCCCTGGACAATTTAATTTTCTAGTAAAGACATAGCCTCCAAGATTACGTTTAAGATCAGCTTTAGTCTTCCTATAGAAGCCAGGTATGCAAGCCTGGCTCCAGGATCAGCTGAATGCTGCCTTCCACAGCAGACAGGATCCCATCAGCAACTCAGAAGCATTTAATGAAGAAGAATATATTACAAATGTTAAACGGTTAGTGGCATAAGCACACAGAGCACACTTCCTCTTGCATGCAGTCGTTAAGTGGAAGTATCCCATCTCAAATGAGCTGCATTAAGAAGTCTTTGCAAATCCTTCCATGTTGTAAGCAAGCCAGGGAAACCAGTCTTCATGATGTTTTCATGAGGTAGTGCTGAGGGGGCGAGAAAAATCAAGACATGAAGGAGGCAACGAGCCTAGGACAAGCTTCCTTAAAAGCAAGGAACAAATCTATACCTCGTCATAGCAGCTTTAATGATGATAAAGGAGGGACTTATCCCACCAGCAAATTTGTAGCTGAATCCTGCACTGACTGTAGTGAGTAATAAGTTGTCCACTGATTTCAAAAGGGGTTGGGGTGCACCCTTAGTCTCCTTCGGTATTTTTCTTTCTCAGTGATCCCTTCTCACCATGCCCTTTTGCATCTGCCTCCACTCACTATGTGTTCAAGCATCGGGGCAGGCTGTAACCCCCCTTCTCTCTCTGCCGTGTTTCCCTTGTCACGTTCACCAACAGAAGGAAAAGAGAGCACAACATACTTATTGGTGAAAGACTGAGAGCTTAGCTGCAGAGTCCACAGAGCCTCCTTTATAACAGCGTGTTTCTTTGGGGCTTTCTGACAGAGGCGGATTTCTTTTCAGTCTTGCAGATCTCTGAAAAGACAAGTAGGCTTGCCAAATGTATAGGCACACACACTTAGGCTTACACATCTCAAAGCTATCAAACATGTCACATTTTATTTCTTTCACCTGCTTATGGACTGTGGACACCTGTGACTTATTGGCAGCAGATATTGGTTGAGATGGGGAAAGTTTCAGATACAGGAATTAGCTTTCTACTCCTCTGGCTTCATGAAACCATTTTGGATTCTCTCTCGAACATTTAGTATCTGTTTGAAGCAATTCTGTATGTTTAAAATAATAATTCTTTAAAAACAAAACAAAAACAAAGCCAAAACAATCCTTCTTTGGAATTCTACAAAAGCCTACATATAGGAAAGCAAAGAAAACCTAATGAAACCCAAAAGCACATAATCATTTATTTTTCTTACTACACAATAGCTTCATTGTAGCAAGTGGAATCAGCAGTCTGCAAACTGAGCAACAGATGCTCTTAGGTAGTAAGAGTTACTAAGCAGAAAGAGCTTTAGTAGCAGTTGCTAGGTAGTGCAGGAACCTTTTCTGGTAGCAGATGCTACCAGGTATTCGGGATATTTGTGCTTCTTTGATCATCTGTTGCGCGGGCTTCACTCTTTGCACTGACTCAGAGCTGAAAGCATTTGGAGTTTAGTGTATTTCTGTTAGTTTTAGGTGAAGTTAATGGGTTTCGGAAGGGCAGCGATCAGTAGAAAAGCCACCTTAACTGAGGACCATGCAGGAGCAGAGTTTTCATGCACACATTTTGAAAGACTTTTTGGAAGCTTTGTCAATAAAACATGCATCAATATTGTGAGCATATCCCTCTTTTTTTCCTGCAGACGAATACAAAACTTATCCAGAGGTTTGAATGCTTGCTACCAAAAATAAAGACTGAGTTTTTAAAAGTTAATGGAGACCCAATTTCTTTTGTCAGATTTTTTCCTTCCCGGTAGATTTTAACATCTAATTTGGCAAAATGCGCTAAACTAGGTTAACAAAGCTGGTGACTGGTGTGTGATGATTCTGCTATCCAAAGGCAGAGTGGCCACAGCTTTTGGCAGTTGTCGGAGGTATCAACTCCTGATTCTTCTTATAGGGTTTCACACCCATATCTCCAGCAGAGTGTAACCGAGTCAGTAACTCTGATGTACTGGGCATGTATCTGCTGAAGCTGTTTCATTTTGTCTATAAAATTTAAACATTTAATGGAATAAAAACTGGAACCCTTGTCCTGGTTCAGTGTCCTAATCATCAAACTAGTATCTTATTTTTCATTGTTTAAGGAACTATTTAAAGTGTTGCATACAACACCAAATGGCTCCAATCAATGTGGACAGCTGAGATAGCACCTCCAAAGAAATACAGATCTGGTGCTTCAGGCAATACTCTGAGTGGCAGGAAATGTGTGAAAATTTTTAATCTGAACATTGTTTTTCCTCCTCCTGGATATTTAGTCCAATGACAGACAGATCTATTTATTAGACAAAGAGAAGGCTGACCAGTCCTTCCTAAGACTGATTTGTGAACCCAGTTCAAACTCCTACATCCCAGCCAAACCCCTGTGACAAATTCAGCATGAATTTGGAAGAAAGGTTTATGACAATCAGCTGCATTTTTCACCCAGTGGTATTTATCAGCTCTTCTTTCAGGATAACAGTGTGAGGATCCTAAGACACAGTATTTTTTTGCAGAAATGCAAGTGAGTGTTTTGAGATGTGATTTGATTTTTGGCTCAGATCCATACATTGGTGATCATTAGCAAAACAGGTTAGAAGGTATGTAATCGCTTAAATAAGTGGCAGAGGGCTAGAAATCTTGGCTTGTAAATGTAATTACAGAGCCTGTCAATAGCCATTGATTTCCTTAGATGGATCACTTGAAAGCATTCAGAAAGCTGGGAATAAAATGGAGGAATGCTACAGAGCTCTGAAAGGAACAAATAACTTTTTTCTATCTCTTCTTCCAAGTCATGCACTTACACAGTGGAGCATCTTACACCTCAGCAGTATCTTTTGTATCTTCAGGAGAAAATGTTCAGCATTCCTCTTTTCTCCTCTACATGCTGGGTTTAGTGCATTTCATTGGACCTTGACTTTAAAAAGCCTGACTAAATACTCTAACATGAAATGATTACTAATCTCCAAAATTTCTGTTCTCATAGTCCATCTGCCCTCTCTTGAGTGACTATTTTTCTCCATAATATTTAATGTTTCTTCATATTATCGGCTTTTAAGTTATCCTATTTTGAACCAAACTGACCTATTGTTTACTCTGCTTCGGTGAGATCCCACCTAGAGTACTGTGTCCAGCTCTGGAGTCTTCAGTATGGTTCTGTCAGAGCAGGTCCAGAGGAAGGACACAAAAATGATCAGAGGGCTGGAGAGATAGCTGGGGACAGGCTGAGAGAGTTGGGGTTGTTCAGCCTGGAGAAGAGAAGGCTCCAGGGAGACCTTATTGCAGCCTTCTAGTACTTAAAGGGGGCTTATAAGAAAGATGGGGATAGAATTTTAAGCAGGGTCTGTAGCGAAAGGACAAAGGATAATGGTTTTAAACTAAAAGAAAGTAGATTCGGACTAGATATAAGGAAGAAATTTTTTATGGTGAGGGTGGTGAGACACTGGCACAGGTTGCCCAGAGAGGTGGTCAATGCCCCATCCCTGGAAACATTCAACGTCAGGTTGGACGGGGCTCTGAGCAACCTGATCGAGTTGAAGATGTCCCTGCTCATTGCAGGGGGGTTGGACTAGATGATCTTTAATGGTCCCTTCCAACCCCAACTGTTCTATGATTCCATGATTCTAAACATTTACTCTTGCAAAATTGCTCTGCTTCCTTGCTCTTTCTTTCTCTGAGCCCAGTGTCTGACCTTGTTGATAGGAGGGAAATATTAAAGACCTAGTCCAGAAGTCTTTCTGCAGTTTGTTGGAATTTGCAGCAGGATGTATTAAATGGCACTGAAAATATTAAACAAAGGTGAACTGTAGTTGAGGAGAAAAGGAAAGAAATGTAAACTCATTGTGGAAGTCACCTGTCAGGTAACAAAAATGTGAATATCTGGGACTCCTATTCAAACAGTAGCCTGGAGAAAAAATATTGTAATTAGTGCCAGTAGATAACAAGCTCTTTTCTGTGCAAGAAGTGATAGAGATCCAGCCAAATATTTAACAGCAGGAAACCAAAAATGGGTATCATAGGCAATTGCCACTATGTATATCACATTACTCTTCCATCTTCTTATTTTTGAATGTTTTCTTCATTCTTTTAACAATTGCCACTGTAAACCTTTCCCGTGTTCTTATTTATAGGCAAGAATATAAATTATATTCGATTCACTTGGTGCTATTGAAATATGACAACATGGCTGAATTTCAGCTGGAAACAACCAGGGGATAATTACCTTCCTGTTGAAGCTTTTTTCTGGAGGGCAGGATGAAAGTGTAGATGGTTGTATTGGGTTTGCATGGCAAGGTTTTGGTACCAGGGGGGCTACAAGGGTGGCTTCTGTGAGAAGCTGCTAGAAGCTTCCCCTATGTCTGACAGAGCCAATGCCAGCCGGCTCCAAGACGGACCCACTGCTGGCCAAGGCTGAGCCCGTCAGCAACGGTGGTAGCGCCTCTGGGAGAACAGATTTAAGAAGGGAAAAAAAAGTTGCTGTGCAACAGAAACCGCAGCCAGAGAGAAGTGAGAAGATGTGAGAGCACCAGCCCTGCAGACCCCCAGGTCAGTGCAGAAGGAGGGGGAGGAGGTGCTCCAGGCGCCGGAGCAGAGATTCCCCTGCAGCCCGTGGGGAAGACCATGGTGAGGCAGGCTGTCCCCCTGCAGCCCAGGGAGGTCCACGGGGGAGCAGATCTCCACCTGCAGCCCGGGAACAGAGGACCCCACGCCGGAGCAGGGGGATGCCCGAAGGAGGCTGTGACCCCATGGGAAGCCCACGCTGGAGCAGGCTCCTGGCAGGACCCGTGGAGAGAGGAGCCCACGCTGGAGCAGGTTTGCTGGCAGGACTTGTGACCCTGTGGGGGACCCACGCTGGAGCAGTCTGTGCCTGAAGAACTGCAGCCCGTGGGAAGGGACCCACGCTGGAGAAGTTCCTGGAGGACTGTCTCCCATGAGAGGGACCCCACGGTGCAGCAGGGGCCGAGTGAGGAGTCCTCCCCCTGAGGAGGAAGGAGCGGCAGAGACAACGTGTGATGAACTGACCCCAAACCCCATTCCCAGTCCCCCTGTGCCGCTGGAGGAGAGGAGGTAGAGAATTTGGGAGTGAAGTTAAGTATGGGAAGATGGGAGGGTTGGGGAAGGTGTTTTAAGATTTGGTTTTATTTCTCATTATCCTACTCTGGTTTGATTGGCAATAAATTAAATTAATTTTTCTGAGTCTGTTTTGCCTGTGACGGTAATTGCTGAGCGATCTCTCCCTGTCCTTATCTTGACCCATGATCCTTTTGTTATCTTTTCTCTCCCCTGTCCAGCTGAGGAGGGGAGTGGTAGAGCAGTTTGGTGGGCACCTGGTGTCCAGCCAAGGTCAAGCCACCATGACGGTACAGCAGAGTCTTCCAGTGCTCCACTGCTGCTCTTCCCAGTGGAAGAATTAAGGTAGACTTAGGGCTGAAATAATTTCTGCTAGGTGAAGGTTTAGGGAGAGTTAATAATCCACTTATACAGCTCAGCCATTGTACCTCACCCAGTCCCACCCCTTCCTGAGGACTAATGGCCAATGCACCTACAATCAAGAATTTAAAACCTACCTAATCCTGAAAAATCAGTGGAATTCCTTTCTCAGATAATTCAGTGATGGGTTCTGAGCTAGGTTTAGAGACCTCCAAGGTTATAGTCTCCTGTGTTTATCATGTAACCCATGTTCCTCTGCTTTGAAGGAATTTCTGCTAGCAGCTCAGGGCTAGCGGAAGAAAAGGAGAGCAAACACTGCAATTTCAGCCCCTGCCATCAAACAACACCCAACATAGGATTTTTGTTCTTCAGATTTACAGAGAAAACATGAAGTTGCCTGGACTTCCTTACTAATCTGGGGCAAAATGGAGATTACCACCATATGTTGGCTGGTGAGCTAAATTTTCTTAAAACAATCTACAGAAGATCTTGACAGAATAAGTGCTGCAGAGGTGGTTATAAACCAAATAACCGTATGTGGTCAAAAGGAGCATATGGTCATTCTTTTCTTTCAATAACATCTGCAAGATAAAGAATACACTGGGGTTTGTGGCTAGGAAATAGCCTAGGAAATATCAAGGCCTTGCTTGCATAGATAAGAATGAATACTTCCAGGATGTTAGATGGCCTGAAAGTCTGGCCCTTTGTGGGCAAGCTCTTTGGAACAGAAATCTTGTCTTCTTTAAGTTTCGTGAAGTACCTGTATCCTATGTAGCAGAAAACAGGTGTGCGGAAAGCAATAGAAAACAGCAATCTGCTGAACATGCCACCCAGATTTGAGAACAAGACAGACAGCTAGGGAAAAAAAAGAGTGATAAAAATAAAAGTTAAGTCACTTTAAAAATCCCTTAAAATCTCTCCAGGGTATTGCAAATCCCTGTAGGCATGGAGACTCCATGGCTGTAGATTTTTTCCGCAGAATTCTACAGACTTTGCAAACACCTTAGGATGTTGCAGGGAGCAGATGCTTTCTAGCTGTCATCACTGGAGTATAGCTAGCCAATTATGTTTCGGTTTCTCAGCACCTTTATCATTTTCCATTCACTTTAACATTTTCCCTTAATTTTTATTAAGCTAATCATAGTCTGGCAGTTGCCAGCCTGATGGACTTGGAGAAGCAATTGTTAAGTAAAACAAGCTTGTCCCTCGAGAGACTCTTTCACAGTCAGATAACCATTCTACTAATAACAATGATATGGGGAGGGGAGGAAAACAATAATTCAGGCAATAGAATATAGTGTTCATTGTGTTAATTTACTCCAAACATTTATGCAGTGTTACTTGGCACTAAGAAATGAAATTCAGCTGGTCCCGTTCATGTAAGGAATACGGTAACGTCATGTGAAGTGTTCAGGGTTTCATTTACGGCAGGCAGGGAAACGGGGCAAAGTTTTAATCCTTTATCACGTGAAACCTAAATTCAAAACCTTGCATGCCACAAGTGAAAATCAAGCAGACCTATTTGGCTATTTACTTACTATACAAACTACTGGCAAATATTATTTGTTAAGTCTAGCTGTTTTCATTCAAGAGAGGGCAGGGCTAGAAAAAAGTATGAGGAGGAAGATAAGGCAATTTAAAATTGAGGTGATTTGACAAGGAGGTGTGGAAACACTTCAGTGGTAGTGGTTTGCCATCCGACTGTTAAGTATTTTGTGTATCTCTTATCTGACCCTCACTGGGGGACATTCTGCTCTGTCAGTAACCACCAGCATCCAAGTTCCCTGGACAATTTCTGGATAACTCAGATTTTCTTCTAGGACTATCTCAGAGGGCATAGGGAAGTGAGAGTCTACTGTTGCTTTAAATTTATTTAAAGCATCCACATTTCTCTCCTATATAGGTGCTGACATGCCATGTAAAGGCTCAACAGGACGAGGGTGTAAGCCATCCCTTGGAGTAAAGAAAGTGTCCTCAAAGCAGAAGGTTTCCCCAAGGAGGGTTGCACCCGATACACAGGCTAAATGTGAGAGTTACATGAGGGTCCCCTAGAGTGAAGAAATGTCATGGAAAGATGAGTCTACTCAGTCGGTGAGAAGGAATAGGTTTACTCCAGGGCTGACCTCACCTCCTTCCTCTTCTGATGCTCCAGGTAGTGGGACCTTCCAGAATTTCAGGCTTCAAAGTGGAGTTCTGTTTGTATGGGGAGCCAGGGCATGGTGGAGGTGGCGAACATCTACATCTCGCTCTGACATGGTGCTGGATCCCATTCTACACTGCTACACTAGTATTTTCTGCACGGGGCTACCTCAAAAGAGCATCCGTGACTGCTAGCCCTGCCCCATAGTCCTACAGCTTTCCAGGCAGATGCACACTGCTGGATGAACGAGGGAGAGATATTCCATCCAAATTCTAGGCAGGCTTTAAAAAGGAAAAAAAAAAAAAAACGCACCAAAAAAACCAGGTGTCTTTTCTCCATCTCTCTGTTACCCTCTATCTGTTTCCAAACTGGAACTGAGCAGAATCCTAATTCCGTTGAAATCGGCAGGAATCAGTTGTGCTCCCATTGACTGCAGTAGGAATAATTCCTTTGCACATAATACAAATAATAATTTTTTTTCCTATTCTCCTCAGAATTTGGAGACAAGGAATGAAAAAATGAAAATGTGGTATAATTCAGGGAAAAAGAGGAAACTGCCTACTAAACCAAATAAAACAAATTTTTTACTAAAAAAAAAACCAAAAAATAAGCCTGTCTGGACCTACATCTGATCAGTGTCTCCCTAGTAAGGAGAGGATGGGAGAAGAGAAACACATGTAGCTGCATGAGGCTGCTGAACTTCTTGAAAGTGATGTTGATTTTAAAACGGAGATTGCTTACAGGCTGCTTGTAGTTAAATACTGACCGTAGCCGTACCAAGCGTGTGTCCAAGCAAACCCACGCTTACTTCAAACTGCCTTACTCACATGCCAGACCTGAGAGCATACAATTCAGAGTAGACAATATCAACTTGGCCATGGTGTTGGGTATGTGCATGGACATTTGGTTTGCTCTCAGCTCTGTAACAGCACAGCTCCACTGTACCTGAGCTGGCTAATCAAAAGCAAAGCCAGGGTTGTCTATAGGTGCTGCGGTCGTGGCTGCTCCTTGCCCCACGGCATCCCATCAAAGGGGAAAAACATGAGGTTGAGCATGGGGATCTGCACACTGTTGGACAGGCAGGCACTTGATGAAGATCTCCATGGTGGTACTTATTGGGTTGCACGGTGAGAGGTGCCGTACATGCCACGAGGCACAGTCTGAGCCCCAAAGTAGCTGCCAGACTTTAAAAAAGTTCAGCAACCCCTGGTTAGGAAAATGGCAATGCAGGAAGCAAAGGCACAGAAACTATGTAATGTGGAAAAAAAGGGTTTCTTAAATCTGTTTCTCCACCAAAACTTTGATGAAATCTTAAAAATGTTGAAAAAAATGTAAGTATGAGCAAATCTCAGTTCCTATTTTCTTTATAAATTATGCTGTATTGCACATATACTGCTACTGTGAGAATGTGTGTGCATGTGTGTGTGGACTCATATATAATTGACATTCATAGAATTAAGCAATGATTTCTCAGACAGTTTCAGTCATATTTACCCACTGAAAGTCCTCCATTTAAAAAAAAAAAATCTTTCCTAGAACCTAAAGGAAAGAATGTTGGGGTGTCTGATCTCTTTAATGCCATTTCAATTCTTGAACTGGTTTTGGGGGGTTTGGGGGTTGGGTTTATTTTTGTGGGTTTGTTTTTTTATTTTTGTTTTTTAGTAGAGCATTGCCACTGAAGTTATTTTCAGAACATCATATGGATTTTTCATTGAAACATCTGTGTTAACTTTTATCATCCTTGCTCTGCTTTGTAATTTTGGAAACAGATATAAAGAATGAGCAACCCAGAGCACCGTAATATAGTGGGAAGCATCCTTCATAAGTCAATTGAGGAATTTAATAATCTCTTTAGAAATAAGCTCTGCAGCTATGAGAAAAATGTGTGGGTTAAAGGCCTTCCAATTAAGAAAGGTTTCTCTGTGGATTTATAGGCTGGTGGTTAGCTCTTCCTGTTCGTGTTTCCATGGCAACTGTCAGGTAGATTTTCTGCTACTTGCTAGGAAGTTGGAAATGTTGAGTCTGGTTGAGCCTTTCAATTCACTGAAGCTTAAATGAAATTCTTTGCAAGGAACTGGCATTTAGCCTGGGTCATTTATTCATATCTAGAAGAGAAATCAATTATAGTAATCAAATGTGCAAATTTTTTTTTTATTGGAATTATTTTGGGTACACAATTTTTTGTTATTATTGTGCCATAATCTATTTTTAATGCTAGGGTAGGAAAGGTTCGAAACGCTGCAGCTGGCCTCTTTGCTACCGATGGCTTATGGCTTTAATTACAGCCCAAGACACACAGAGGCACGTCTCTCTCTGGTCTGCTTTTACAAGCTATAATCACTCCCAGTGATATTCATGATACCAGCTCGAATCCTCTAGACTCATTAGAGTTGAGACACCTGTATTGCGAGAAACACAGCTTACCACCTTTTCTCCTTTCAATTTTCTTGTCTTGTTGATTTGTTTGAATTAGGCTTGAGGAAAGTAAATAATTTGTATGCTGTTATTCAAACTTTCTGAGTACATTGGGTTTTAATTCCACATCAGCATCTCTGTGTGTTTGCACACTTCTTTGTGCTCCTTATATTTTCCATCCCACACTGACTGGTGCTTGACAGCTCCATGCAAGCTTCATTCTTTTAATTCTCTAACATCAGATACGTAGGCGTGCATGGTGTGTACCTATACTTTCAGCCTTTCTGTAATGCATAATCTGTACCACCCAACGAGCTGTGTCCTGCAGGCTTTATGTGAATAATACCATGTAGACTTTATTGACTTTTCTTGCAAGAATAAAGCCAGCATGGCTTGGCCCAAAGACCACAGATTATCTAAATAGAGGCAGGATGGTCTTCTGGGTAGAGCAGTAGTTAAGAGCTTGGAAAACCTGGGGGCTTGCTTCCCCGCTCTGACCCTGGCTTCCAGGGAAAAGGGAGATTCATTTAGTGGCAGATCCTAAACTCCATTGAAGTCCTCTCATACCAGAGTTAATGGAGCTGTGACAATTTATGCTAGCTAAGAATCTGCTCCATTACCTGAGCCTCACTCCAGCTGTATAATAGAAATAATAGCAGTGCCCTACCTCAGAGAGGTGTCGTGAGGGTAAATAGTTAGTCAGGAAAGTGTTAGGATACTATGATAATGAAGACCAGAAAAATACCTGTGATAGACAGAAATCAGCATAACTGATCTGACATTTACTTGTATTCTTTCAGTCCTTCTGCCACAGAGAGACAGTAATAGCTTGACAAAGAAAAAGTGATGCCCAACCCCCAGTTCTCCTGTTGCTTTTCTTTGCTTGCCTTGCTTTCTTGCCTTCGTTCTTTCTTTCTTAGGATTTCAACTAACTTTCCTTAAAAGCTTTTAAGAAGGAG
The DNA here is from genome assembly GCF_947461875.1 of Haliaeetus albicilla. Lineage (NCBI taxonomy): Eukaryota > Metazoa > Chordata > Aves > Accipitriformes > Accipitridae > Haliaeetus > Haliaeetus albicilla. The sequence continues at coordinate 6,178,888 of NC_091496.1, forward strand.
CTAAAAAGTATTTCATTTCATTTTCACCCTCACTTTGTCCCAGCATATTTAATTTTCTTCTCTTTTGCACTATTCTGCTTATCTTCATTTCCATGGATTAAGTCCAAAAGCTGCACACACAGAAATCCAAACAGCTTTAGTTAACTTTAGACACAAAATTAGTTCCTCTGGCATTGATAAAGCAGACAGAATCAAGTCACAGTGCTGTAAATTTTAGCAGTCACTTCCAGGCCACCTCAGAGAAAGAGAACTGATTTGGGTCCAAGGAGACATGATGTCTTATGCTAGAATATCCTATTCAAGATATTAAATGTATGTTTAGACTGCAGATTTTGTACATACAGCTCAAATGGCTGCTAAAAATTGCATAGGAGGGGCAACATGACTGTCCAGTTTTCATGACTGATTTTTTGTCTCAGGCAGATTTGGCACCCCAGACTAATCATCTAGGTCTTACTTTGTTACATTATGTAGTGTAAAGTGCCTTGAAGAGTAACTCTCCCTAAGTTTTCAGTATGGACATCTTCTTCCCTTTTGGATCTACCAAAGAGCTGGCCTGAGCCTTTCTATGTGTTTCCAGAGAAGGTTACATCACTCTGAGCACCAGTGCGAATTTATGAGTTGGTGTCATCAGAACACGCCAAGGAGCTGAGTGACCAGATGGACTTAGAGATGCATAGGTGGGAGAAGGTGCCTCTATGACATCTAGTGCACAAGGAAATGACTCAGTTGCTGAATGAGTGTCTGTTTCTTACAGCCAGAAGGATGTTTTGATAAACCACTCTGACCTTCTGCGCTGCTTCGGGGTGCATACTTCACCAGGACATGGAGCTGAGCCTAGTCCATAAACCAGATTTTAAACCATTTTAGTCCTCAAGAGATTAAACTGTTTTGCACCACAGGCAGATAAGAGAAAACCAAGGTACTGCCAGTGCCACCAGCACATATTGACAGTTCTGCTTTGAGGTCTGTATTGACTGCCCTTGTTCTCTGGTTTATGACATTAGTTTTAACCAGCAAAGGGAGGAGCAGCCGTGCCAGTTTAGAGGACTGCCTCCATGACAATACAGCTCTACAGGGCCTCCAAGGCTTTGACCCTACTCCTTTCCTGCAGCAAACACCTAGAATAGGCAGGATTGATCTTTCACCATCACTGTAGAAGATGGTGCTGTGACCATGATTTTGGAAATATTTGAAAATATCCTCTTGTGGTGATACACAAACAGAAGACAGGGTCCCTTTATGACAGTTTGGGAAATTTCAATACATTATGGATTACAAGTCCAAGAGGCTGAAGGCTTGGGTTAGAACTTGGGTTTCCTCTGTATGTCTCTTCCGTGGCTATTCAAACGCTGGGTTCAGGCACACACAAAAAAAGAAGCCAAGTGCCTACTTAACCTCAGTCTAGCACAGCACATGGGTGAGAAGAGGCTGGGGAATAACTCTACACTGCTCGCTACAGAGTGCCGTTGACCCAGTAGCGATGAGCTGGCAAGCTAAGGGTGGTATCGCTGTGCTGGAAACTTCAGTCTGCCTTGCTGCGGTGCAACTAAGCATGGAAATGGGGGGAATTGAGACTGAGAAGCATAATGCATCTACTGGTTATCTTTATGCACCAACCTTTGCTGACAGCTGTGTGTAAAGTAGGGGTTTTTTAATCATCTCTATGAATACATGCTGGATATCTGATTCTAAAGCAGTACTGTGTATAAGCTGCAAGTGTCAAAATGGCAAAGGGCTGGAAAGCACCTATGCTTGTTACACAAAACCTGAACCAGTACATTCCTTCACTGCTGTATATAACCACATCTGTTTTAAATGTAAAGGCTGCTGTTGCAGGTGACCTTATATACTTTCGAGCATTAGAGTATGTTAGCGAGTGTGTTTTGGAAAGGTTAAAAAAGATGTCGTTTCTTTTCTCAGAAGCTATTAGTTGGATACAAGCAGGGTGTTTCAGCCACATGGTGTTATTGTAGGAAATACAAGGATCACTTCAGATTCAGTAATGGCTTGTTCTTCCTGGCACTAAAGAATTGTGGCATCTAATTAATGACCATACTTCTCCATCACAGTCCCAATACAGAGTCACATTTCCATTTATGCAGGCGCTCACAGGATTATCCATATACAATTACTCTGTGGTTGTTCTCAACAGTTCTGCTGCAAGGTGAGAAACAGTTTTACCAAGTCACTCTCCTTCTCAGCAAAGCAGCAGAATGAAAAAATGAAAATGAGCTTTTCTTTAGGTGCAATGCCTGGACTTCTTCGTTGAGGAATGAGGAGTGCTAGCAAAAGACAGGACCTATTTGACTAGTGAGGTGAGAGCATCCCTGCCAAATGGCTTGCCAAACTGCTGGTGAGGGCCTTAAACTTGGTATGGGAGGGGATGGTGATAACAACTTTAATTTGGGCTGATAGGGAAATGGGGGACAAACCCTGTCAAAAGGGGTCGCCTTGAGTACCTGTACACAGATTAAGGCAGACAGGGAAACAGGCAGGAGGAATCAGGCTGTAGGTGTGGATACAAGCACTGCTGGAGTAACTGGGACATGGTCGGACTGGAGACCTCCCTGGGTCCCTTCCACCCAGAATGAGTCTGTCTTCTGTGACCTGAATGGGGTTGCTCAGTATTTGAATTCCTGTAGAAGGCATTGATCCATGCCTGGTTTCTTGATTCAGCTTATAGTCTTTCCTTTTAAAATTTTTCTTTCCTAATTAATCAACATTGTCTCTTTCCAGAACAAAAATTTTTACTAAAATTTCCTTTCAATTCTTCTACTTACAGTAGTATAAACCTGGAATAACTTCAGTGAGACCAATGCAGTGATCCAAATTTACGTTGCTGTCATTGCTGTGTGGTTGGAAAGCTTTACAGCATGAAGACTTTTAAAGATGGTTGTGGGGATAGATGAAGTTTTGGATACACTCTCTATTCTCTGTATGGATGTACCCACCTTTCCAACCCAGAGAACAGCTCTTGAGTTTTTGAACCTCATTTAAATGCTCTGGAGTATTGACACAGAAGGGCTACTTTTTTTCTTATTTCTGCATATGGGATCACCGTGCTCCCTTTCCAGCTCTCCTACTTCACATCAGCAGAAACAGGCCAATGTCATATAATCCCCCATCTGAGGGAGAACAAAAAAGTACAGATCATCCAAGTCACCACAGATGACTGTTCCTTATCTTACACCCTTTCAAACATTAGCAAGCGCACACTTCATCAGGAAGATCTTTACGTTGCATAATTTAAATCTAAGACACAAATTTATCTGAAACTGTTTCAGCCACTACTGATTGTTCTTATTATTTAAAAAAAAAAAAGAGCTAGTCTTAATTGTTGCTATGGTAACTAACACATCTGCTAGGATATGTTGCAGTGGGAAAAGAGTGTGAATTCTGTGAACATTTTCTGTTGTCTTTCCATGGAAAGGCTTAGAGCAGGGCTCCTTAGTGGCAACTTTACAAACTCAACTAGAAGGCACTGTGAAATTGAAAGGCAAGCAGTGTGAAATGAACGGAAAGAAGCACTCTGGTTTAAATAAACAAGCAGAAAGAGCATGATTGGCCAGTAGAACTCATTGCCTTGTTAGAAACAAAGGATTTTTTTTGTAGAGTTTAAAACACTATCGGGCACTTTATATAGATGGCAACATACTCACCTGGTAAGTATTCAAATACATATATTTTCAACCAACTCAACAGAATTACCCTTTATGGATCAGGCCAGCTCATTAATATGGAAGGAAGGAAGGGAGCAAAGGAAGGAGGTCAAGTTCTTTAGAGCTCCCATCATCTGAACGTGGCCTTACACAGGTTGGGTGAGGAATACTTGTTTGGATGTTTGCCTATTCCACATTCTACAACATAAAAATAAACAGAATATTTCCTAACCTTTATCCCTCATTGTCAGTAAGGTGACTTGCACCTTCTCTTTCTCACCCTTCTTGCTACCCATATTTTTGTGTTTCATTCTGAAAGAATTTGATGCACTGCTCCTCTATTTATAGCTCAAACAATTCAACTGCAAGGAGGGTGGTTTCACTGAAAGATAAACAAACTTCTAACAAAACCCCACTGCTTCGTAAATGACCAACTCTGCTGACACTGCAGGCTGCAGGGGACTTAAACTACCCTGGGAAGTTCGCCATTTACTGTACTACAGAGTAAGAGCCCCTGTTGTTTCCTGGGCCAGGGAACAGCTGGTGGGTTTTTTCTGTTTTTCCTTTTTCTTTTTTTTCCTTACCAAAAAAAAAAAAAATTAAAAATCTGTATTGTATTGTAAAAGGATTAAAATTTAAGATTTTGTTGCTGTTTTAATGTTATGTGTAAAACACCATAACTTCCATTGCATTCTTTGTCTGACACACTTATTGATTTCAAATTGTTTTGGGTGAGATTGTTAGCATCTTTTCTTCTTTTAAAATGTACTTCTGATTCTAATGATTTATTCCCTCACGTTCAGGACTTTCGACCTTTAGCACTGGGATTTCTTGTCTTGATCTTGTTCTTGTGGATGCCTCTCTATCCCTGAATTAAAGCAAGTTTCCATCCATTGGCACTTTTATTCCATACAAAAGAGGTGGTAAGACATACAATTTTGGGCTCCATCTCCTTTCAAACACAGTGGGCTTCTGGGTGACAAATAAAATTGTTTGTCTAATATTTCAAAGGTAAAATACACTTTTGTCAAACACCACAGTTGCATTTTGTTCAGAGTCTTCTTTTATGGAAATGGCTGAATATCGATGAAATGTATCCTCTGTGTCCCTTTGAGAAACCAAGGAGGAGAGGAGAAGACTAAATACATACGCAACATTTTTAAGCGTCAAACCTCTTCCTCACTCCCAGACTGGTTTCCCTTCTTTTTTTTAGACCCACACAAATTAAATGCATTTCTTTTAGCCAAAGATATGATTGATTCCCCCAGCAAAAACTTTTTACACCAGCTTCCTCCACTTGATGTTCCTTTATTGTAGGGATGACTCAAGTTCCTGTATTGTCAAGTAAAGAATGTCCTTCCTTCTTCATTCTCTGACAAAAGTTACGAAAAGAAGAGAAGAGAAGAGAAAAGAAAAGAAAAGAAAGGAAAAGAAAAGAAAAGAAAAGAAAAGAAAAGAAAAGAAAAGAAAAGAAAAGAAAAGAAAAGAAAAGAAAAGAAAAGAAAAGAAAAGAAAAGAAAAGAAAAGAAAAGAAAAGAAAGAAGGATTATATAGCAAGTTTGGGCAAGCAAAGATCAGCCATTTTTAGGGTGGAGAATTAAACCTGTTAGTGAGCTTGGTTAGATCAGCTACATAAACTGCCTCCTCCTTCCAGGCTAAATTGTCATGGCTATTCCTCTGGTCCTGGGAGCAACTTGTGGCCCTCATCCCAGTGTCACACAGCCACATGGACCGAGATGTCAAACCTTCCCACATGCAGAACCTTCTTAGTCTGGGTGTCATCTGGGGAAAGCGTGGCAGGTCTGTGGCCATACGAGTTATTATTTATTTCTTTGTGAGGGGTTCTGGGTGTTTTCTTTCAGTTCTGAATGCCTGAAATAATAGTGAAAAAAACATGAAACAGTGCATCAGAGAGGTGTTTCTGTAAAATGACCCAAGGGGTATGTGCTGTATGCCTTGAATATGGCATGAGAGCCATAAGGAAGGTACAAACCTGCTGAAGTAATACAGAAGGACTGCGCAGGGAGAGGAAGCAAAATAAGGTGTGATTTCATCCATATTTCCTACAGGACATGATCTCTGGAAAGACCTATAATCTGAATTATATCCTGGTGTCAGGAGGGGAATTTTATCCTGGGAAGGAGGTAGCTGGTTTCCTCCAAAAGGGAAAGCCAGACATGAATGAATGGATGCAGAATCACTGGGGGACAAAGACCAGAAAGCAATGTGGGCATAAATTCACTCTACCAACCTTGGCATCTTTTTTGTTGAATTGTTGAACATTTTTTCAGGAAAAAAGTTATTTGCAAAAACAAAGGTAAAGAGGAGGCCTGGGCTGAACACAGTATTTTAGTGGATTTTTGGTGTACTGCTTGTTAATGAAGACACATCTCAGAAAAAAAAAAGTGTGATTTTTGCACCTTTGACTGTGTGGGAGAACTGCTGAAATCCATCTCTGGACCTAGACATACCACAGTTGACTCCATTTAGCAGAATTCTTTTAAAAAAAAGGAAGAGAACTGTTAAAAGTACTCTTACTTGATTTTTTTTCTTTTCATTTTTTTTTACCAATTCTGAAGTGTGTGTGTTTTGTTAAAAATAGTTAGTACAAATTAGATTTTTAAAATTAAAAAACTGGTATTTAATTCAAAAGGAAATAATTTTAGCATATTTTCCTTGTTATGAAAATAAAAACACAGCAATGACAAAAAAGCCCAGTTCTTTAAAATCAGTTGGATAAAACTGTCATTTACACTTACTCAAATTTTTGGCCAAGTCATCAATTCTCCCAGTGTACATCTTTTCCTGAAGTTGACTCCAAATTATGTCAGCTAGTTTGTTCTGCATGCCTTTTAAACTATGCATTTGTTTTAAAAAGCCAAAATGACAGGACAGACTGAAAGGGGGGAATTGTCTTCAGATTACTGGGTTTCATATTCAACATCCCACTGTGTGCATGACAGAACCACAGAAACCAGCAATGTCGAAGATATTAGATCATCCAATCTTTCTTTCTTAAAATGCAGAATCCTATTTGCTTTGATATCAAATCAAAAGAAATCAAAATGGAACTGTACGTAAAAAATTGAGGCAAATGGTCCTGGCCTTAGAATACAAGTTACTTTACTATTTTATATTTCATGTCTCTAAGGGAGGATTTTCTGAAAATACAAATGGGAGTCGGGTGCCTGAGTCGATGGAAATCGGACACCTGACTCCCATTTGTGCCTTTGAAAATCTTCCTTTTATAAATCATTGTGGAATTCCTATACTATGGTAGAATGTAGAAAGGGAGAGAGGACTTAGAAGTAATGCTTGAAGTTCTCCAAGGACTACAAGGATACCCTTTCTACTTTCTTGCCTTTGAAACCAATATTCTTGGTTAAGTCACTGTATTTAAATATAGCTGTTCTTTTACAAAGAATAGTGGTTTGCAAATTATGATAACCAGCTTTTCTGCTGCTGGTCATTCAAAATTCTGCTGTAGGATCTTTTAAAAAACCTGCACTATTGTTTGCACCCTTCTTTTACTAACAGTCTGAAGTAGTGAATCTCTGAAAAACACAGGGAGATGAAAGTGTTCTGTACCTCCTTGGGCCGCTGATTGCTGTAATTATTGTAACACTATTAAGTTACTTTTTTTTGCTTTCATTTTTTTTCTGTTTTGAGGCTGTCTGACCAGCTATTAGGCTATCCTAACAAGAATGTACAGAAAATCAATGACCTGAAAAGCTCAATGCACTGTAATATGACTTAACTTGGAAATATTGTGCTATGTGGTATTACTCAGGGTCTAATCCTACCTCAGTTTTTTCCGTGTTGTAACAATCTTCTTAATGCTTTATAGACCTGATACAGTGTAACTCTTCCTTCAAAGTAAAATCATTTCTTCACAGTGTAAGATAACAACAAGACATGTGCTGATGGCCCATCGCTAGTTTCTTCATCACATGGAAACCCAAGAGAAATGCCATTACCTCTCAGTTGTGAGAATATTTTGAAGGATTGTTTGTATTCTCCCCCAGGATAAAGTTTTCAAGGTCTTAAAACCAGACTGGAATTCATTCAGAAGAACAGCAGTTGTTTAGGGAAATGAAAGATACTAGGATGGAATAGGAGATTCAGTCTGAGGCAGATGAAACATTTTTTAATTCATTAATAACTGAAGAGTACATAAAATAAGACTTGGTAGATATACTGCTTTTTATATGACCAGACTTAGACTACTTGCACATTACAGTTCTTTAAGAGTTATTCAATGAAATATGACTCGGTTACTAAGATATTCTTAATAGATCCTGGAATACTAGAAAAAGTCCTGAAGACTGAAAAAAATACTAATGTGATAATATTCAGAAAGGATGTGTGGAATCATCTGGTAAGCTTCAGGGTTGTCAAAGTGACATCAAGTTATGGAAAATACGTAAAAAAAGAAATAGGAATTAAGTTGATGGAAATTCAAAGAATGAAATATCAGCCAGTACTAATTAATGCAAAAAATATCTTTTACAAATTTGAATGTCATCGTCGATGAGATTATGAGTTTTGGAGGGATAATTAAGAGATAAAACATATTACTTTGGGTATGCTAATTAGGTATTACAATGCTTAATATGACCTCACATGGAGATTTGCAACACCTGCCTAATACAACGCTTGGGATGGGCTTAGGCAGTGTGTAAATACTTGGTCCAAGAGAGCTGTGTAAGTGTGCTGTCACAGGCTGCAGCAGACGTGACCTCTAAGTCAGTCTAACAGTTTTCTGTTGTCTGAAGAGTCAGTACTACTGACTTTCTCTCCCTTCTCTTCTCCTCCTCTTTCCTGCCTTCTGCTGTTTCAAGCCACTCCCTTCTGTTGCCCTTTGGCGAGCTAATTCAACTTGTAAACGCTACTTGAATTTATTTCCCTCTTTTGCTGGGTTAGTTTTCTTCTGCCTTATGGGTGGTGGAATTGACTCAGCAAGAACTCAGACAAATGTCAGAGCCTGTATATGCAGAACAGCTGGAGCACGTGGCCAGGAGCCAGCTAGGGGAGGTGGAAAGAGGAGAAAAATCAGGGTGACTTCTTTTGGTAAGAGAGAGCTGCTGAGTGAGCCCTGGCCATCCATTTGGAGCACAAAGTTCATCTGGTGCATAAACTGAAGCATGTCCAAAGACCTCAGCTGAAGTAGAGTGGGTGCATTGACTGAAAAGTCTCCAAAGCAGCACTTCAGTTTGAGCACATTGGTTCTCCATCATGACTGAGAGAAAGAGAAGAGGCGTCTAAAATCTGCACTATATTTTAGAAAATAAAAAAATGTTCCAGAGGAGAGAAAGGAAGGAAGGTGCTGGTTTCTGATTCCACAGTCTTGAATAACAGGCTGAGTAGCTCTTTTGGACTCAGGTGCCTAAACTCTGACAGAGTCCATAATGGGTATTCAAATGGGCATATAAATACCCATACACTTATTCTTTTGAAAAGTACCAAGTAACACTGTAACCAAAGGATAGCTTCACAGAAAATCAGTTAAACAGCAAAGATTGAACTGGACATCAGAAAAAATACTTAGAGGGAGCATTTCACTCTATGAAAGTATTTCTAGTAGTATTCTGCAGGAATCTATATTAAGGCTGAGAAAATCCAGTGTTTCCATAGTGATGTAGAAGTAAACATGATACAGCTGCCAGAAAGTGGGTAATTATTGGCAGAATGATAGATAACGGTAGTGACAAGGAAATCCTGCAGAACAATCTGACAAGCAGGGTCCGTTCAAAGAAAAACGCCTACAGATATTTGCATCTGTATAGCTAGTTGCACACATAAAAGTGAAGAACATTAAAGAACTGGGGGTTGCATCCTGGTAAACCACTAACCCTAAAATTATATAGCATTGTAGTGTAACAGGAACTCAACATATATATAAAGTCCTAGTGAGTTCTTGGGCCAGAAAGACAATTGTAAGTCTTTGAGGAGAAGCAAAATATTGATACTAACTGTTTATGTGGCATTAATAGCCAGATAATCTTGTTTGGTCTTGTTGGCTTTATTTTTTTTTTTTTTTTTTAAAGAAAAAAAGTTGGTAACAACTGGACAGGGTACAGGCAAAGCTACAAAAATTATTTAAGTGCTAGGAAAAAAAACCACAAACCAAACACCAGCTTTCATTTTCCTATTTAAAGAGCTTAGAGTGTTTCTTTTGTCTGTCCACACATGTACGCATCCTGCAAGAGTTTGCTTGCCCTGAGAAAAATGTTGTGACTGCAGGACACAACGCGTCCAACCGTAGGAAATCTGCTCTCACCAAGAAAATATTACTTTGTTTCCAATTGAAGGTGATGTCTTCCAGAGGTGAGAGAGCTTTTTTTCCTAGGACAGCTTCCCAGGTTAATTTGCGCACGGCTGTCCTATCTCGATTGACTCCGTGCTCTTCCCTTGGAGCAACTCCACATGCACAGCCATGGCTTGGAGGAAGGTTGAGGGGTGACTTGATAAGTACCTCCAGGAGCAGAAAATCAGAGGTTTTAAATGGCTTTTTAATCTAGCAGAGAGAGCTGTAACAGAGCAATGCCAAAAGAAACCAAATTCAAACTGGAAAGCAAGTACCTGCTGTAAAAAGTGAAAGGGATTAATCACTGGAACAGATTACCAATGGAAGTGTTGGTTCCTCTGTCTCTTGATGTCTTTGTGTCAAGCACAGATGTCTTTGTGGTAATCAAACAACTGCAATTTGGTTCAGTTCAGGCAAAATTAAATGGCTTCTGATGTACAGAGAGTCAGAGTGCATGAGCGGAGGGTTTTAGCTGCCTCCACCTGCACGGCTGTCTGAGCAAAAGAACAACATTAAGGAATTATTACATGGGTCTTTTTTTTTTTTTACAATCAATTATACCAGAGCTGATTAAACATGAATGTAAAATCCAGGTTTTTTAACTTGAAGGTCCACTCAGTGAGATTAGTTTTCTCCAGTGAAGCTAATGAAGATATGTGGTTCTCAGCATTTTAAAGGACTAAATGAGTTTTTCTGCTCTTTATGATGCATGTGGTACGTAAGTAAATGCCAACTTCAATCGTTTTTCTAATATAAACAAAATATTAGCACCTGCTCTCATAAAATCAGTAACAAAGCTAATATTTGCATCCTCTGAGATTATAATCCAATTTAAGAAGAGAGAGAATGATTTAAAGAAAATCCAGATGTGTGGCTAGTCACCTAATTCATATGAGAATTTCCTAAAACTTTTTTGCAAACGGGGTGAATGAGTAGTAAATAATAAATTAGAGAACAGCAAATAGATATCGGTTCAAACATTTATGCTTGATACTTTCAGGATTCATAAGCATTTTTGCAAAACATCTGGCTCACTGAATACTCAAATAACATGACCCTCTAGAAGCAGTGTGTTGATTAACTCTATTTATGAAAATGTTCTTGACTAAGTTTTTTCATTTTTTTTTAATTCAAGCAACTCTAATGGCAAGAGTGTAAAGCAAGATCCTAATTAAAACATGATGGTGAGATCAAATGGTTTTAATTACATAAGGGTAATATTCCATGTGTAATGGAAGTGATTTACAATGTGGTTAGTTTGATCTAGATGTTTCTCAACTTGAACCTTGCGACTTTTTCCTCTAAAAATTACCCAAATCCAGGTGAAATTCTGTAGGATTTGAGAGTCTTGACATTCTCTGAAAAATGTTAGTTCAAGTCCTTTAAGGTTGCAGTAGTGCATGTGAGTGCCTCTGTGTGCTCAGTGAAGTGATTGAATGTGATTTTCAGAAAAAAAATTCTTTAGGGTTAGTCAATTAAGTGTCCCTTTTTCATGTCTAGTAAAGCAACAGTTTTTGTGAAAACACCTTTTGCTGCTTCAATTAAGCTGTAGATCTGATATTCAAAAACACAGAAAATCATTACCTATACAGACATTTCCAAGAACTCATGGAGAGGTTTTGGGGTTGTTTTTCGTGGGTTTTTTTTGTACTTGCCTGAGCCATTTTAAAAAGATGGATAATTTGATCCTGAAACTTTTTAATTATAATGTGTAATTGAAACACTTACATTTCAATTAAAACAAAACAGCCTAAAACCATAGGGTGTTAGAAGCTTATAAGCAGGGTATAATTTATTGCCATTTTGATGATCTGTAAGACTTCAACTTAAATCAATTATAAATAACTCATTTGAAAATGGATACAAGTGAAATTAACTAAATTGATACCAGTTTCTTTTTGTGATCTGAAAATATATGCATAAATGGCAAGAAAATGTTAATCGACCTTAACCTTTTCTGTGATAAGTCTCTTCAGTAATGTAGTAATACTTGGCACTTATATAGTATAGTACCTCTTATCTAAAGATCTCAAAGAGCTTTACAAAAATTAATTAAATCTCACAGCACTTCTTTGACGTAGTCATATGAAGTATTAAATAGGTGATTAAACAGAAAATGAGAGGCTAAAGCCAACATTTTCAAAACAGGGTGCCTAATGTCAGGAATAAGACCCTAAATCTGCTTATTGTGGTACCTTATTTTCATTAAAACCACACTTCCCATTGGTCCTGGGGCTCTAATGACTCATAAGCACAGAGCTTTTGACTCACAAGGTCTTTGATGCAAGAACTTGATTACTTTGGCCTTTATAATGCCAAGCAAATCACAGGTCAGACGGTGCAGAGACTCCTGCTTGGTGGAAAGAAAGAGACGTCCTCCCCTTTTTGGCACCTCCTGAATCTGCTAGCCCTCGACACAGAGAATTTACCTTAAATGCATGGCACAGCTTTGAAACATATCACCATCCAAGACATTGGGATGAACTGTCTCCTGGAGGTGCCTCTCTCCATCAACAGTAGGGACAACCAAGAAACTAGCTAACAGAGATGTCTAATTTTAAGACAGCCAATATCATGTAAGATGAATTTCACCCTAATTAGGGGAAATTCTACTTCTGTGGACCTGAATAGCACAGTAATGCTATAATTCCAGCATTAAGAAAGCACAACGAATAGGTGATACTAACAGATATCTTTTAAATAGAGCACTTTCAACCGCATATTTCTTTGTCACTTTGAAACTAAAGACATAAAGGCAGAATAAACTTTATAATTATTACCCTATATTCTTGTTAACATATGTTGCAATCTGGATAACCATAAAAACTTCCTGCCTGAACAAGGTTTATACTCACAAGGCTTGGAAATGCAAGGTGTCGTCAAGCATGGTGTAACTACATATTTGTGAGGATGAATGTGATGGTGCATGCGTATATTGCACCTTTCTTCCAAGATTTCTTGCCTGCAGAAGCAGTTCAGTGTCAATTCAGATAGAGGTGCCTATACAAGATGGGCAGTTTCTCTTGCATGTAAATCATCCATGATGAATTTAAGGGGGAAGACTTATTCTCGCCAACAACCAAGCATTCCCCCTTGGAATTAGTTATGATTATAAGCAGGGGTGACAATTTGTGTTAGCACAGAGCTCAGAACTCCACCAAAAATCTCCTAGCAGAGACCAGACACCCATCAGTATTCCCACAACCAAAAGGAGAAAGGCAGTAATTTCTTTTGAGCACCTCAGTCCCCAGTTCCCAGGTGTCTGCTCAGGTGGTGTAAGAAAATTTTTGAATTTTGGGTTCTAAGTGTTCTGTGTTGGATATCTCCAAAACTGAGAACATAGAACCTTAGAGGGGGAAAAAAAAAAACAAACCAGAAGTTTTTAAAGATGTATGGATACCTTATTTTTACAGGCATCACTATCTATAGATTCACGGTGTTACAATCCATGGAAGATCTCAAGTTTATACACTTTTATGTCCTATATCTCCACTACCTGTGTCTCTTGTTGTTTTTGTTTGGTTTTTTTTCCTCTCTACTTTAATCTTGAACACAAGCCACCCAGGCTAAAATAAAAGCAGACAATTCGTATTTGGAAACTACCAACCAAAAATATAATCCGTTGACGTTCAGTTTACAGGACTGGGCTGCCTTTATTTGTGTCACATAGTGCATCAGCAAAAAAACACAATTGGTAAGAACATGACCCAGCTTCACTTGGAGCAATGGAGCTATCTTAGTTTATTTTGGTTGGTGGGGCTCTAGAACTACAGTGTGACCTTCAATAAAAAAAGAAACTATCAAATTTTAAAAAGTTTCATGTGTTTGTGGGTGAAGATCACTGAAGTGAAAATCTTTTCAAAGAATCAAATGTGTTTCTGTGCATTTTATTAAAATAACAAAAGACAAGTTCAGAAAACACATCTCGTGTTCCTGTCACTGTGAAATCCTTGAACTGAAGTATTCATGGCAGAATAGAACCAGCTGGAGCTATTGAGCATAATTCTGGTGGTAGCTTACATTTTTATAGCTCCAGGGGCCAGTAGCGTACAATGCATATTTGGCACCGCAAAAGACAATATTAAGTTTTGATGCCAATCTTTGGTTTTTTTTAAAAATAATGTATTTCTGCTCAGCACGCAGGGAGCAGATGCTTTTTCTAGGTGTCTCCAGGTACATAGGCGTGATGAATACATTCCACATTATTCAATTACACAGCTGACATATTTTCTAAAATGGCATGTTGAGTATTTCCTTATGAGCTTGGAGCCTGTCTCTGAAATAGCTGGGGAAAAAAAAAAAAAGTACAGAGCCAAATCAGGTATAGTCTTCTTTCCTTAGATTAATTTGCCTTTTCTTGCAAGTAGTAGAGTTTGGCTGGATCAGCAAATTGTGGAATTAAACCACTGCATTATCTATCAGTCCTAGTCGAAGAGTGCTTTAAAGTTAGCCAGCTCCTCAAACAGATTAAAGCAACCTTATACACCATGAAAGCACACCCTAAGTGCACCCAGAAGATCATTCTCAATTGAACTTTGCATTCTTTTTGAAAAAAGATCTTACACAATACCACCAGCGGTACAGATGCCAATTAATGATAGGGAAGACAGCTGCTGGTTCAGTTATTTTTAAAGGTTTATTTACCAGCATGACCACTGAGAAAGTCAAAACCCTAGGTGTAGATTATGTTTTCAGCCAGATTTTGCATTGCCCATCCTGTTATTTTACAAATAATTCCTATATCATTATCTGTGCTGAAACAACAGAAGATACATGTCTGAGTATTTAAAATTCAGAAAATGCTGCAGATTGAAGTTGAACTTTGCCCTCTTGCAAATGAGCGCTGTGATTCCAGGATAAACTCTCTTCCAGAGGCTGTTGGCAAACTTCACAAAGTCTTCTTGTTCAGCACCCGTCTGCAGCAGCCGCCGCCTTCGCTCAGCGAGGGGCTCTATTTCGGGTCGACTCCGCAGACCCGCGCCGCTCATCTATTTGTCCTACTTGTGTGGGCCTGATTAGCATAGCAGCCGAGCGGCTGGCAAACCACATCTGTTACCTAATGATACTGCCTGCTGACACGTTCATATATCTTTCGGGGAGTCTTTTCTACCTCTGCTCACAGCTGCTTCCAGTTCCTTTCTGGTCCCATTCAACTTGAGTTTTGCATAGCTGTGCGAGTCTCACTATGGCTTGGATCCTAATTCTCATTTCACTGCCTCTCTGTGGGCATTGTACTTGCTGGAGATTTACTTTGCCTGAGCTAACTGCCTCCAGTTTTCAATGGGAAGGAGCTAATTGTAAGGGATTTTTAGCACAAATCAGATAAGGAACTTTTTTCTTCTTCCTGCCCAGCAAAGCAGTTTGCTGCTCATATGGGACCAATGCTTAGCTGACAGAAATAACCCTATTGACATCAGTGCAGCTCAGCAGACTTATATAAGCTAAGGAACTGGCTTTCCAGGGTATGCTGAAGGCCTATCTTCTCACACAGGCTTTTGCTTCTCCGATTGTCAGAAAGACACTGGACTTAACCTTCACTGTTGACTTGACCTTTAAAGCCTAGTCCCAAGTGTTGCTCTTCCCCACCTGAAATGAAGAGTCTCCTCGAGCTCCTTCAGCCTGAGAAGGGTTGGCAGGACACGTCCCTTGGCACCTGAGCTCTGGCACGCACCCCACGCGGGGGATAACTAAGGCAGCTGCAGAGCTCATCTATGTCCAAAGGCATCCAGGGAGGGGATTTGGCTTGAAAAACAGTATAAAAGGTTAGATTTTTTTTTTTTTCCCCTCTTCTTGTGCCATTAAGAGTTTGTGGCAGCTTATTTTATTTGCAGGACTAGATGTGTCTCTTAAGGAACTGTAAGGACACCTGCAGCTCTGGGGAAGACTACAAATACGAACATCCATTTCTGATTGTTCGATCTTAATTGTCCAACTCTGAAGGGATTTTGTGATAACAAATATTTTCACTTAGTAAATCAAGCTGGACACACAGAACTGAGATACGCTTCACAGTAACCAACAACACTAATCATTTTTAAATAGCTTGCCTGGTGCCATTTTTTAAATCTACTTTATATATCATAATTGATGACCTCATATCTTATAACTTGTTTAATGTGTCCCTTTTGATCGTTCTAGTGCTCAGACATTGAGTGATGCTTGAAACCAAATGACTAGGAGCCTTATTCTGTGCACTAGTTGCTAGGCTGTCCTTGCAGTAATAGAAAGAGAACAGTAAACTGCATCATTGAAAACAGCCCCTTAAGGTTTTAGGTGATCCTGTCAAATAATCCCACTCATAAATCTATTAAACTCCACCTTCGAACCAGTTAAGTTTCTTATTCCACCTCTTGTTTATATACTGAGCCAGGCTGCTGTAATAGTTACAACTTGCATCTCTTTCCAGCTTAAATGTACTAGTTCTTATATTATGTTCACATATAGTTTGTAATGTCCAATATTGCCAGGTAATAGCAACAAGCATCTTTTGACCTGCATCATGAAGTTCATAATTAAAGATAAGAGACACAAATCACATTCTGCAGCAAGGTGGCCTTGCTATGTACCTTTAGAGCATGCAAGGAATTAACTGTTTAGGCAGCAACATGGATGAAGAGAGTCTAAATTCATACCAATTGCAGAAAGAAATTTGCTAAAGTATATGGCACTAAACACAATTACAGAATGCAAGAAGGTTTGTGTAATTTCTGTCTCTAAATAGTGTGGTCTGACTATTTCCTATATCGCCAGCTCAAACATCAGCAAAGAAGTATGAACAGGTTCCTAAATTCTAGTGAAGACTTACACCTACAGCCCCTGGTTGGGCTTTCTGAAGCATGCCTAAAACTGTAGTCAGGTAAAATTTCCTGCTGATCGATGAAATGCTAAAGTTTAAACAGTACCATTTAGCTGCAACCACCTGTTTCAATTAATTCTTTTACATGTTTCATGCCTTGAAAGTTTTCTTCTTTAAGTCGCTCTGTCAAAGACCACAGATGTTTTATTTTTGCTGAAGCCCTATGATGCTTTCAGTAATAACAAGAGCTGAATTAAATAAATCTACAAAACACAGCATACATGGGCATCCATCATCACACAGAAAACAATCCTAAAGGACTTGGCAAGACAACAACCAGCCTTGTGCTGTACTTGCTGGATATCACATTCAGTTACAAGCTTAGGGAAAGAAATACAGTCTTATAAGTGGGGCACTAGACAGGGAACTGAACTGCTGGTTATAATCCTTGCTCTCCCGCTGGCCTGGCAGGCAGTATTTTACCTTGCGAATTTATGCTGAGATCTCTCTTTGCTTAATGTGTGGGGCATCACCTTTGGCAAGAGCCTTTCAGTATAATACCGATATGGACAGTAATCTAACACCAAAAAGTCATACGCGGTTTTTCACGTTCGTGATAAAACGAGAGGCACTATGTTGAGCAGTGTGTGGCTGGCAACACACAGCATAAAAGTAAGATGATACCTAGCTGCAATGCAATGAAGGATGGTCTCAAATAGTTTCAAAAACCTCAGTTAGCATTTATTTCTCATCTATGGCTGTCATATGATGTGAAGGTTTCCTGCTCCTGCCATCTAACCACAATCGTCCCTGCACTGTAGGTTCAGCCACATGTAACCTGTGCTTCTCTAAGGAGACTTACAGTTCCTTGAATCCTTCTCTCCACAATACAGACCCTTACAGTTCTAAGCAAGCGCAGAGAAAGGCATTTTTGTAACTTTATAAGTGAAAACTAACACGATAGTTTATCTTGCTTTGCATTGTTTTGCAGGAAGACCACAGCTGTACACTGAAGACGTGGTTCTGTGTTTACATTATCTACAGGATGCCTTTGGATCATCCTTTGAGTTTTTCTAAGAGGTTCTCAAATGACACCTAGAAAATGGCACCTCCAGCTCACCCAAACCTGATATCCTCCATAGACAACCTATAGGCCATTTACCCAGGAGGGTTTTTCCACGGAGCATCCTGAATCTATCGGTACATACCTTACAAGGCTGCAAAGTATCATCTGTGCCACTGTGGCCTTCTGTCATAACATCTGCACCACCACAACCATCTGACCTCTCCCAGAATTTCAGCTGGTATCAGTTGTACATCCTGCCTTCACCGTTACAACAATTTATCTTCAGAATGCCTATCCTTTTGCTCCAGTAGGAAGAAGCTGGAAAGAAGTCTCCTGCATCTCCCCTTACATAAGCAGCATGTATGAAATCCTAATTCCACCATCATCACCTAAAACCAGTACCTGTGGGAGAAGACCTTTGTCTGGTTTTGCCTGCTTGAGTATACGTGACTGCTAACTAATGCCAGTTTACACCGAGGAGGTAGTAAGGAGCTGCAGGCTGACCACCATGGCCAACTTGTTGCAGAGGGGATAAGGAGAAGGACTGAAGCAAGAGGTATGAAGAAAGAGGATTTCAGAGTCTGGGGCCAGCCATGAGCAAGTTCTTGTGTTCTGAGATGTCGAAGGAGAGTTTGCATCACTGCACCGATGCATGTGCAGATGTCGTCGTGCAGGGCTTTCACCTCCAGCAGGTGACCTTGGCTCCCTGCTATTCTGGGGTGCCCTGGTCCATCCTGGACTTGCCAACAGAGAGTCAGAACAGTGAGTTTGATGTATTATGGTGTCTGGAAGGGAAAGTAATAAAAATCAGGAAATCAGTTTTCAATTTCAAGTAAAACAGTGGTTTTCTTTAGTTTAATCAAATTTGGAGTAGTTCCATTGATTGTAAAACATTTTATAATGCTGCATTCAAACTCCTGTAGAAATCAAAAAGTAGCTCTGTGACATTCAGAGAGAAAAGTGTCTGCAGAACAGTTTTTCAAAATGTTTCCAACTGGAATAGATTTTCCCCATCCACAATGAAAAGACATACATGGGAGATCTTAGTTAAGACTACAATGTGTTTGTGTGTGTGTGTGTGTGTGTGTGTGTGCTTGTTTGGACTTTTCTTTGTGCTGAGAGTTTTTTTGTGGGACACTTCAAAACAAATATTTTGTGATTGAATGTCTTCATTCCAATAATAGTCCTTTTTAAAAAAAAAAAAGCCTACCTGTGAGTAACAAAATGATAGCTTTGCTGAATTTGGGGAATGCATATGTTAAGTATTACAAATTAATTTTTGGTCAGTACTTCAAATTGCCCTTTTTGTTGTGGGGGGGAAAAAAAAAAACAAAAAAAAAAACAAAAAAAAAAAAAAAACAAAAAACAAACCTGTCAAAACTTCTGTATCTTTTTCCACCATGTTGGCCACTATGCAAACACATGGCTCTTATGGCAGGCCTTGGAGAGAAAGACCTTCTTTGTTAAGATGGTTGCTTGCTCTATGGGCAGAGTTGGAGGCATAAGTGAAAGTACTGAAAAACATTTGAGAATTATGTCAAAATATGGACAAGATGATATTTAAAACATGTAAAATGTTCTTTTGCAAAAATGACAGGGATGAATCAAGTGTAACAAACCTTAAGATACTGATATTCTCCAACCAAATTTTTCAATTTAAGACCTTTGTGTGCAGAAAACATTTCCTGGACCTGCTCCTTGACAGACCAAGGCTTTCATTATTCTTCTTGTCATCCTGTATCAAGGTGCTGGAATTATACTGTATATATATTTCTCCATTTTTAATTCAGCATGAGATTTTTTCAGAATTCTTGGCCAAACTCAGCTTAAGTTCAAATATAAGAAAGCTTTAGTGTTGATTTTGCTAGAAACAGATAGACCAATGCCTCTTAACATCTTGCTCCAAATGGGCAATCACAGGATAAATCACCAAGTCTGAAAGCCTTTTGGCTTTAGCATGAAACTGGATTGAAGCCGAGCATTAGATCTACGTGAGCATTATTAACCTTTCCCTCTGCTGCTAAAATCTGGGGGCTGTGAGAGAAGATTTCAGCTTTGTTTGAAATTGAAAGCTCTAGAAAAGCACTTTGCACGTGCCAAAAAATACTTCCTTTAAAATATGCTCAGACCCCACTGAAGTAATGAGATTTGCCTGGAAAACATTAATGGTACATCCCAAGATTTAGCTCTTTGTATTGAAAGTAAGCTGAAGATGCTGGTTTAATGGCTCCTAATATGACTGCACAAGTTAGCAAGTAAAGAAGATCAAGGAAATAAACCTTTTTTCCTTTTTTTTTTTTTTCTCCCCCATTTCAGGGAAATAGGTCATGCAGCTCAAGGAGGAAATATCACAATGCTATAGGGACCACCACTGATATCACGAGACCAATTAATACAACTTTCTTTTCACCAAAATTATACACATCTGTGAAGTTCAAGGCATGCAAAAAACCTGAAAATCAGATTACTTCTTGGAATACTTAAATGTAGATTTCAGTTACTTTAAACACCTGTCTTTATTTATTACTTTTACACTTATTTTTCCACACACTTCTTTCTGGCTTCATCCAACCATAACAGCAGCTGTCCTTGTAGAAATAGGTATATAGAACTTAATACAGGGAGAAGCCAACAGGTATCCGAGGAAATAATTCTAACTGTCTTTTGATGTACGTGTTTCTATCTACATTGCAATCCGGAGGTGGGTGGCTATCCTGTGTAGATATACCCAAAGTAACATCATTCTAGCTGTGTCTCCATGGTAGCGAGGACTTCCTGCGAGATGTACAATCCTGCCAGACGTGGGGCGTGTACACTGGAAAAGCTGTGCCTCCTGAGTTCCACAGCTGTCAGATTAAAGCTCACTTGGAGATGTCCATGTAAGATGCCATCACACAAGAGGTTTGGGCGTATGTTTTTGTTGTTGAACATTATTGAAAGAGGGCTAGGTCACTTTTGAGATGATGATTCAAATCCTTAGAGCCTGAAAAGGGAATGAAATCTGAGGTGCTTACCTATGTGGGGCAAAAAATAGAAGAGCTTTTATCAGTTCAGACTTTTAAACATGGTCTCTGTGGAGACACAGACACATATCTGTATTCCTGATTAAGATACCTAATTTCTAAAGGCATCATTCCAGTGTTCAGTTTTTTCCTGTAGATTGGTCTGCTCAAAGTTAACCATTACTCTTCTAAGTTCTTTACCTCATTAGATTCATTGTATGGCAAGCCTATGTATCTAACTCTAAATTTGGGGTTTACTTTGCAAATGTGTTACACAAAACATAGATGATCCAGCTCTTAGAAACACAGGCACCACAATTTTATTCTACCTAGCCCTCAGACCCTAAAGTGTCCCCATGGTGCTCATCCTCAAAAACACATAGATGTATTTCATTGTATTCCATGGGAAATCTCTCCTCTATTTTGAACTTGGAGAGCATTAATTCATATCCTGGCCTCTAACCAGCTGCAACCTGACTAGAAAGAATGAGATTAGCTCTCGGAAAACTTTCCAAGCTGAGGATAATATAGATATTTCATGTGTCACTCTCTTATCCTTATCACAGGCATCTATATAAATGAGTTTCTGGCATTCCCCTACTTATCTGTTACACAGCATTACAGATTTGTAAGATTACACTTTCTGTGGGCTCTGAGATTCCCTCTTGAATCCAGACATTCAGCATTGTTTTCATCACACTTGGACTTTGTTCCACTTTTAGTAGCAGCATGAAGTCAGTCACATTTAAATCAGATGAAAACCTGAATTTTTTATATTAATTAAAGTTCAATAGATTCCTTATAAAGAATAGATGAAAGGAGCAGCAGTGACATGGGAGTCATGTAGGCCGGATTTTCTGCAGATTATCTAAAGCTGGTATGAACTTCCTCCCTGGCTTTCTCGAACGTTTCCTGATTTTTTTTTAAGAGATTGACAAATAAGGTTTTGCATAATAGCACAGGAGCAATTTCCTCATCATTTCCACAATGTAAAGAGGAGACAGGGATAAAAAAAAAAAAAAAATACAGGACTGTCTCTTCAAAGTGTTGTTTCTTGAAATGCTGTTAAATGCATAGGAGCCGAATTAATCTCCAATATAATTCTCCCAGTCACACTGGGTTACATCAGTGATGAATTTGGCTTTGGTGTGATTAGGTGTACCATCCTGGAAAAAGCACTAGTACAGTCTCTTAAAACTGTCCATTTTTGGAAACTGATCGTAATTGTTATTTACAAAGGAAAACCCCCACATTTCATTAAGATCCTCACTTCTGATATAATGAGCTATATTATCATCGAATCATAGAATAGTTTGAGTTGGAAGGGACTTTTAAAGGCCATTTAGTCCAGCCCCCCTGCAATGAGCAGGGACATCTTCAACTCAATCAGGTTGCTCAGAGCCCCGTCCAACCTGACCTGGAATGTTTCCAGTGATGGGGCATCGACCACCTCTCTGGGCAACCTGTGCCAGGGTTTCATGACCCTCATCATAAAAAATGTCTTCCTTCTATCTAGTCTGAAGCTACCCTCTTTTAGTTTAAAACCATTACCCCTTGTCCTATCATAACAGGCAAAGCTAAAAAGTTTGTCCCCACCTTTCCTGTAGATCCCCTTTAGGTACTGGAAGGCTGCTAGAAGGTCTCCCCAGAGCCTTCTCTTCTCCAGGCTGAACGACCCCAACTCTCTCAGCCTTTTCTTATAGCAGAGGTGCTCCAGCCCTCTGATCATCTTCCTGGCCCTCCTCTCGACCTGCTCCAACAGGTCCATGACTTTTCTGTACTAAGGACCCCAGAGCTGCAGGGGGGTCTCACCAGAGCTGAGCTCTTCCCTTGTCCACTGATGTCATCACTCCATCACTGAAGGCCACTAGGTTGGTCAGGCAGGACTTGCCCCCGGTGAAACCATGCTGGCTGTCTTGAATCACCTCCCTGTCCTCCATGTGCCTTAGCAGAGTTTCTAGGAGGATCTGTTCCATGATCTTCCCAGGCACAGAGATGAGGCTCACAAGTCAGTAGTTCCCAGGGTCCTCCTTTCTACCCTTCTTAAAAATGGGTGCAATGTTTCCCTTTTTTCTGTCACTAGGGACTTCACTTGACTGCCGTGACTTTTCAAATATCATGGAGAGTGACTTGGCAACTACATCAGCCAATTCCCTCAGGACTCTGGCGTGCATCTCGTCGGGTCCCATAGACTTATGTATGTTCAGGTTCCTCAGGTGGAAACGGATCTTCCTTACAGCGGGAGGGACTTTGCTCCCCCAGTCCCTGTCTTAGGATCCATCCACTTGAGAGGTGTGGGAAGAGAGGTTGCCAGTGAAGACCGAGGCAAAAAAGTTGTTGACTACCTCAGCCTTCTCCTCATCCATTTGCCAGTCTTGTTCATCAGGGTGTACGCTTTCTTTGACTTTCCTTTTCTGGCTGACATACCTGCAGAAGCCCTTCTTATTATTCTTTGCATCCCATGCCCTTGTGCTCTATGAAAAACATCCTTAAAGATCTATCTTAACAGTGTGTTATACTGGTAGATACCTGCATGATCTTACCTTCTCCTTAGGACAGTGGATTCAAAGCCACCTCTGAGGAAGCTGTACAGCCACATAAGTACAGTGAAGCAAGCAAGCTAGAAAGCCCTGCTAAAAGGTGTATAACCTCTCCCATACACCATTTTATTAATGAGGTTGGAGAGCTTCTGGTCCTATGGGAATGGTGGGAGTATACAAGCACTTGCTCCCAATAAACTTCCCATACATGTATTTACACACTATATGCTTCCTGGCGTGAGGAATAGAGAACCCAAAGAGACATCAGTGAAACACAGCCCTACTGTGATCTACATAAACCCTCTTCAAAGCATACATCCTTCAAATTATTCATACCATGACTGAAGCTTGTGTCACCACAGGTTGCCATCCCTCCTATGTGTCCATACAAGTATTACTCAGTATATTACTGACAAAATTTTCTTAGAGTTAACCAGTTAAAGACAGCAAGGGTGTGAGTGGAGGCTGTACCTCAGGATTCCTCACTTATTGGTGTAGTCAGCAGGATGGCGGATTCAGTCACTGACTATTTACAGAAGCATGGAATTAGCTCTTCTCCAAGATTTTCTGAGGACTGGGCATGTGAAAATTGGGATAATTGGAGTAAAATAGAAGAACAGTTAAACCTTGTGACAGGAAAACTGAAAAATGGTAAAGAAAATGGAATAATATGCAAGATGTTGGGAACCTGTTTGGAAGCACCATGTCAGTATAAGAAATGCAAAGAAAAGGAAATGAGAGTGTTACAAGATGAGGTTGAACAGAGAAAGCAACAAGAAATGCTGTGATCTCTGCAAATAGAACAATCGCAGACAGAACTGGAGGAGTAAAAGGAAAAGTGAAAAAGAGTAGAGGACAAATTAGAACTCATGATAACTTGGGCCCCCAATCCCCCAGACCCTGTAAAGAACCATAAGTTGTGTCCCCAGAAGACTGGGATGGAGATATATGGGGGGACCCTGACCAGGAATTAACCCATGAGAGTAGTGAAAATAATGAGTTAGATGAATCGGAGTTTAGAGTGACCCCTATTATTAAAACTGAAGTGTCCGCAGGGCCCCGGGTCAGTAACCAAAAAAATATCACAGGAACAATTCTGTGGGACCCCTTTCAACTGTCTAATTTGCAGGAAAAATATTGGTGGAAGTCTGGTGAGAGTGAAACTGAGTATCTGTGGCACGTCTCCTTACCCAGAGGAGATTGTACTGTGTTAAACCAAGGTGAAGTGGACAGCTTTTGGGGACCAGGGGGACCAGATTTTCACAATGAACCACATTCTATCACGTGCCAAATAGCTTATTGGGAAGGGGGCATAGACCCGCAGGAATTAGGAGAGCCACTGCTATCCCTATACAATCATTAAGCAAAATTTCTACTACTGTTGCAAAGGCAGCCTACATTCAAGCCATGAACGATAGGGGTCAACATGGCAACTACCCTGTCCCGTGTCCCATAGACCCCCCCGGCTAAGAAGCCACTAATATGGGGAGCCCCTGCTGCTTTAAAACTGTATCTCATTGCAAAAAGAGATGAAACAAAAGACAGCAGTGGAGCTAAACATTATATTAACGTGGATATACCCTAACTACTCATTAGAAGGGATAACCAGTCCAGAGTATCCCCACCAAAACTTGTGTTATTTCCCTTTCCCGGAACAGTACCAGGGACAATACCAAAACACCTTCCCCGGAGATTGTGTCAACCACCAGAAGAATACTTATCCTTCTTGCAGGAGTAATCATCTCCACCGTGAACCAGATCTGGTTTACATGTCAACAAGCCTGATGCACAGGGCGGAGAACCTCACTCCTTTTATTTGTACTAATCAATATGGTAACAGTCGCAATTGTGCTTAAGCCTGAGTGCATTACGCTGACAGTTGCTAACAAAGCAAGTTATAATTATACAAATTTAGGAATCCCATCCATTAACATGAATTTAGCAGGGGGAAATATAAGCATGATATGTGAAACACAATCCCCAGACGATGAAGGGGAAAGGTACTTACTTAGTTTTCAATATAGTTCCTTCGAAAAGTGGCATAGATATAACAAGGCTAGTAGTTGTTCAAAGAGTGTTATGTTAAAAGAAAATATGGAAAGAGAACTAGTAGGCACATGGAGATATAATTTATCCACAATTGAAACAGATAATTTATATTGGCACAGCAAAAACTACCTTAGCCCCCACAATGAATCCTGCTATCTCCAAGACCCCCAATAAGACTGTCGAAACCTTATGCCCTCAGATTTCTGAAATTGGACCCTATGCTACTAAATATACAGGCCAGCAACAAGTGCTTTTTAATCCATCATGGTCCTTCAAGCAAGTGGAACTATCAATGAAGGTTAATATTGCTGTGATTAAACCTACCTGCTCACCATTCCTAAACACATCTTATACAGGATGGTTAGCATGGTTGCACGGGCAAATCCTCACCTCTCCAAAACGAGCAAGGAGAGATGTGACTGGCATCCTGGGAACCGGATTAGGAGTATTTAACAACACAGACACTGAAGTTTTGGCAAACAAGTTAAGCTTGGCAACAAGTGATTTGTATAAACTAGAATATCCATTAAGATCTTCTTTGCTGGCACTAGGAACTAGTCAATGGCTCTTAGCTGGTATATTGCCTAAATGGGAAAGAATTAATGAAAAGGACCACCAACTAATTGTAGATGCACTTGGCATCACTCAGAATAGTGTTTTTCTAGCTCTTAGCTGTATCCAAGCTCAGTTATGTGTGCAATCCACTATAGAGGCAATTACAAGGTGATGAGGGCACCTTGCCCACTGAGATTCGAAGGGTAATTTGGGAAAATGCAACTCAATTTGGAAAAGATTTCCAACATTGGTGGTATCTAGTCAACTTCACTTATGACCCCACCAGCAATAAAGCCACAGCTTTTGTTTTAACAATATGCAATGCTTCGGTATCCACCATATACCCAATCATTGCACTGGGATTAAATCACCATGGAACTGTAGTCTATCCATTAGAACATAAGAGTACAGGCCCAACAAAATGGGAACAAATGGCAAACTGTCAATGTTGATGGATGTGTTGTATGGAAACAACAAGGATTTATTTGTGAAAGTAATACCATTAAGGCCCAAGACGTTTGTCTTGACACTGAACAAAATGTTTGTCAGTTTGAAATACACCCCAATGAAACCCTTGAAACTGTACTTGTATATGTTGGAAATGGATGTGCTTGCATGAGAACCTTTTGTGACTATATATTTATAGACAACACCACTGTAGATATACACAGTCATTCAAATATCTGTATTTGTAATTTTACTAAAATTATGGGATGCAACTTGAACTATTCGGCTCCTGTCACAACCCACCAATTGCTACAATCTAGCTACACATTGTATCAACATTTATTGCCTGCTGCCATTGGAATGAATCTCATATTGGTAAGAAAACTGTTGCAACATGATGGCCTGTGTCAATTGCTAAAACAAGTTCAACATAATGGACAAAGGACCCAAATTACCATCCATCATGATACAGATGAGATACACCACATCCTAGAAAGAGTGAAGAAAGATGGAGAACATCACTGGTGGGAAACTGTTCTTGGACAGTCACCAACAGCAACTGAAGCTTTGAATTTGATGTTACACCCAATTGTAGTCTTGTTACTCTTTGTAGTTTTGTGTTTCTTGTTAACCTTTGTTTATATATCAAATTATGGTGCTTAGCTTAATATATAGCAGCTATGAGTGAACATGTCAATGTTAAAGAATCAGCAAATCTGACATATTAACTTACATACCAGCCTATCGAAAAGGTGATGTCTTTACCACCCTATATTTATGGCACAGAGGCAAGAGGTGACCATACCAAGTAAAGTGGACTGACTGCAGTCACAGGGTGGAGAGTGTGACGGATGCGCTCCTCCTGTTTGAACTAACTTTACATTGGTCCAGGCAGATGCTCAGCAAGTAGCGAGAACATAGCACGAAATTCCCAAAAATCAGTTTGGCTGGAGACTGGGCTGATAAACGGCTGAAACTGCATTAACACAGGAGAAAATCTGACTACAAATCAACCACTTTGTGCTATAAATACCTGCAACCATCAGAGTCCCTTGAGCTCTCCCTCCATAGCACCTGGGTGCGCAGCAGTGATCTTCCCTTGGGTCAGGATGCCTCTCAAGGTTACCCCTTGAGGATGAGAGATCCCTTACCTGACACCAGACACCGAAGAGTTGGTGATGTTTTTTGCATGCATGTAACTCTTAAGGTACGTATAGTAAGCTTAAGCAATAATCTTTGTATCCCATACTAACTTTAAGTGTAGTAAATAGTAGAGTATTGACTGCCAGTGTGTCTGTACTAATTAAATATTTTACATACCTAAATTTTCTGATTAAAACTCAATAAACTAACTACTAGATCAGATCTGTTTGAGTTATCTCTGACTCTTTCCTGTGACACCTATTGACCAATACCAAGCTCTAGCAGTGGGGTGAAAGAAGTGGACACATGACCATTTTTGCCAGCACCATCCAAACTACTCTTACCACAAGTGTTGCAGGTCCATTTATTGCTTCTTGCTACACACTGAAGAACTTGTTGCTAAAATATTCTGTCTCATTTGTCCTCAGTTTCCTTAAGTTTTCAGAAGAGACTGTTAGTTATACATCCAGAAACAAGGCAAAGAAAAAGTGGGTGTTTACAAGACAGTAGTTTAAAAATGGAAAAATGTACAAGTGTTTTAATTTAGTTTAGAAAATAGGTAAATTAACAAATAGGTAAACAGGTGTATTAGTGACAGCAGCCCTTATTTTAATAAATCCTTTTTTAAGCAAACCACTCACTTTTATTACTTAAGGACATTCTGCTTGTACATCTCACTACTTTTTTTTAAGGAATATTTGTAAAAATATATGTAAAATAGTGATTCTATATTTTTCACAGACAGATCAATCAATGCTATTGTTAGTTAACATTGAATGGGGTTGTATAGTTGTTTGTTGGGGTTTTTTTTCCTTAGTACAAAGTCTCTAAGGTATCAGTGTAAGGCTTGGCTTGACTTCATTTTGGATGACAGTCTTGAAAAGGGGCAATCCAAGACAACCGTGCCCTAGAAACCTTTGACTCAGAGTTCACTTGCAGCCAGGGAGACTGCAGGAGTGCCTCGTACAAGATATGCACCAGGGAAATTCCTCCTGGCTTTCTCCTTTGAGAAAGGTGAGAGGTGGGATTTAGGATGTAAGTCTGTTCCCAGCAGGAGAAAAGATGTGCATCACTAGGTATCACATACAGTATTTCTGACACATATAAGAAAACATGTCCGTTTTCTAGGAGGAGGACCATTGCTCCCTTCACTAACAGAGGCTGTGAATAGTGAACTTGTTCTCTCCTCAGCTAGCCCCTCAGAGGACAGCAACTCAGCATTTATGGCCTTGGGTCACCTAGAAGCCTCCGAAGGCTCCTTTCACAGCAAGGACAGTTTCCTCAAGTATCCGGGATGACTCTGAAGCTAGCAACCATGGCGATCCAAGTTTGGGCTATCAAGGCACTGAACCACTCCAGGCAGCTTAATGGGCAGCTGCCTCACAGGTCCATCAAGTCAAGCCAGGGACCACTGGTGTACCTGCATGAGACAGGAGAAGAAGCCTCTCCTACAACAGCCTCTACAGTCATGTAGAGACTCTACTCTATTGCTTTAGTCTGTACAGCTACCAGATATACATCCCAACATAACGATTTTTAGCATATTAAAAACCAAACTGGACTGTTAGCCAAGCAGTCAGTAAGGCAGGGATGATTCTAAGTAGATTAACTGCTTTCTCCATCTCTGCCAAAGCCACTTGCGCTCTGACATTTTACAAATAGCAAGGCTGGACTGAAGCTGCTGCTATAGTGATTCTTAACTGGTATTCCTGCAAAGGAACCAGTGAGATAACATCCATTAGACAGTGGTTTGAACATTTAATGTCACCTTTCCACTAAAGCTGTTCCTGAGAGAGTCAAGCAGCAAGGTCCAACTGCTCTAGTATAATGGTGACCATGAAGAGAAATTCTATGAGAGATGCTATGCTCTATTAACCCTCCCTTGTTCCCAAATAGATCTTCCAAAATTCTCTTTTAGTTCAAAGCTCTGTTTTGAGAAGGCAACTTCTTGTTCCAGACAGACTTAAACATCTAAATTGCTTAAGGTAGACTAGGCTGTGGTAAAGGCTGAGGCTGGCCTAGGAGTTTATCACCTTCTCCATGCCAGAAACCTGACCATTTCAGCCCAAAATAATACAGACAGCTTTGTACTGTTTCTGAAGTATGTTTCTACATGAGACAAGAAAGCATGGATTAAAAGGATCCTTAAGCCATTTCATCTTGCTGCAGTACCCTGACAGTGCAATATGAGGGTGAGCTGAGAAGAAAGAGATCTCTGGAAGGCTGGAAGGTGACCTTCGGCAGCAGCAAATCTCCAGAACACGCTGGTCTGATCTAGATCTGTATGTAATCCACCTTGTCTGGGATTTGTCTCGGGCATAAGGGAAGGGTATGTGAACCCTTGGTCCTGGTGCGTGGGCATCTCCACACTTCTATAATGGAAGAGTTGGGCCTCCCGCTAATTTGGGGGGATACACAGGTCCACAGGGGCACAGGACCACTGTCCAGACTTGTAGGAAATGTTGGGAATTCATAGCAGATCCAAGCAGTAACTGTCTCAATTACACGATCTTCAAAATTGCCTGAAAGGATACATTACAGTGCACCGTAAGTCAGGTGTTCCCTACACACCTCTCTCATTTTTCTGTCAGGGCAATCAAGACATTGCTATGTGCAGCTGAAGGGCTGTATAACACGGACAATTGGGAATTTACTTACTCTGCCTCCGGGAGGAAAGCCCAGATCCTCAAGAAGTGTTCGGCATCTCCCTTCTAATTTAAGTTCTTCCAAAGATGGAGGTCCAGGCTCTCCCAGAACTCATTCTACAACAGAAAAATGCAAATAAGCCTTCAGCTAAGGGAAAACACCAGCTTTCCATATTGTTATCCACTAAAATTGTATTTACAGATATTGTGAATAAGCAGGAATATAACATTTCCGAACAATTTGATAAGAACTTAGATAATGTTCCTTTTCCATCCAGAAAGAAGATTACTGCTTAGAATTTTTTTAAGCCAAAGCTATAGATATGCTAGTGAGCCATGCAAAAAGAAAGTCTACTGCCTATTTTATTAGGGCTGGGGGGGGGGGTAGTTTTACTTACCATTGTTTATAATAGATATTCTAAGGTTGAAGCAACATCTTTTTATTGTCACTCATTGAAAGCTATCTAGAGGATTCTAAATGATAGGTAATGAAAAATGAGAGTTGCTGGGAGGTATCTAGCAGGTACTGCAGGAGTCAGGTCAGGCCTTAATGTCTTCATCTTGGTCCAGAGGAAAAGAGTAAATAGAATACTAATGAAAGTTGCAGATGGTACTAAAATCAGTAAAGGTTATCAACCCCAGTGAAATAATGCAAAAGGACGTGAATAGGTTAGGAATGTGGGCTTAAAGTAAAACTATGTTTAGCCTGGAAAATTGCAAGCTAATCCCACTAGAGAAAAATTAATTAATGTTGAGTAGCAAAGGGAGGAAGGTCCAAAGAACCTGAAATGCAGGGTTATTGAAAATGATCTGGGGTGAAAGAAAACTTAAAGTTAGAGATAAATCTGCAGTGTGAAGTAGAAAGAAAAAATATTGTTGAGCTAAAGACTTAGGCAAAATTCACGAGTCATAAACCAAGATGAAATATTGTAGCTTTGTGAGGGGCAATATCTGGCAGAATGTCTCTAAATGAAAGCATCCCAGTACCAGAGGGCAAAGTACAAGGAGTGAAGACTTTTTTTTCTTCCCTTCAGGGATAATTGTTTTCTAAGGACACAATAAAGATTCTTGAGTAAGTCATGAAAAAGTGAGCTTGAATAAGTGATGTGAAAATGGGCATGTCCCTCCAGAAGTAAATATTTTCCTTTTCTACTAATACTTTCATTGTAGTTGGCCAAAGAGAATGAGATTAATTTAAAGAGATCAAAATCAAGATCTAGTAGCCAAGGTAGCAGGCACACTTAGAGAAGACATAAGTTTTAGCACTTCAGGCATTTGAAGGAAGGAGTAGGCAATTTTAGAGCTGTGCAATAATAAACTTTGGTAAAATTGGAAAGTAAACTAGATAGCACAGCAGAGCTTCCATGCTTTGTAACTTGTGCTACTTCCTACTGACTTAAGTGTTCTCATTGGCTAAACTTGATTTCTAGGAAAGCATGTTTCAAACTCATACAATCTCCTGAAGGGGCTTGCTTCAGTGTTTTCATGTAAGATAGGGATTATTTTTTTTTTAATCAGGTCACATTAGTCTAATTAATATGACAGATCACTAGATATTACTGAAGATCAGCCCTAGTACTTAGTTATTTACTGCTTCATCTAGACAGCTTTGGAAATAAAACAGTAGCAGTGTTCCAAGGAAATGTGCTCTGTGTTCGGAGAGCTGTCCTTTTTTTCCTGTCCCTGACTTTGTCTCTGTAGGGAGGTTATTTAATATCTTTTGTACTTTCCTTACATACTGATAACATGGAGGTAATAGTACACATTTTCAGAAACTGCTGACAATGTATGGAATGTTCTGTATAAGAGACAGATTTAATATAATGAAATATTTTATATATATACACTGATATTACATTCTAATAAACTATATTATTTTGTTCCATTAAACTACTGACATTTGTTTCCAAAAGCTCTTAATTCTGAATTGATAGATTTTTTAATTAAATGTTTTATAGTTCAGAAGACTTTCCTGAGTAAATAGCAATTTTCAGATCGATCAAAATTTAAGCCTAATTTATGTGTTGAGGGTTTTTTTTCCCCTCTGACAAATGCAGTTTCTATCATTTCAGTGAGAAGTTCCTATTTTATGTACAATGCTTAAGAATGATTAATGAGATTCATTGTTAAGGCCAAAACTTTAATAAAATCTATCCTAAGTGCTGTAATAACTAATAACTAGTTCCATTTAATTATCTGAAGTCAATTGATTTGAAACAAATATAGTTAAAAAAGTCACTTGCTGCTTCATTACTTATGCTAAGTGCAACACACAAATTCCTAATTTTGCAAAGGCAACATAAATGATTTGCTACAGAGCAGTAGTGCAGTTATACCTGGAAATGTCTGTGCTTAAGGTCATTGCTTTTTCTACATCACAGCAAATGACCATTTAACATCGTATAGAAGAGATTTCGGACGATACAGGCGTGATGCAGAGCGATTGCTGTTTCTCACACTTGTCCTCAGGAAAATCTGGTTCCGTTCCTGCCTCATTAGACAACAAAGGGATCTGGGAAGGGAGTTAGGCTGAAATCTTGTGAGGATTCAAAAGAAAGGTTGTTCAGGCAGGCAGTAGGGTTTGGGCACCTATTTTGACCCCTGTGTATCTCTCGAGCTCTGTGCAGGAGACCATCCCAACACCACTGGAAGAGATTTCTTCCAATGTTCTGGCCTGGGGAACGCGCCTGCAGCGCACGATACGACGGCAAAGCAGAGATGCACTGCAGCCTGTAAAGTGACAGCTAGGGTGCACTGATACATAAGTGCCTGGCAACTGCTCTAATTTATTGCAGTAGCTGTTATGGCTCTCTGTGAAGCCTAAAATAATCTATGAGTGTTTCACATTTTAATAGTATTCATGTTGAGGGCCTCTGTGTGACTGCAGCTATATGATAACATATGCCCCAATCGGATCTGCCCTTTGTGTGCAAGATGACACAATTTGTGCATAGTTCGCCATGAGGGAGACAGAGATTACCCTTTTCCAGTGCAGGCAACGCCAGGTCTTCCAGCCTCTCGTATACACCAGAGAGACAAATATTTTCCTTTTTAAGAGCATTTACACCCTCAGAGCTCAACAGATGGGACCTTCTTGCCCTCCAAGGCAAAGCTCTGCTGTCAGAAGAGACACACAGAGGAGTAAGTAAGTAGCAGGCACAGAAACTAGTTAAGAGTTTAATGGGATTTGGCTGATTATTATGTTTTCTTTCATTATTATTAACTCATATTTTCAGTAACACCAAGGATGTCAAGCAAGGGACACCATTAGAAGTCTAGCAAAGAAAAACACTGTCCAAGAACATCACTGTTTATAGAAGCTGAGCACATCAGAAAGTTAGGAAAAACTACAGTTAAGATCACTAGCAATATTCATTCCCTCCTCGGAAGCTCGTGTTGTACAGTGCTACATAATCACATGTTCTTTATTACACAGTTTCTCTTTACCTACCCAGCCTGTTTCCAACAGCCCATCTCCAGTCTCCATGTCCCTCTGACTGCCTGCTCCCACCTTACTTCCAGGCAAGAAGTCCCACATAACCAGCCTGTTCTCCTCTCCAGCAGCATCTCAGTTTTAGTTAGATTTGTCCAGGCATTTTTGGTCTCCTTTCTTTCTCTGTCCTCCTGAATACATGTCCAGATTTGCTCTCCAAACATATTGCCTCCAGGCCACTTCTGCATCCCTTGTCTTTAGTTTCAGAGCATTTCTACCAACAGTTCATGTGCTCATATCTACACTAATAAGTGAAGTGGGTTACAGCCTCAAGAGCAAGTGGCACTGCACAAATCCATATGCCTAAGCCTTCCTCCCTGAACTTTCTCCCCCCAAATTAGGATGGTGTCATCCTGTCATTCCAGTCATGCTGCACCATCCCCTAAACCATGCAGGATATAACTTGTCCATCTTGGGGTTTTTTTACTAGCTTCTCCAGAAATGCCCTCCTTTGTATAATTTTCTTTATGGATGTATTTTTTTTACTGTCCCTGACATAAATGCCACCCTTATGGACAAATTTCAAGTGCCTGCTTGAATCCTGGCAGAAACACAATAGTTGCAGACCTCCTGAAAGAAAAGACTGCTGCCATCTTAAGATGCATTTCCCCCAGCCTGGCTCTCAGCGAAGATTGGGTTGATCTGGCTGAATTTTTCCAACAATCAAAGGCAGACCCCTAGCAGAGAAAATTTAATCCCAAAATGTAGTGTGCTAAAAAGCCATAAGAGGGTTATATAAAAGGAAACATCGTGAAACTTTGACAAGCACTGCTCCTAGCCCTGCTAATAATACCTTTTTGACTGGCCTGATATTCCTTGATCCTCTTGTAAAGATTGCAAAAGGT
Organism: Haliaeetus albicilla; assembly: GCF_947461875.1. Lineage (NCBI taxonomy): Eukaryota > Metazoa > Chordata > Aves > Accipitriformes > Accipitridae > Haliaeetus > Haliaeetus albicilla. The sequence goes on from NC_091496.1 coordinate 6,213,438, forward strand.
AAAGAAGATTTTACAGGCAGCCTCAATAACTACCAAATCATGTCTTTGTCTGTATATTTGCATACTTCTCACCTGCTCAGTTTTAAGCTCGAAGGCAAAAAAGGTGTCAGTTCAGGAGCTGCCAACCCGCACTTTCTGAATTCATCTTGGATCCTTCCCAGACCTACGCAAGAAGGTGCAAACACAGAAGTCAAATGTCAGGGTCAGTGCTGCATATACAGATGCCTTTTTGCGGAGGAGCCCACAGAGCACACTCCTATGGTACACGTCAGGATTTACTGAGCACATTTAGGGAAGCTGCCAAAGTGTTTGGAGTGCTTTGGCAGCAGAAGAAACAGCTGGTCCCATCAAAGTGATCACATTCTTGGGCATTAATTTAGAGTCTGAGAGGATGGAGTGATGCTTGCCAGGGGATAAGCTGCATAATCCTAAAGGGTTAGTGACTCAGAAATTACAGGCTAGTAAAGGTGCGGTTAACGCAGTTGCAACTGCTTAGTTAACTAGTCGCTTGAACCTTGGAGAAAAGTGCATTTAGGCAACAGGTAGCCTCCCAACTGACAAGTTCTTTCAATGGCAGGAGCTATAGATGGACTAGCATTGTAAGGCATCAGACTGAGCATTGGGAGCCATTTTATGGAGTCTCAGTAAATAACTATAAGTCAGTGCTAGTGCAAGAATGAAGTATCTACCAGTGTGTATTGTGAAAATACACTTGAATGTGTCTGGAAGGTTTTCTTCTAGGGAGCACATGTTGGAGGTATGTGGAGAAATGTATCAGAAAAAAATAAAATATGTGTTTGTGATGACCTCCATTAAAATATATAAGGCTTATTGCTGTCTGATTTATTGTGGCATTTCCTAAACATAAGAGAAGTAGCTTCTATAAAGTTTTGATGTTGACCTTCTCATAATGGCCTAGTAGATGTCTTTTTTATTTTTTTTACTTATCCAGTCTATAGCAATGAGAAACATCCAAATAATTCCCGAGCCAATTAATGAGTCCCTTTCTGCTCTGAGCTATTAAGAAGAAAATTTCATAGGAGTTAGTTATGAAAACCTGAACTTGATGCTGGTAAGGAGAATTCGTCATCTTCCTTCCTTCTTCTATTTACACCAGCATGGAAAACATCCCCTTTTCACCTCAGACCCAAGGCTGCTATTGCAACATTACAAAACTGCTGAGTAATTTTCTTTCTCTGCTTAACGATTTCTAGTTTTGGCATCTGGAAGTTTCCATTGACTCATCAGTTAACATCCTATGAAATGCAACCAAACATCAAAGCAAACCCCAAAACACATTACGAATATAGTTGGCACTCTTATCTTCCACATTATTTTTCCTGTGAAAAGAGAGGGAACTTATACACATCTCTGTCTCTTTCTTGTCTTGGGGCTTTACTTTCACCCCCAAACTATTCTTAAAACACAAGCATTTGGAAGGCTAACACACAAGGATGGATTAATTTATCAAAGCATCAAAGCACTAAATTCCGTAGAGATTTTTTTTTTTTAAGTTAGCCCCCTTTGCTTATAAGACAAAAGGATGTACCAAGGGGACAGCAACATAGGTATGAAAAATGAATTCAACCACAGGCAAGGCAACAGGGAAGGACTAAGATGTGTAACTGTCATTTATTATATCACATAAGCTACAGACTTTTTTCTTCCTCACTAAGAAATTTTGGTAAGCAAAACTACACACTATAAAATGATGATCTTTTAATGGAAACTGTAACAAGCCATTTTTTTCAGCTGGAAAAAAAAAGAAAATTGTGATTGTTATCCACAAGGCAATCAGAAGTTTACAACCTTACTTTTCACTTTACCAAACCATTTTTATTGGCTGGATTTTGCTGGGGGAAGGGGAAGACTCCTGGTGGGGTTTTTTTTTCAGCATAGGGTAATTAACGTATATAGGTCACCACATCAGATGTAGAAATCCTCCAACAACACACTACTTCTGAAATAATGCACTGGATTCAAAGACTACACAGAACTGTACACAAAGTACTCCATTAACAGCAGGTGCTGTACAAAAAAGCTCTCTTTACAAGAGCTTTTAATTACTGTATATCTTTGTTTAGAAGCCACCTTCAACTACCTTTTCCTTGCAAGCTGCAGGGGAAAGCAATTAAATGTATGAGAAAGCCACCCTCAATTTAAAGCTGCAGGAGGAATTAATTAGCGCAACAGAAATCTTAGCTTGTACACAAAGAAATACGGTACATGAAGTCACTAGAGGCTGGGTATTACTTTGACATAATTAATACATGTCATAAATCTTAAGATATGTGACTACTGAAAGTTGAAAGTGATAGCTGGCTGGATGGCCCATGTTTATACCCAAGTCTCCCTATAGCAGCGGAGTTGGCTGTTTACACAAAATTACATTTATATCTCTTGGCTGTATAAGTCACACCTTCTCTAAATTCCCTTCACATAGGCAAAGGGTCTGAATTAGCTGAGTGAGCCCCTTTGCTTATAAGGGGCAGGAAGGTACAGAGATTTATTTATTTGAAGTAAGGTTATTTAGATAGATCTGGTTACAAAGAAAGACTATATAAGAGGAGGAAAGGGATCTTTCTAGTCTTGGCTGGTATTTGCCAAGTTTACAAGTCTTGGTTTTAATACTGGGACTAATCTCGTACTAGGCTAAAATCTCTTCTTCAACCCTTTTCCCATCACAGTATAGCGGAGTCTGTTTAGACATAGTGCAAAAAGGCATTTTGAAGGTTGGTGTGCTGTTGTTTTTTTTAAAAAAGGAATGGAAGTTTACAAAATGGTTTCAGTGGTTTTAGGAGCTAATCCTTGATGGTCAATGACATGAAAACTTGTGAAAAAAAAACCAAAACAAAACAGTCAATACGAACTCCACTGAAGCTAAAGGCAAAAATGTTCCTGCCTAAAACAAGACCAGAAAATGCTTCACTCGATGGTATTTTGTAAGGCATACAAAGGTTAATTAGATACTTTCTGTTGCATTATATAGTAGGAAACCTCGATTAATTACTGCTTCTTTAATTTAACTGATTCATTAAAAACTGACTATAGAACAACAAAAAAGTATTATCTTTCCCATAGTACCTAACTTACTTCTACAGTCCAAAGCATATGACCTTTAATCAAAATCAGATTTTAACAGAGACCTTGAATGGTTAATAGTAACATGCAGCATCACTCAAACCCTAAAATGAATGAAGCTTCCACTGACTTCAGTCAGACTCTGCTCTTCTAAACACCTCAATGTTTGTTCTTGTGCTTTCTAGTGTCCTGCATTACAGGAGAAAAGGTTGATATTAACAGCTTGCTTTACCACTATTTTTATTTCAAGTTAATAGCACAACTAAGGTGTTTCTGCAAATGTTTGATTTTATGAGCTCTTGTGCATTTTCTCAACCAGTTAGTCAAATTGCCTTCTTGACTGTATCTCCTTGCTAAATCCAGCTTTTTCAGTTTTTGTTATTTAGTACACTACTGTATTCCATCAAAGGCAAAGTTCAATTATTTGTCTTTTGAAGGTCTGAGTGCCTTGCTTAAAATGCCAAGTGCATTAAAAACAGGCCACCCTTGACTTTTGTAAGGATATATAGAAGGATAATAAGTTAGTTGGATTTAACAGAATTTTGAAATTGAGCATGTGTGTATGTGTGCATGTGTGTGTATGCGTGCATGAAGATACCAAAATAAGGATTAAATGCTGTCATATTATCAAGAACACTTTTTTTTTTTACCATTTACCATTTTTTCTTCTTAACAAGGAGCAAAAGGAAGAAAAGTCTTGCAGTTAAAACAAAGGACACCGAGTCAGGAGACACTGAACTTGGAAGAAAACATATACTGAAATATTTTACTAGCATAAAAATAGGGCTTTAAAGCCTCACAAGTGTAAATGAGAGAAAATTCTAGCAGAAAAATGTTGCATTTTTGCTGTGACTACTTGGGGGATTGATTATTGCACCACTTCTGAATTAGGTTCACTGTCCTTATGTATTTGTATTTCCATTTTGAAGACAACTCTGTATGCTGCCTTTTCCCTCCATACTGAGACTGAACCTATAAGGGATAGCAAAAATTCTTGTAGGCAGAATGAATCTGCTAAAAGATCTTGGTGAACTTTGCAAAGAGGTGGTTCTCGGCCATGCTAATTTAAACCTCGCACCTGGAATGGTGGGAGATTTCTACCATCTGTAGAAATGGCTTCAGGTGGTCACCTGTGAAAAGGCTCTGGAGGCTTTAAAAGAGAAGGAACACAATTTAAAAGTTGACTGTGGTACCGATTATACATGGCTGGCTGTTCATGAACAGGAGACGTATGAGGGCTGTAGGGCAGACGCTTCACCTTGAACGCTGTTGTGCAACTCCTTGCAGTAGGATTCACCCTAGCAGCTCTACTTCGACGAGTAAAGGCTGCAGAAGGGATGCAGGCGTAGTAGCAATTAGTTTCTGCAGAGTTTTTAAAAATCTATTTAGAAGCCAATTGTCTATGGCAGGCATGTTCAGCATGCATGTGTATTCCTGTGTAAATGGCAAACTTCGAGTAAAACAGAGATTAATTTAATTAAGTTTAAACATTTCAGCTTTTTATTTTATGGTTACACACATAAGTAGAGCAATAACTGAATACAAATGCTGCATATTTACTGTGGCATGATCCAAGCAATTGCTACTAAAGTATTAAGGAAAAGCATCATTTCACTCTTTTAATTTTATTTTATAATTAGGTGGGAACATATTTTGGTGAATACATTTTTAGTTAGAAGTTATAGATTGTGCTTCTCTTTGTTTTGGAAGGATGATTTTAGCCCTGTTAGCAACAATTAAAATAGCTATAAAAAGGCATTTATAGCTTTTGTACTTGTTTTTCTTGTTCGTTTTCATCAAATATTTCACACTCGTATGATGTATGCAGTCTGCTAAAAGTCACTAGCACAGACTTTCAAAAATGCTTTTAAACATCTGGTTAAAAACATAGCTTTTTATGCACTGTGATTGGTAATTCGTCCTTTTTACATGAGTGTTGTGCCAGTTGTTCATTATGCCTCTGACTTCTGTTACTTTTTATTCTCAAAAATGATTTGAAAAAGTTTAGAAGGAAAACTTAAAAGCAGAGCAAAAACAACACTGGCAACTTTTTTGAGTGCCAGAGTTTTAACTGCTTACTGTTGAAGCGCTTTCCTGACTTTCCATTCAAACAAATATTTTTGTACACAGTATTACAGGAAGGGCTGAATGCATGCCTGCAAAGTGCAACATGGCAAACATCTGTGTATATTCTACGTATACCATACTGTTAAAATCAATCTGTTCAGGTCAGTTTCCATTCTGAGCAGAGCTGAGAAACACAACCACCAGTTTCTGTCACGTGCTGCGTCTTATCAATTAAAAATAAATTAAATTTCATGCAAAGAACCCAACTTAAAAATCCCAGAAAACAACAACAGAACCTTTCCACTAATGATTTTCAGTCATCAGAAGTGGAGAGAGACTCAGACAGCAGACAGCATGGTCCCAGCATGCTTTTTGCCTTTTTTTTTGTTTGCACAGTAGCTGTCAGTTGCAGCCCTGCAGGTAGTAGAACCCAGTGGGAAGAGGGGCGGGACAGAGCGATGCTGCCTGAACTGACAGCAAATTTAAATTACTGAGCTTTCTTTTTCTTTTTTTTTCTTTCTTTCTTTGCGTGCTTTTTTTTTTTTTTTTTGGTATTTTTCTACTCTGCGACAAACTGAAAAGATTCTAGCACACGCTAATTTAACAACCCTGCTTCGTCGTCTTCTTTTTTTTTCCCCCTTCTGCTTCCAGGATAATTAAAAGAGAAACCTGTAAAGGCAACATTCCTTCAAGCAAGTTGGTGCTGCAACGTGCTGGTAAGATGAATTTTTTTTTCTTTTTTTTTCCCTTCCCCATCTTTTCTTTTCCTTTTTTGGAGCTGAAAGCTTTGTATATCTAACGCAGTCATAAGTGTGGTTCCCCTGCTGTGGAGGGTTAGGATGTAATGAAAAGGTGTAACTGCTTGATATGTGACCTTCTCCTATTACTTAAAATGGATAATAACAGCTTTCGTGTCTGTCCTCATGATGCTTTTCTCTCTGTGAATTGACTATTTGCTCAACAGAAGCGGTGCTGTGATTGTCGCACTATGACAATGAGGACTTGATTGTTTTTTGGTTACTGTTCCATGCTCCTATCAGAAAAGATACTTGAGTTGGGGGCTTTGTGTGTGTTATTTTTTTTTCTCTGAACGTTGCCTGAAGCACTGATATGATGGGGGTGGAGATGGGGGTGGAGGAGATGGTCCTGGGTATCATTCTGCCTGTTCAGCTGTTTACTAGGTAGAGAAGTGCAACACTGAAACTTTTTAAAAAAATAAATAAATATTTTTCAGCTTGCATCGAGTGGGGTCAGTATATCCAGGATTTATTGTTGTCCAGTGCTGGGTAAAGTTCTTGCTGTCCCTTGCTTTGTTCTTCTGGAGAAGGGGGGAAGGGATGTTCCACTTCATACCTTGTCATACCATTGTAGTAGCTAATTGCAAGAAGCTGACAAACTTTGAGATGAAATACCAAGTGTTGCTTTTTGTAAAGAATGAGTTTGATGGTGTGGATAGTTTCCTGTGAATACAAGGCTGCTAGATACAATCAGATCTGTATTATACGTGTTGCAGTTCCTGCCTTGCAAGTCCCCTGATTTCCAAGGTCTGCTTTCCAGTCTTTTTGTGACACTAATACATTATTATTTTTACTTTTTTTTTTTAAAAATTAGATGTGTTTTGCTTTTGGTTTGTGTTTACCCTTATAAAACTTACAAGGTGACGGGTTTTTTCTCAGGCTTTCTGGATGTAATTCTGCCAAGTATTAAATGCTACAACACCTCCTGAAACTATCAGGAGGGCTAAGCTTGTCCTGTATTTAAGAGGAAATTGCTGAGTACTAGCAGAACTGGATCTTATGATTACTGAACTAGGTCTCCTTTCCTAACTGCAATTAGTTGTTGTTGCACATTAAGACTGGATCATGTAGCCTTTTACTGAAGTATTTAGAATAAACACTACTCTTATGGTGAGTTGTTCACAGGTTTGTGTCCATGCTGAGGAAAACTTTTTGAACAGAGGATGGGATATTTTAGGGAACTCTAATGGAGTTAGAAAGGCAGTGTGATTCAGTGCTCTAACTCCTTGAAAGCTGTTTTTCTTAATATTAAAAAAAAAAAAAAAAGTGTCTTGAAATTTATCTTCTGCAGATTGATACATCAGAAGTTCCAGACTCGGAAGGTCTGTTTTGCCAAATGCATAGTGTGATCACAGGAGCAAAGTTGTGCAACGAGAGGGGAGATGAAGAGCAGTCAGGGATTAAACATAGACTCCCTTTCATGTCCCTGGAGAGGACAGGACGTGCCAATGCCATATGGAAAATCACATTCTTTCACAGCGACTTTGTTAGGGCACAGGGTTAAGGGCGCTGCACTTGCAGAAGTTCATCACTCCCTTCTTCAGCCTCAATTTTAAGCGCTGCGGTACTTTTCCGAAGGTTTACTTCACTTGTGCAGAAAATACCGGTGTCTTGTGAAATGAGGTTGCTGTAGCTCCCACATCTCGGTTTTGCCCTGACAATTTGCCTCCCCCCCACGCCAACACCAAGGTCTGCAAGGCCTAGAAAATTAGGCTTTGTCCCTTGTAATCCTAAACTCCCATCCATTTATAACCAGAGAAGAAAAGGATTGAATTCAGTGTTCTTGTTATGGAAATAAGTTTTTATTCACTCAGTATCAAATGACAGTTAGAAGCGTATCTGATGTAATATGAATAAACTGTAGGCTGTTGACAGTAAATTATGCAGCTATAGTCTCACATTCTCCAAGAAACAGTGCTTTTACAATGCTCAAGTGGCCTAATGGGGTGAAACAACTACCAATACTCTCATTTGAGTTTCCTAATCACCCAAACCATGAGAAATCCATGGTGGTTGATTCCCACTGCCCATGGTGGGCATCTCAGCAATGGGCAAGGCGGCATGGAGTAGAGCCTGAATGCAGCCAGGGATACTCAGTCATAGAGGTGATGTCAGAGTTACTGTTATGAGGCAACATGAAAACATAGTACAGTCAAGTTTAGATACTGAGTTTGGTGACAAGAATTTGTTCATAAAGTATAAAAAGCCAGATATCTGTACCTTTAAAAAAAAAAACCCACCACCCTAACCCAGTCTACCAGTCTACTTTCTCTTTGAATTTAGTGTTTAAATATATATATTTTTAATTAATCTGTGCACTTTAAACTGCTGCTGGCTTCTAGCAATATTGTCTTCTACCCAGTCCTTGGAAATTTCTAGTTGAATGGAATTGCTTTCTTTCTAACAAAAAAAAAGCAAGCCAGAAAACTTGCTGTAATTTCCTGTCAGTAACACAGAAATAAGAAAACACTAGGCTAATAAAAATGATAATCTGAGTTTACAACTGTTAACAAGATTCCTGAATAGAAATGGTGCTATTATGCACAAAGAACTTCTATCATCACTAGAGGAATGTGGTACAAAATTATGAGTTTTATTATTAGGGCCCTGTCATCCAATCAGAAATCAACCCATAATCTTACTTGTGAAATGCCATAAGTTTTGGCATCTTCCCTCCCCTCCTATTAATAAAATATTAAAGAAATTTTATAATTAGAAACTTTGATAACATAGCTATGAATTTTCCTTACAGGAAAAAGCTGGCATAATTCTGTATTTATTCCACATCTCCAACTCTCCATATAAAGTCACTGCAAGTCTGAGTTGCATGCAGCAGGTAGAATTGGGTAAATCGCAGCCTTGCCGTGGGCAATAACGATGGGATCCTGAGAGAGGCCGGATTCTCAGACTTTTCTCAGGACTCTGAAGAAGTACTTAAGAACATGCCATAGCACCTCTTTCCCTGAAGGGGATTATTTATTAATATTGGTCAGTTAGTGAAGTATCAGAGAGTCATGACAAAATGCTTAGATTTTTAACCTCTGAGGGTTGCTTTTTTTTCATCCTAGTAATAAAAGACTTTTACATTTCTCTTCTAACTGTGAATGATTTATGGCATTATAAGGGGCTTGCTGGGTTTCCATTTGATTTAACAAATTAGCTACGGTCTTCTTCCAGCAAGAACCACTCTTGAAGCTCTGCATCACCCAATGAAGCAAGACCACTGTACCTGGCTCAGAGTGACCCCAGGTCTCTGGTCCTCCCCCACTAGCCGATGGAGAACATATTGAGCCAACACTTGCCAAGACACACTCCTTCCACAAGCCTGGCAGCCAGTCCCATGTCCTTCATCTCCTGGTGATGTGTGCATGGTTTGCTGGATACTCCTTGGGATGCCTAACCCCACGTAGGGTATAGGAAACCCTAAAAATAATCTAATACCTCCTAATTACTTTCATCACTCCCAAGGCAGTAGAGCACACAGTATTTGTCAGGTCACTAGATATGAATTAAGAATATAAATAAATATGTCATACTCTTAAGGTAAACAGTAAAATATTAGTAAGAATGAAACAAAACAAAAAGAAAAGTAGAGCCCCAGAGACCTCAGTTCTAGGCTATAATTATCACTCAAAGTCTTCTTTGGTTGCTTTGCATGTCCCATGGCCTGTGGAGGCTGATAATTTAGCTCCCATCCTAAGGCTGGTGTGGTCCGAGAGCTCTTGGAGCCACGTCTTTCCTACTCCCATCATTACAGACACTTAATGTCATCTTCCTTGGGGATGGTAACAAAGGGGGAGCAACCCAAAAGCTCTGCATATATATTTTTTTAACTTGCTTTCTCAAACGGGAATCTCCAGCTGCCTGTGTATTGCCCATATAAGTGTTTGCTGTCTGTTCATGGCATTTGGGCACCAGAGGTAGGATTCATCTCATCCAAATTTAGATACCTATACTGTAGACATCTGCATCTGAACTAACCACCTGAGGGTCCCATTACAGTCAGAGGAAACAAGCAGGTACTTTCGGGGAGTGATTTATCTGACCTATTTTAAACATCTGTTTTCTTTGAATCCCACGGAAGGACATCACATTCAGGACTCAGATCATTTAACTGCCTCTCCTACCCAAATTTTCTTAATTAACTGTACTGTTGCATTGCTTAATTTAGACATTTTTTTCCTCATCTGCTTGGCTTCTCTTGTAACTACTTCATGAAGACAGAGGGCTTAAAACTCTGTAAATTACATACCTTGAAAAAGAGTCGTAGTACTATTGACTTACCAAACTTCGTATACCTAGCAGTGGGCTTAAAACAAGGCTAATCGTAGAGAAATTAGGACTGGATTGCATAGACAAGGTAATGTCACTCACATATATGATTAGTCCTCAAGGGCTGCCGGGGTGATGTTGTCCCAAGTGCATTCCAGGCAGTGTGTTTAATGTACAGTTAATTTTGTTCCACATGGTTACTTTTACTAGGCTGAACTGATCTCGTGAAAGGAGGTGCTGCAACTGGCTTATTTGTTCTACTTTGCAGACCAGTGGCATTTAAAAGTTACGCCACAATGCTTTAAAAAATCTGAAAGTCAGGAAACTCCATCAGTATGATGAAGTCTACCTAATTTAGGCCCCAGCATCTTAATGATCTGATGATCCTGATGTAAAGTTCCCTTACCCAGAGGAAGCTACGTGCATTTGATAGCTTCCATACAGACAAGTTGGCTTCCTGAATTTGTACAGCTAAGGCTACATTTACAGTGCTAATAGTATCTGCTGCAGAGAGATCCTTGGCTCCCAAATGTTGCAGTGTACCTCACCTCTATGTCTTACCTGGCCATCTGTGGAGGGGCCAGTTGTGTCCTCTTGGCCCTGTGCTTTGCCGCAGGCATTTGCTTTTGTGGCCGAGTACAAGGGTGGGGGGGGATGCTGGTGGGCTCCCAGCCCACTTGAACAGAAAGTTGAAAGGAGCAGAGGGAGCCAGCGTCGGAGCAGCCTTGTTCGTAAGGGCTAGAGGAGGTGGTATCTAAGGATGATCATCATGAGCATCACAGTCAGGTTTATCTTCAAGGAAAATCTGATTAATTTCAAAAGTAAATATGTCAGCACATAAATATATATTAATATATATATAAATACACAATCTGGCTGTTAGAGAAATAAGACCACACTAGATAGCTAAGACATTCAGCAATACGGACACGCTGTACCTCAGACAAACATGGTCTCCCTTAGGATTCATTTCTCTCTTCACTTAGCTACCTTTCAGCCTCCTAAAGATTAAGTGTAGGCTTGGTTTAAGTTAGAGAAACTGGATTCTACATTCATTTAAATATAAAATCGTTGATCATCAGGTATGACAGAGGTACCTCTATTCTGAACCTGAGTTCTGCAGTGTTTTGCAGAAATAGTCTTTATTCAGACAAGGACAGCGGCCGGATTTTGAAGCATGCAGAAAATGTGATAATACGCAATTGAACTGCTCACATTATAAAAGAGCTCTGAACACAAGATCTGATCTTTTATACATTTGCTATTTTCAGTGATTAATGTATAAGCACTGTACAAGCCACTGACACAGTGAGCAATCCAGAAGCCCTGTTGCCTGTGTTTTGGATAACAAGAGACAGAAGTATAGATTAATAATGGCTCTTAATCAATCTGATGCAGTCAATGTTTTCCATAGGCACTCCATTAATAAGCAGCTCTACTAACGTCTTTCTTTTGCTGTATCCTAAGTCACTGACAATTATGAAGGACATATGCATACTAAACGAAGCTTTTGTGCTTGACTAAAGAGCAATAGCAGCCTACCCAGTGTGGCGCGGTGAGAGAGACCACATTCACAGGACATTAAAGGCTGGGTAGTCTTGCTGAACAGGTTTACACATTTAAGCCTTGATCCTGCAAGGACTTACACACATGCTTAACCTTACACACTGCGAGTGAAATCCCGGGCCTCTCAAAATCAATGACAAAAGTCCACTGACTTCAAAGGGCCACTCTATGAATAGACTTTTTGGCTTCAGTGCAGCCACACAGAGTGTAGAAGCGTGTGAGCTGATCTCCCCCCAACCTTGCTTGCTTGCGTGAAGTCTTAAGAGATTGAGGGAGCTGCTAAGTGTAACTTTCAAAACACTTCTGTCTCACAACAAATCATAAGCATTCAAAGATGTTTTCCTGTTTGATCTGTGTTCTTTAGGGGTTTTGCCCAAACCCTGTGGTAAAACCTGCAGGAGTGGTTTCTGCTGGAGAAGTCTGTGAGCAATCCATAATGCAATCCTTTCCCTGGCTAGTATTGCACTCCGAGCAGGTTGTTTTCTTTTCTTTCCAGAAGATCTGGTCCCTGGAGTGAGGTGATTATACTGGAATCACATTTTTCTTTTTTAAAGAAAGAAAAAATCTATTCCTCACATGATTTTGTAGGAAATCTGGGAAATATCTACTGAAATGACTTACAGGTCAGAAAAACAGTAATATATGAATTTGTGCAGGATCTAACTGCTGCTTTTCATCCGCTCGCTGCTGGTAACCGAGATACCCTGTTGCCAAATCTAGCAGCTGCCTTGGGACCCGTTGGAGACCAGAGACCCAATGCTGGCTCTGCCTCCGTGTGTAACACGGTCCCCTGGCAGTGGGACCCCTGGGACCCACTGTGGAGTCCTGAAGGAAGATTTGCTGGTTTGGTGAAGAGCTGCAGAGGAGGGAACGCGGTGCTGGTCCCGTTTTCAGCACAGATCCTTTCCCAAAGCAGGTCAAGTCAATGATCCTTCCCCCAGCACAGACCCTCAGGCTCTACCTGCGAGGCGGCACGCACCCAACCCTCAGGCTGGCTGGGATGCTGAAGCTGGGGGGTCTTGGGCAGCCCTGAGTAACACCAAGGTGTCTCAGTTCCAACAGCAAAGCTCATGCTGGGAAATGCAGCTCTCCCAGGCTTGAGTGAAACGGCTCACGACCGGTGTGCGGGTACACCATTGCAAGTTGCACATGCTAGGAACCAGGGAAGTTTTGGCTCTCGTCTCCCTAAGCTGGCAAAAAAGATTTGTGAGGACCATTATCCCAGCGTAAGTGTACCGTAACAGGGAGTAAGGGTTTGGAAAAGAGATTTATAAAGTTTTGCATCCCAGTTATACTTTAGGATAAGCCTATGTTAGCATTTGTGTAAGCCAAATTATCACTTCTCACCTAAATTGGTGGCAGTCGTTTGAAAAGAAGAGCAGGCTGGGTGAGCCCAGTGAAGCTTTTTTTTCTATTTCAGCATTTTCCTCTGACACGTTTCGTTGCTCCAGCAGTGAAAAAAATCCCCAGACTTTACTCTTTTTTTTTTTTTGGCTTTTACTGTAAAGGTATTTTAATTTTATCTTCATCGTGCTGCTGTACTAATGGGCTTTACATATTCCCAGCAAAGTCCTGTGTGAAATTCTTAACCATAGAGATTACAGAAATTTACTGCTTCACTGGCATGGTCAAGTTGCCACAAAATTGCATTTGTTAATGTAGCTGTGAAAACACATGGCACCTGCCACCTCTTAGCATAAGGATTTTAAATATGGCTGAGAAGAATTTAAGAATGCCTATAAGATGGGGCTTGGCCATGTCAGTTTAGCTTTAGGAAGGAAACTGTGCTATAAAATCCTCACCCATAATTGGACACAAGTGACAGCTTTACTTAACGAGTGTTCACAAATGAACGAGCAATGAAAATGTTCTGCCTTTCTCACCCCAGAAGAATGACCATGGCAGATGTTAACACTGTTGAGAACAGCTTTATTGTAACTACAGGTGAGACAAATAGGAGATTTATTAGTCTGGGCATTGAGGGAAGGGGAGGGAGGGTAAAAGTCGTAGCCAGTGCTGTTCCAAAGAAATGCAATGTATGTTATCAAACGCATTGCATGGCACGCACAGTGCTCTTAAAATGGGGGCTATTCTGTGTCCATAAATTCATAAGCATATCTGCTTTCTCATTTGCTTTTTAAGTACAGAATCACAAATCGTACTTGATTCTGCTTTTTGTTTCCTCATGCCCTATGCTGTGCCCATTTAAGTAGATGGCAAATCTCTAACTTCATTGATAATATGATGTAATCAATGACTCAAAGTCTGGGAACTCAGCGACCTGCGAAAGAGTAAACAAGAGACAATGTTGTTTCTCTGATGAAAGTCCTGAGACGAGGCTTGATCCAATGTCTGCTGGATCTTTTCTGTTCATTTTAATGAGCTTACAATTGGTCCTTAACATAATGTGCATTCAATAGAAATCAGCACTGGTTGTTCAGGCGCTGATCCAGTAAAGCCCTTAATTATGTGCTTAAGATTATGGTATGGGAATAGTCCCATAGAAGCCACTGCAACCACAGAAATGCTTTAAGTTCAGCACGTAAGTAAATGTTTTGTTGCAGGAGGATCATCGTATTTTTTTCAGTCAATCCCCTCTGCCAAGCAAACTAACAAGTACAGTTTCTGGAAATCCAATGCCTTGAGATGCCATAAATGTGGCGATATTCAGATTTGTACCCAAATTTTATAGCTGCTTTATACTTCTTTATTCCCAGATATAGCAAAACACTTTACTGCAATTGTGATATGAATAGGAATACTAGCAGCTTGAAATTCAAACCACCCTCCCCTTTTAGATTGAGGGTATACTCGCATGTGGTGCTGCTGCCTGTTCGTCAGTCCCATTTCTAAGTAGAATAACATTTTTAAATTTTTAAAAAGTAAACCTGTCTGCAGTATAAGCAGGAAAATATTCTTCTCTGTAGTTAAAGTAAATTCTGTCGGTTTGCCTCACACTCTTTAACCAGGTGCTTTCTTAGAAGAGCTGCTTAAAGGCAGTTTGAGCTTTTCTGCCATGTGGAGCACATATTGTTTAACTGCTTCACTTCAGCTCATCCCATTTAACCAGAGGGTACCGTATTTTATATTATCTTGCTTTCATGAAACCTGTGATATTCACCAGGTTTTTCAGGTAATGCTGTTTACAGCAAACACTGCCTATGGTGTTTCCAAAAGTTTCCTGCTGTCAAAAGCATGAGGGCCAAATTGAAAATATTGGTTTGGGAGAATGTAATCTTTTCAGTACAGACTTTGGTCAGCGTGATTGTGTTCAGTGTAAGTGCCCAATAGTAATGATGTCCAGGCGTAGGGCCAAATGCTAAAACTGCCCCCAGAGTGAATATACTCATACTCTGCAAGAGAAGCAGTAAAGTATGCTCATATTCTGGCCAGCAACATCCAAAAGCATAGCTCCCCATGAGGATAATTCTTGCCAGGAGTATGAATAAGCTGCATTGAGGCTATGCATTACGGCAACTGCTGCATCAGGGACCGCTACGTAATTCATAAATAAGGGGTCTCTGCTGCCCCCCAATACCTGTATCCAGCTTCGGAAGGTACTCACGTAGGTCCAAGTGTGAAAGGCTTGCATAGTGGCCTCAGTGGACTTTGAGAAGCGCCAAAAGAGAGGTGGCTACTTTCCATCTCCTGCTCCTTCGACAGGCCATAATTTTTCTGGCAAGCACAAATACACAGCGCCTAGAAGAATTTGGCTTCTGTTCTTCAGCTCATATTCATCATTTGGGTTGCTCCAGTGAAGTTATGAAGCCAGGAGCTCCTGTTATGGTAGGATAAAGACTCCACCACAGCTGAAATCTTTATTAATAAATGAATTATGAATAAACCCAGAAAATATAAACACACTTTACTAAAGCCACCAACCATCTTGTTTTGGGCACACGAATGTATTTATACTCACATCAGAACAACATTAAAACGTAAGGTTCTTACGTTAGTGCTCATTTCAGTTTTGTTTTCCTGAGAATCATTTAAGTTCCACTCATATAACCAAAGCCTGCCAGACCTTCTGCTGTTAAAAATCAGAGTGACCCCTTGAAGTCTGCTGAGCATCTGCCCCAGAATGGCAAATGATAGTCTCCAGAGCCTGACTAATCTTTAAGGACTATAGAAGTTACCGATCCAACACGTACAACTTTTTGCATAACACAGACAAAATAATTTTAGCCAGGAATTCCTGCGCTAGGGGTAACCGTATTTTGTAAGGTTGTAGTATAGGTTGACTGTATTCTTGCAGCAATCATCCTGTCTTGTTTTAGAGGTTTCAAACTTGCTTATATGGATGCAATATTTCAAAGTGTTGTGCAGACAGGTAGTAGTCAATATAATAAAGAATATGATCCTTAGACCTCTATATTGTTCTATACTGTATCTCTGTATTAGAAATTCTCCCAGTTCTAACTGCTGACATACAAAGATCTAGATGCTGCTTCTTTGCAGCAGAATTGCAAATTCTGAGTTCAAATAAGCAATAAAGTGATTTTCTGGAAGGCATTACTCTGTCCACATACTCCTTTTCTTCAGACACAATTATCTTGCCTTTCAGGACATTTCATAACCTACTGCACAGATATCACCTTTTGGAAAAACATGGAAGTATCATCAGTTGATGTGTTTATCTAAACAAAAAGCTGTATGATTTAGAGCAAGGATAATAAACCCCTTCTGTATTTGAAGACAAGCTCACCGCCTTAAAACAGAAAAACATTGTCATAGTTTAATTTTCTTTCCCTCCTTCTCTTTCAACAGTAAAAGAATATATTTTTGTGCTGCAGATGCTTATCTTTGGTTGAATACAAGAGTGAACATACAGAAGCAGTTCTTTTTTCTGTTATTTCCAATCAACTTAATACCTCAAACTATTAAAAAGCTCAGGCAAGTCTTTCTCATGAGGTGTGATTCACAAATTTGTATGAGTTAGTCTTCAAAGATTTTACTAGAACAAAAATGGTAATCCCTGAGCCCTACTAGTAGTTTATCTTATATAAATTTATATCTCTGCATAAGTTCCACAAAATAGATTAGGAAAAACAAAATGACATTGAAGCAGGACAGGAAACACTTCAAAAGGAACTACTTTTCACATGTTGCAAAACTAGTCTAGGGATCTTCTTAACTCAAAACATCCTCCATGCCTCCAAGTTTCTCTATGCAGCTTTATTCATTGCCTTAAAGTTAGTTTTCCTGGGATGGAAAATTTTTGTTCTCAGGACTGACAAGTGAAACAGAAGGTAATAAAACTGGTGTTGATAGCACTGGTGACAGTGGTCCCTGTTACTGCATTATCCATACCTTACTTTTGGGCATGCCTTTACGATTACGATGTCAGTAAGATGGAATAAAACAGTCGAGGACCACCCTGTAGCCCCAAGGCACGTTAGCAGGGCATGGTTCATATCTGTCTGCATACATTATTTCCTGCAACCCCAGACAGACTGGAAGCATCCAACATTGCTGTTGGTACCTACTGTCTCTCAACACAAGCTTGAATGTTTTGAAGGAGAGTGTTAGTTGGTACAACCCAAAGCTCTGCAGGGGAGCACGCTATCAGCTAAACGTCTGTGAATGATCAGGCAATAGTGCTTAAGCCACAACCCTGGCCTTGATTTTTTTTATTAGTACAGACATAACTAATAGAAATGCAGAACAAACGGAGTCTCGTCTCCAGAGTACTCACCCACTCTGATTTGAACTTCAGATGGGTGCAGTTTCATACCTTGCCAACCCTGTTATAGGGGACCTGAAAAGAGCAGATGGGAACAATTGCCAGCATGTGATTGTACAGATTAAGTAGGATGTTTTCAAATACAAAAGTATATCCCTAACTGGTGTAATACAAATTCAGTGTAGATATATCTACAGGACATCCCTGAACCACAAAGTTTGGGAAGATAGGAAAGTATTATAAGCTTGCTTTATTCTTACAGCCTGCTCTAGGCACCCACTATTGACCACTGGTGGAGACAGGTCAGTGGGCTGAATAGACATCTGATCTAACCTGGTGCAACCCTGGTACAGCATCCTCCTGTTACCTGAAGGGGTGTGGGCAGAGGCAAGGAAATTTCTGCCTTCATTAGAGGAAAGAAGGTTGGCTGTTGGTACTGAGCTAATGAGACCTGATGAGGGCTGCTGGAGTGGAGCTGGCTTTCGGACCAAGCCCATCTGTATCCATCCAAATAAACACACCAGGTTCTCATCCATATGCCCTTGTCCAGGAGCAAATTGGATTCTGAACAAGAATCCAAAGATATAAAAGCATAAATATACTGATGCCGTCCCTTTGGAAAAGTCAGCTGCATACATCTAACAGAGCAGGAGGGGGGAGGGAGTGGGAGTTGTGTTATTCTACTCACTTGAAATGTCAGTTTAGATAGTTTTTCTAATTGAGTCTTGATATTTTACTGCTTCCTATATTTCCCAAAATGATTATTAACAAATAAACAGATCTTTCTTAGTTGTCTCTGAAATAATAATGGCAAAGGCTTCATTGCATATGCAGGAGCTCCAATTTAGGTGAAAATTATTTCTGGCAACGCAGCAGGTGGCATCATGCAGACACATCTACTAATAATGCTACTTCTTTCGGTGCGTATTGTGCAAGCACCTATGGCAGGACGTGTTCCAGTCCTGGTTTTATTAAATGAACAATACAGACCACCAATAAGTGTTATGTCGGTGGAAAATAAAAATACACAATATGCATATGATATGATGATGTGAAAATGCACATAGAGGACCACATCATTGTGTTTTCCTTCTGCAGGTTTTGGCAGGCTTCCTATGTAGCTGGCAAGTTTAGAATTAGCAGGGTCAGAAGAGATGTCCCCAAATTTAATATAATTTGGATTTACCAATACCAGACTCCTCTGAGGAAAAATAAGTCTTCTTTCCACAGGATAGATAAGTCTTCCCAGAATATTTCCCCAGACAGATTCTCTTCTGCACATCCCTTTGCCAGCTGAAACCTTTTGATCTCAACATCCTTAGTGCCAAATTCTTTAATGGTGTAAATGAGTGAAACTCCACCTAAGGCAGCGGAGCAGATCCCATTTACACCTGCAGAGAACTTGGCTTTGATTTTGTAGCCAAGGAGAGATTAAAACCATTGGTTCTAGTAGATTTGTTAGCCCGTAAAAACGCTCTTCATCTCCTGTTGCAGATAGCTCTGTTATCCAGTCCAAATGTGAGAAGGAAAAGCAGCAGAAAATGCTCCTGAGGGGGTGAATCCTGGACAGGGAGGGTGATACACTGGAGGACTTAACAGGATTTTGTGATCTCTATCATATGATCGAGTATACATTATCATCATTTTGATTCTGATCTCTTCATTTGCTCTCTATGCAGCTTTTTTCCAGATCTCCTAATATGAATCACTTATTCCAGATTGCTCTTTGAAGAAGGCATCCACTGATAGATCAGAGATTAAATGAGTCACTCATGATGGATTGTGCTTCATGGTTTTATATACCACAGAAAATTATGCATTTTACACTACCTTGTAAAATAACCATTTATCTAAGTAAACATATTGACTCCTTTTGGGTTCATATGAAATGTATCCTGGGTTGTGAATCTTAATTTAGCAAGCTCTTGACAGGCAGGAAAAAAGACAGCTAACAATGATGGAGAAGAATCAGTTACTTAAATGTCAATAGAGGGAGTTTAAAAAATGAGCTCAAAGTAACAGATCAATTTGTTCTCCAGTGTCCGGTCAGAGATACAGACCTGGCAACTTCTACCACCTTTTCCCTTCTCAGAAAAAAAAAGCTTTAGAGTTTGTGGCAAATGGTGGAGTTATATGCTGCTATGGTGTCAATTCAAACATGACAACAGCACATTCCAGAGAAAGAAATGGGGCCAAGTGGTTAGAACAAAGAGAAACAGTTGAATACATTTTCCAGAGATTCTACCTCTTATCTTTCCACACTTACTGTAGGTGTCAAAGCAAGATACCTCTTTTCCAAGCATCTCAGTTTGCACACCTGTAATACGGAAATTATACTTCTGAGTCGGATCCTCTCCGGGGTCATCCATGTGGGTCACCATAATGTTTAGACATCTGACGCTGGTAAAATTGGATCAACATAAATGCACCCAGTCCCTCTTCCGAGTTGAAAGTGTCAGAAGGCGTAAGTATTGTGCAAGAATGCAGTTCAAGAATGGGGGTGTAATGGCCTCAACCCAGGCCCGTTGGAAAGCCCTGCATTTGTCTGTGCAAGGAGCAGAAGTACAGGTTAGCAGTAACGGAGTCTCGCTCAGCTTTCAAAAAATAACAGGTTAGATTTTCTTGTACCTGACCATTTCTACTTGTTACCCCAGATTGCACTTAACTGGTGTACTCGCCTGATTTTTGTCCTCTTCGCATCCTTCTCCGCATCCCCCTCTCACTCACGATAGGGTCTAAGGTACTGCGGGCAGCATTGACTTCAGCAAGCTTTGGATCAGACCTGTAATCACTTCAAGCCTCTGACTAGCTGGCTCTAAGTATTTAGGATGAATCATCTCAGAGACAAAGGAGAATATCAGAGCAAAGTATTATCTTATATATTTCCGCTTCCCTAAAGGTTTACTCTTCAAAACAATCCATTGTCCTATATGTAGTGTAAAATAATTCACCGTGGAGCAAAACATTGTATCATGATACAGATCTGGGCAGTGATTGAAATAATAACAGACTGTTTAATTGCTAAATTACAGTGGTGATATTATGAAATAACATATTATATCCGCATTTATAATAAATTAATCCATCATGATTAAAGGTCTCTCAATGAATACCAAATGAATTAATACATGATTGGCCTTTATAAGTATAAGCCTTTAAAATTATGCAGTATTCTGCCAGCAGTTAACAGCCCACAGAATAAAGTTGCAATGAGAAAATGTGTCACAGAAAAACTTTTCTACATTTCATGCAGAACACCTTTTCTTTCAGAACATTTTTGCATTGAATTCATTAGCAATTATGACAGATAGCTTTTTAACAGGAGAAAATATGTCCATAATCACACAATGTTTGGGGGAGAGGGGAAAATTACCACAATATGACTAATTTTATGAAAGACATCTGTCATTTTCTACTGTTGTAATACAAGCTGTTTAGTAAGTAAATTTAATTAACCAGATTTCTCATTTTAAAAGGGGGGAAAAAAGGCTTTTACAGAGTGCCAGGAGCATATCCCTTGAATATAGTTTGTTTAATGTGCCCAATTAGACTGAATCATCAAATTTTCTGAACCTTAAATATCTCAAATTAATTTGTTTCCACATTGTTTTTCTATATACCATTTTGCAGCCTTTTGTACTCTGTAGTAGATGTTGTTTATTGTTGATATTACTGTTTTAGAGTCTCTGCTTAAAACTGAGGTTTTTTGGTGCTCAGTGTTGTACATAAAGAAAGAAGTCTCCACCAAAAAGTTTCCCATTGAAAAAGAGAGACATGCAAAGAGTAAGAAGTGAGGAAGGCAGGGAGAGCAGGTTTATCTGCCCCAGGTCATAAATAATTCAGTGAAACACCCAAGTCTTGGTCTAGTGTTGTATCAAATACTAGACCACACTATACTTTTGGTTTATAAAAGGATACGGTTATAAGTCAATAGTAAGCTCCTGCTCCTCTGTTGTTCATAATAGTTTCAGACCTGGTAGGCTGGTCTTTTTTTTAATAAGGATAATATGGTTCATTTTCAGAAAATACTGACTGCCCCTACTTCATGGACCTTACAGTATAAATAAGGATGTTCTATAAAGGCCTTTTATCAGTAATATGCAGAAGCGTATGCTATAAAATGGTTCCCTCAAAAAACTGCCAGTATTTATGCAGTCTTTTTCCAATGAAAGGAAACCAGAAAAACAAACAAACAAACAAAAAAATATTTTATTGATGTCCGTGTAAATCTGGGGTAGTTCCACTGACTGTATTTTAATCTAGCTAAGACCAAAATCTGACTAGAAATCTCAGTTCAACCTCAATTAAAACAAGTACTTAAAGAATACTAAAATAGTTGATTGTAACTTAATATAGCATGTTTTCCACTTGCTTAAACTATTCTTAAGGATACTTAAGCTAGTAGAATCTACTCACTTCCTAAACAAAACCTCTTGGTGAATCTCTGTTGTTAGTGAATTCTGAATTCTGCTCCTAAATACAAGCACCATCCAAAATTTAATATCCGCTGCTTTTGTACACAGGGGAAGACTTCCTCCCTATTCAGAAAAAAAAGCAATCACTGCAAAAAACACCCATGCCCATTGCCTAGTAGTGTGCTGAACTGTACAGAATTTCACCAAAGAATAAAAGTTCTTCTTTTTGTTGTTTTGTTTTGTTTTTTCATTTTGTTTTCATTTAGAAACATTTACATAGGTTATGTATGGAGACCACAGCATTAATTCTGGCAAGTTTTTATTACCCTAACCTTAGATTCAGGAAGCCTAATTGTAAATAATATGTGTCTGGTATTTGGAGAGCATCATTCACTTAACAGTGTGAATAGAGTTACTAAATGTGGGGAGTAAGTCAGTCCAGAAGATAATAGATTGCTTACTGGGGTGGAATAATCATGAGAGAAGTGGATGGGGAAAAGTAAAGGACTTTGGTTATTCTCATGCGCATGTGTGCACTGTAAATCTGCTAAAATATCTGCAAGCTTAAACACTGCACCTAGTCCTTTAGACCAGGGGTTCCCTCCATGCTGTTTCAAGAGGACACATTTTGATAACTCCAGTAAATTCCCCCTATCTGCTGCACAGGGTCTTTAGATGAGTTGCAGGTGGAGAAGGGTCAGAAAGTTGGCAAAAAAGTACCAGGCTAAGGGTTGATATGTGGATGTAAGCATCTTTTTTGTCACAGACTCACTATATCTCCTTTGTCAAGACTCTCAGGGCTAAATTCAGGCAGTATGAAGTGCCCACATCTGGTCAGGGGAGAGAGTTGCCTGCTTCTGAGGAACAACAATTGTGTGCAATTCCAAGGAACAACAAATTTGGTGGCCTTCTACGATGGGGTTACAGCATTGGTGGATAAGGGAAGAGCAACAGATGTCACCTACCTGGACTTGTGCAAAGCATTTGACACTGTCCCACCCAACATCCTTGTCTCTAAATTGGAGAGACACAGATTTGATGGATGGACCACTTGGTGGATAAGGAATTGGCTGGATGGTCACACTCAAGGAGTTGCGGTCAATGGTTCAATGTCTAAGTGGAGACCAGTGACAAGTGGCGTTCCTCAGGGGTCGGTATTGGGACTAGCGCTGTTTAACATCTTTGTTGGTGACATGGACAGTGGCATTGAGTGCACCCTCAGCAAGTTTGACCTGGGGGTGTTGGTTGACAAGAAGCTCACCATGAGCCAGCAATGTGTACTCACAGCCCAGAAAGCCAACTGTATCCTGGGCTGCATCAGAAGCAGCGTGACCAGCAGGTCGAGGGAGGGGATTCTGCCCCTCTGCTCCGCTCTGGTGAGACCCCCCTGCAGTACTGCCTTCAGCTCTGGGGCCCCCAACATAAGAGTGACATGGACCTGTTGGAGCAGGTCCAGAGGAGGGCCATGAAGATGATCAGGAGGCTGGAGCACCTCTCCTATGAGGACAGGCTGAGAGAGTTGGGGTTGTTCAGCCTGGAGAAGAGAAGGCTCTGAGGACACCTTATAGCAGCCTGCCAGTACCTAAAGGGGTCCTGTAAGAAAGCTGGAGAGTGATGTTTTACATGGGCAGGTAGTGATAGGACAAGGGGTAATGGCTTTAAACTGAAAGAGGGGAGATTTAGATCAGATATAAGGAAGAAATTCTTCACTGTGAGGGTGGTGAGACACTGGCACAGGTCACCCAGAGAGGTTGTAGATGCCCCATCTCTGGCAGTGTTCAAGGCCAGGTTGGATGGGGCTTTGAGCAACCTGGTCTGGTGGAAGGTGTCCCTGCCCATGGCAGGGGGGTTGGAACTAGGTGATCTTTGAGTGTCCTTTCTAACTGAAACCAATCTGTGATTCTATGGTTCCATGAACTGATAATTTAGTAAGGCACCATGTAGGGGGCTGCTGAGAGCAGCCAGGAGAAAATATTAGATCCGAAGCCCTGTTTACAATCCAGGCCATTTGAATATGGCTTTTAGATTCTCTTTGATTTAATTCCCCATCTGTAAAATAGCACTTTCTAAATGTCCAGGACAGATAAATGCAATGGAGCTTAGTATTAGAGGACATATGATTATCTGTATTCATATCTGTGCTATAGAGATAGAAGAAATGTGGTTCATCATGTGATGTGTGCAGACATGAAACAAGCGCAC
Organism: Haliaeetus albicilla; assembly: GCF_947461875.1. Lineage (NCBI taxonomy): Eukaryota > Metazoa > Chordata > Aves > Accipitriformes > Accipitridae > Haliaeetus > Haliaeetus albicilla. Next base: position 6,237,521 of record NC_091496.1, read on the forward strand.
CCCTGGGGGGTCAGCAGCAGAAAAGGTGTTAGAAGCTCGAGGGAATTTTATCTGAGCAAAGGCAATAGGATCAAGCTCTGAGACAGAACAGCTTTTAAGTGAGCACAGACAATCCTGCAATTAATGGAGACATATCTGCTCAGTATTACAGTACAGCCGACCTGCATCCTTGGCTTATTAATTTCTCCCACTAGTACAAGTAGGTTGACGTCTTCTAAATTAAAAACAGTTCTGCCTTAGGAAGAATTGCCAAAGAATTTGTACATTAGAAGTCTCAGGAGATGCAACTCTTGCATGCCGCCTTCGCTGGGGAAGAGTACAAGCTTATCCTTCAGGAAGTGTCATCTGCCAGTTATGACAGCTACACGTTTGTATTCATTTATGAATTCACCATTTACAACTGTGGCTATTTAACACAACAATTCCCTGGAAAATCTTTGGACTCCGTGTTTGCATAATAAGAAAAAACTTCCAAGAGCAGCTCTTCTCCTTCCTCCTTTTCTGCTATTACTCTTTTGTACCCAACTAATTTTACAGAAAAATAATTTAGTACAGCATTTGACAGGATTGTTCTGGCCTCTGTGCACGTAGGAAGCTTGTGAATCTCTTGCAATCTTGCTGTAGGGGACAACATTTCTAACAAGGTGTATTCAGGAGAGTTTTGTTATTCTGTAGAGTGCAAGTGTAGTCTGTCACCTGGGCAGATACAGCTGTTAACTGGAGCAGGGCTCTGGGTACTGAAGCTCTGTTTCTGATGCAGCTAGAGATGTCCTGAGTGACCCTAAATAAATCACTTAATCTAGCTGGTTCTTCATCTTTGTACAACATCCAAATACAGCTAAGAGTTCTTCTTCTCCCAGGCACGCTGTGGGAAAGCAAGCTGTTCGTAATTATGGGGTGTTTAGGTAGATCAGTGTCCACTCCACTGGGTATTTGGTCTATAATATGCATGGCTTCCTGAAGTTGAGCCATAGCATATACGAGACCACCTTGGCTGTTAGCTCTACCTCTTCTGGGTGCGTTCCCTTTGACAGCTGAGGTGGTGGTGGCCATCTGTGATGTTAGCTCATTGACTTCTTTAGACCAAGACACCGAGAAAGAAAGGAAAGGCTACCCAGCTCTCTCAAGACAAAAAGGAGACAACTAAGTATAAAACTTACCTGTGATGGAGAAGCAAAAATCAAAATCTTATCTTATTAATTCTGCAGTATTTCAGTTGATTTCAACAACTGTATTTAAATATCTGTACACAGATCAAAAGTTGATCCAAAGAGGATATTTCCATAAGTCTGATTATTATTTTTTTCCTTCCTGGCTTCTCTGTTCATTAGTGGTGGTAAGGGGTTGATGAAGGGGGAGAGGGTGTTGGTTTGGAGGAGAGTAGGGATTATTTTAGTAGAATATTGGCCTCTGAGAGGTACAGGGAAGCAAATGAAAAAGAGCTGTTTGTGGACTTGTGCCTCAGAGAAGGTGAAGTAACATGCTGCTTAGTGCATATGTAATAATGGGAGATTTATGAGGAGGAGAGCAGGTTATAAGAATAGACCACATTAATCTTCTGTTTCAAACTCTTCTCATTAATCTCCCAGTAATAAACTGCAATGGTCAAAAAAATAGAATTTTCCTTTAGGTCGGTTTTGCCATGATTTTACAAGGTCCTTAAAGAGCTTCCCAGAAAAACGATTCTTTGCGTCTGTTTCTCTCAACTTCCCATGCTATCTTATACAGGATGCAGAAAATTCCTAGGCAAGCTGTAGGTTTGCAATAACATGCCTCATCAGCATAACTTCTTTTCACTTCTACCTGGAAGTCAATTTCCATTCATCATGGCTCCCACCTTCCTTTCTTCTTTCCCTTCTTCATAGCTAATGAGTTATGACAGAGCTGTAACCTGTGATTGTTACCTGCTGATTAGCCTGAACCTGAATGCAGTGGGTAAGTGAATTTGCATTTGTAACATTGAAATAAAGCCAGATACCTGAATAAGCATGAACAAACAAACAAAAAACACCGACAAGATTTTTCCTTTAATAATCCATATGAAAGGAAGTTCAGCAAAAAGCTTTCATCCATCCTGAACTCTGCCTGTTACATGTAAGGATTGCAGAAGTCCTGCATGCTGCTGAAACCATCCAGATAACTTGGCAGTATCTCAGTAAAATAGATTGGGCTACTCACTAGCCATCGAATTTTATTCTACGTCTGAATTTCTTGGCTTTGGTGTACTGCAAATGTTCAGTAGGTCTGTTTTTTATGATTTTCAGCTATCTTTAAAAATATCTTTCGAAGAGTGGAGGCTCTGACCAGATAGGGATCACAGACTCCATGGAGTCATTTTTCTTCACAGAGTAGTAGAAGTAGCACTGTCACAACAGCAAAATTGTATTCTATCCAGGGAGTAAATATATTGATCACTTACTTAGCAGAACTAGCAAACAATGCACATTACACCTATTCTCTGCAGCTTGCACTGACTTCCAATTTGCTTTCGGATGTTGGACTTGATGTATAAAGCCACGGGTTTTGTGCCTGTGACTGTTCTTCTTCGTTCCTTCTTGTGTCCTGACACTAGAGATCAGTTGGGTTCTATCTGATAACAGTCCCCATTAACTCACAGGAACCCAAGCTTCTGCCATACAAAGTACTTCTCCTGCTGCCCCAATTTTAACCCTTTTAGTGCCTGGTACAGAGAGTATTTACTCAGATGATTGCCTGGGGAATGAATATAGGCTGACTTGAGATCATCTATAGGAGTTCATTATTTAACATATTTCAGTTTGTTTTGCAATCGTTATTCTTGTCAGTCCTATGCCTATGACCAGAGCTTTGTACCATGGTAGATTTGGGGTTGTTTACCAATATAAAATGAATATGACAGGGCTTTAGGTCTTCAGATGAACTTGAACTCAGTTTAGCAGTGACCACATACACTCTAGACACATGATTCCTCAGCTGCTGTGGTGGAAAGATTGAAGTCCTCAACCTAAAACCAGCATCTGTGAAAGCTGCTCTGTCTGGTGGTCTGAGCAAGGAGCTCCCAGATCTGAACTCAAGAGAAAACCCTCATTTAAACAGCCTTTGCCCAGTCACTTTGGGGAACCTTGCAGCTCTTCTGCTAATATTGCTTGTGCTCTTTGGGGAAATGTAGAGCTTCAGATGTTCCACGCTCTTAGCTGCACATCTCCCCAGTACACATACTTTTAAATGCAGTTGAGTGGATCAGCAAATGAGTGTTTCACTAACCAACACACACTTGATGTTTCATTAGTTTTGCTCTGCCTTTGAGAGTTTTGTTCACTCTACCCGTGGTTTCCCTTACGAACATATATGCCTATGGCATGGGATTGCTAATACGTGTCTTCCTTGGTTTTAACATATGTGGATGGAAATCCTACTTGAGTACAAGGTGTGGGACAGGATTTCTGGTAATACATGGATTCCCCTGGCTAGCAGACACTGGGCAGCACCCTCATGGCACCCACCCAGCTCTACCCACTTGTCTGTATCCAACTAGTTCATGTCCACTGAAGCATGTGCAGACTTCAGCCCCTTAGCTTCAAAGCAGCTTTTGAAATCAACGTTTCGGAGGCAATCTGCTTAATATATAGCTTGTTCCTAGATGCACCCAGCTTGTGTTTCCGTGGCTTCTCCATAGGTTACGCTAAAGCCAGCGTGCATGTGTCAGTACGGTCTGTACCCACTCACACCAGCTGCTGTGCGAACCTACCTTCAGCCTGTGAGACCGCTGGAAATTTCTCAGCAATGCGAGTTTGTGTTAGGAGATACTGTGTTGCCAAAGCAATCTTTTTTTAAGGCAGTATATTGATTTTGATAGAAACCTTACTGTAAATATCTCATTTGGGTAAAAGGTAGTCACCTCAAAATAAAAACGTGGCTGGCTGCAATGGTACTCATTCAGGTTGTGGGAAATAGTAGTGTTCCAGCGCAGGGAATGAATTCATGTCCCCTTCAGCATAAAAAGCTTGGAGTGGTCATGGTTTCATCCTAAATTAACTGATTTTAATCCCCCACATTTTTTGAAATGGGCAAGCTGTTTCCTAGCTAGCTACTCCACTGATTGCAAATGTTTGTGTCAACTCAAAAAAAACACCTAAAAAACTTGACTACTGAGCGCAATCTCTCGAGAAAAAGTTTGTATTTTTGTCTTGCAGACAGAGATAACCTTTATCTTGGTCTTCTTAGAAAACAAGACTTATATGATAACAGTGCTTGTCCTCCAGGCCACCATAACTAATAACTTCTGAGTCCATGAGCAGACTTCAGCCCAGTTTGGCAGCCGCTCTATGTTTTGCACCAGCAAGTAGTTCTGTGCGCACAAAAGCCAGGACTAGCCACAAAGTCTCTTGCCTGCCAAGATTTCATGGGGAGGAGTAGCCTGTGTATTAGCTGGGACGAGCCTGGGACACAACGCGGCTGCAAACCTGCGGGATGTTTGGCTTCATTAATTCTGCAGCTCGCGCAGCAGTTTGTGGGGTGGGAGGGGGACGCGGATTGGCGAGCAGGGATTAAATATTTTGTATTGGGAGAACCCCTCGAAATGGCGTGTAAAGCAAATCCTCCGCTCTACAGAGCTTCCCGGGAAATGACTGTCCCAATCTTTATCGCGGCTTATCTCTGGGGCAGTGTCCTTTTAACGCGCGCCCGCCGCTGCCCCATCAGACCACCGAGCCGCTGCGTTATCGCGGCCGTAAGCCCTCTCCTCCTCACTCTGCAAAAGCAGATAAATAAGAAGCAGGTGTGTTGTATCTGGCATGTTAACTGAGTGAGCGCTCCCCAAATCTGCTTCTTCAGCTCTCCCTTTTATCTTGTCTTTAACACGAAGCAGCCACCGCTGATAACAAGCAGATTAAAACCACTATCAGATTAACATTTTTATGTAATAAATGGTCAAGAACCTCACATTAAAAGAGTATCTTTCCTGGCATTAAGCATCCTTCACTCACCCAGGAAGCCTTTATCAGCTTGAACCTGCTCTGCTCGTTGCATAATAAATCTCTGAACCCTGATTTCATCGTAAGGAAATTCTTCATGAGGACAGCAGGGAGCTAAATGGATGACTGTGTTTGAAAGGAAAATCAAGCAAAAAGATTAAAGCGCTGGTCTTCTTTAGTTTAAAACTAACTCTCTCTGCTAAGTCTTTTAGCTAGGGGATTGCTTAGTTTGGATGTGCCATAGTGTGACACAGTTTTTTTGCTTTCTCCAGGACAGCTCAAATTTAGCTTAGCTCAGAATTACTCCAGATAGACTATTTTTCAATAAAAAGTCTCTTGTTTTCTTCACAAGTAAAAGCTCTGACCTACTTGCCCTTTCCAAAATGTTAATACTACTATTAGCACTTTCGTTTTGTATGCTCACGTTACTCATTTTATCTCTGACAGTTTCCGGAATCTTTTGTTTAATAACAAAGTACTTCTCAGGCCGAACGCTGGACTTCTAAAAAAGTGGAAAATCTGAAAAAACTACTTTGATAAACATGGCTATGGTAAATGTTCCACAGAAAATCCTGTGGAAAATGAGCAAAGGTCATTCTGAACCTTGTCAAATGGAAACACACTTGCAATTTAGCTTGGGTAGCAGTAGTCTTACAAGTAAAATGTAGTCAGAACATTAATCCATTTTTTTCAGGGTAAAGCCTGAAAAACCATCACGGCAGTTGCCACTAACTTGCATTATTCTGGTAGTAAGGGGAGCAAGACTGGAGGTGAAAAGAAGCATAAGACTCCAGTTATCTATAAGCACAGCCCCAAAGAACGAGGGCAAGAAGCAGTGTTCAAGGACTGATGTTTGCACTTCTACTGCTGCACTTCTCATAGACCAATAAAGCTTCTGAAGCTCTGACATCTTTAGATGAGCACTAAAGCCACTCAATGAAAAGTAAAAAAAAAATAAAAAATAAAAAAATCTTTCCTGTAAAATATCTTTCTGGTAGGCTGAATAAATGCAAAATTGTCTTGCACGGAAACACTGCTTTTTTGCATAGCGTATCCATGTTAAAATATGATGAATTAATGAGGTTTTCAACAACAGCTGTCCCAGAAACAGTTTTATATTCATTCAGTGCTCTGTTGCTCTTCAAGATCTTCCTTGAAGATAATGTTCAGTCTACTTTAGCTGTACTTTAAAATAGACTGGCTGGCACAGTCCCAAGTTGCTTGACTAGTGTTGCCTGATAGATTTGATTTTCAATCCTGAGATTATTTTTTAAAAAACATATAGTGCCTGAAGGAATCTGAATTGTGTTTTCTCTTCAGGATGTTGGACAGCCTCTATCCTTTATTACAGAGCTGTACAATACTCAGACTCAATCATTAATAACTTTCCTATACAGTGTTCTTAAAACTATGTGTAAACTCTAGTATATTGTCATTTAATAAAATGGGTTTTTTTCATAAAATAAAAAGGTTTTTTTTTAAACTCAGATGTTCACAGCCATCTTTGGGAGAAGAATGAATCTTCATGTGTGAAGATGCCTCTTTTTGGTTCAAAACTACTCCAGTAATCCCTGGAGGAAGCACTATTTTCAGTCACATCCCAGACGTAACCTCTATCAGTGCCCTAACCTTTACAGTACAAAATAATCAGAATTTTTTTTGTTGTTTTAAAAAGGCCGCCTTTCAGATACATATTCATATTAGCAAATTGTCCAAATGTACATCAATATAAAATGTATAGGAAACCAAACAAAAAGTTGCTTTGCTGTTTCTAACAAAATATACACTGCTTTCAGTTAGTGACAAGTAAATCCTACAGCAATGCTCCTAGGGTTGGACTCTTCAGCCCATATTCACACTGGTTAAAATATGTCTGGACCTAACACGTGCATCTCTCATATCAATTGAAATGTTGCCCTTGATTTCAGTGGAATAACATCATTTTGGGGGAGTAAGAAATTATCAAGTAATAATTGATAACACCTGCTAGAAACACATTTTTAGCAAAGCAATGACCTCAGACCCACTTGACAGTATTTTAACCCCTAGCATTTCGGAAGAAAAGGGTAAGGAGCCAAGCTTTTGTTTGCAGAGCACCTTTCATCTGTCCGGATCCTAAAGTATTGTGCAAACGTAACTGATTGCACGAACAATGCAACGATTCACTGTAGCCAATAGCAAAGTTCAGCAACAGCTGAGGCTGCACAAAGCAGCCACATACAGAAAATCCAAACAAAAGGGCATGAGGCAATAATGATTCTACAGAGGAGGCTCTTTTATTTTTAGCGTGAAAGGATATTGGGGAAGGAATAGAAAGGTTAGGCATGGAGATTCCAGCAAGTAGGTGCGTGAGAAGCTACATGACCAGGCAGAAAGCAATGATTGGGCAGGAAAACCAAACAATAGAAGTGCTCTCAGCACCAGATGCCAATTTCCAATAAATTCAAGCATCGCATAGGGTTTTAGCCACATGACTCCTATTGACTTTAATAGGAGTCATGCAGCTAAAAAACCCTCATTGCTTGGAAAGTTGCTTATTAAAAAGTGAATAAGAAAAATTAATTCAAGACAGACGGGCTATTCTGCAAGATCTGGCTTGGAAATGCTATGAGTTATGCCAGCAGAGAATTTGGCCTGATAGTTGCAGTATTGCCCCGGACACCTTTTTCCACTTGATATTGTACATGTGCCTTCCCCAGCATTAGTTACTGGATAAAGAGGAATGTGAGCTCAGTTGACGCTTTGGTCGACTGCCAAATAGAACTTAATAGAGTTAATAGACACTAATCCTGATTTAGAATTTTTCTGGGATTGCTCCATAAATTACTGTGGCCACTGTATGTTTAAATACTGGTTTTTAAAAAGGAAAAGTGTACATGAAAGTGTAGTACAGACAGCTGAGTGCACCCAGGCTTATGCTGTCCCCTGTCAATTGCATTTCTGAAATCTGTTTAAGATGTTGTTATGCAAAGAGATGTTCTGTATTTTTTGAGCTGTTGTAACAGCAGCTGTCACTGACCAACAAGTGTTGCCCCATAAAAAGATTCTCTGCAAACAAATTTGCAGCTTTTTTTAATCTCCATTTGCACTCCCACCTTCCTTACCAAGCCAGACGAGAGGAAAACGGTGAAGTTTGAGCACAGGATCAGTAAAATGTTTTCAACTGGAAAGTTAGGTGACAAGAAGCATAAACAACAATTAAAGGGACAGCAAGTCTTTAAAGATGCAATAAAGAATATATGGATTTCCATCAGGCCATTCTCAAAGTGCCTGGTTTGTAAGATCTTCATGAGATAAAAAAATAAGTTCATTCTTGAACATATGATTGTCATATGTGAAACCATCATTTCCAAAGTTTGTTGTTGATAAGTTAAGAGGAAAATACCCAGACTCTGATATCTTTTGTTTTATGAGCTGGGCTCTTTTGGAGTAAGAAAAATTCCCAAGTTTAACGCATGAGCTCATTTTACCAGCAAGTAACTCTGCACAGATACAGTAGCCCAATGCAACCTCAGCTGTTTAACATGCAGATCTCTTACCTGAACTACTGCCTAATCATTTTCTTGAGGAGGGTATTATACATCAGGTGCAAAACTATGATTGCAAAAAGCAGCTGCTATACTGAGTATTCCCATACTAATAGGCCCATGTCATGCCAGCCAGAGCAGCCTTTTACTGTATGAACCTTCTGCAAAATGTTACCCTGTATAAACACAGATCCAGCACCATATAGGAATACTGAATTCTAACATCTCTAGCTCAGCAGAGCTATCAAGACAATCCTTTATTCAACTTGCACACATCCTGAAACAGAACAGGTTTCTGTATTTAAACAAAAAGTTTTTAAGTTTTGCTCTCCTTTAATGTATTCACCTCCTTACTTCCTTGGAAATAACAGGTAAAGGTCAAGGCATATTTTGCACCTTAGAAGCTCCAGCTCTTAAATCAACTTCCAATTACAAGAGGTTAGGAAAAGATTAGAGTGTTTCAGGAAGGGGTAACTTTCTCCATCAAGTTTCAGTTTCTTTAATGTTTTTATGAAGCTTCTAGGGCTACACTGGATAAAGACATGACTTGAGAGTGAAAACAGTAGGACAATTCCTATGATTCCTTTCCTTGGTCATACCATAATCCCAATTAAGTCAGCAAAGGGGCAAAAGAAAAAAAGGACATATACAAGACAGCATGTAATACAGTCCCATATTTATAGACGAAGCTGATATTAAAAATCTGAGACAGGGACCTTCAAAAGAAAGCCATGTGAAGTACACAGAAATGAGCCTTACTGATATTATCATATCCAAGAAATAGATGATGCATGCATCTACCAGGATGTACTGACATTTCTACCAGCATAAACAGTATAGGATGAAGGAAGTCTGTGAGATAACAGTGAGTCCCGAAAAAATGTCTTCACTCACCCATGGCACATCCTTAGCTCTCTATTTCCATGGTTTTTTGGTTAGCACGTTGCCTACTGTTAATGTTAATCTGGGAAACTCTCTTCCCCCTCTGCCCAGGGTTTTAGGTGACTAACTTTTCCCCCTCCAAGTAGGAGCGCTAGCTTCTCAACATGGAAATGCTAAGCATGACAACTACCTCCTTTCAAATACCACCACAAGTCTTGCCAGTGTGCGAACAGCCTCTCTCATCTGGACTTCTGGCCAGCTTGAGGACAGAAATAATGACCGGTGGCAACTCTGTCCAGCCATCAGCTATTCTCACCACTCACTCTCATGAAGATAAGAATTTGGAGGCCACTACCGAAGAAGGTTTTAAGCTGCTTTTTTCTGGTTTCTAACCTCGCAAGTCAAGGCAGGAGCCCCACTACATTAACATTGCTTGCTCCTTTGTAGTGACACAGCAGAGGTAATCAAGAGAGAGAGGGAGGAGGCAAGAGGGAGAAGGTGAGGTCAGAGGATTTTCTCAAACTTTGCCATACTGGTTTCTCTTGGGATGGTTGCAATAGTTCAGCCCCATACAATGCACCTTGTCACTTATGGTACAAATGCAAAAATTTGCTACATTTTGTCATTAAATACAGGCTGAAGAAAGTCCCTCAGTTAGGTGAGTGAATGTGGTGTGTGTAAGTGCTTGTTTTTCAATTTGCAGTTGTGATGAGAAGCTTGAAATGTTTTGATTCCTCATTTAAGATGGTCTTCCCAAGAGATTTCAAGGTCCTCAGCATAAAGATAACTGTGTGCTTTAAAAAAAATAGTGAGAGAAGCAAATATCCTAATATGCCATCACTTGGCAGTCGAATGCAGCAGAATACTTTGCTGCCCTCAGACATCTTTCTTTGTGTCAGTAAAAATATAACCCTTAAAAAGCAAAAAAAAGGAAGAAGGAAATCAAACCACGTAAACAAAATGCTGATACCCCAGGGACAATAGACGAAGTATGTCTGAAGTCCAGAAATATGTTAATTGCAAATCAAAGAAGAAAGCACAATCCAGTGAAGCAGTGATCCTCTGCAGGTTTCAGCTGACACCTGCATTTAGCTTCCTTGTTTTTTTTCCACCTTAATGAACATATGGAGACTGCTCTATAAAGGGAGCAACATGTCATACTCTCTGTACGTAGTTTTGCACAGTTGCTGAAATGAAACAGAAGAAGCGGCTGTATAAACACCTTTCATTAATCATGCAAATACTGCTATGACACTTAAGTTAGCAGTTTGATTATTAAAAGCCCATGTTCCTGGATTTCATGTTCATGCAAATGTTATGCTATTCCAACAAAACAGGAAAATAATGTGTCAAAAGGAAATTAATCAGTCACCAGTGGCTGGCTTGTTTTTCCATTTCCCTTTTCCTTTTTTCTGCATTATTTTAAGGAGAAATACGTTTAAAAACTAAAGGCAGAATCTCTACATATGTGCTAAAATCAAACAATGGAATAGAAATAAGGATGTCCAGGCCTCCTATACACAACAGTATGGAGAATCTAAGGAATTCTGTGAGGCTGAGATGCCCCAGAGCTCTGGACCTTGAAGCTCATCTTGGTATTTCCAGGACTCCAGAAAAGCTGAAAGTTACCGCTTGGTGTCATAATAAATAAAAGAATAGGGAAAATTCAGAGCTTTCCAGCTCAGGATGTGACAAGTTTGTGAGTTCCGTCTTGTCCAGGTCAGATAAACTCGCTGAACGTCTTTCATTCTTGACTACCTTCCTTCTTCATATCCCTTATCCCATTCAGTCCTTACGCTGTTTGGGGGGGGCATTTCTCAGTTGCCAGACTTCTGGCATTTCCCGGGAAGTGCAGAACCTTTTAAAACCTTGAGGTGCTCTAGATTCCCTGTTCCTAAAGCAGCCCACATGCCCGAACCGTGCTGAAGCTGAAGATGCCTAGAGCCATAATATCTTTGCTTTGAATGCAGTTGATGTGCTGAGGCTTCCCAGAGCCACAGAAGATCTGGGCTTCTATCAGATAATCTGGCAGAAGGCCAAGCTCATTTCTGATAGAAACCTGCATTAGTAAAATTTCAAGGAAAAAAAAAAGAAAAAAAAAAAAAAAAAGGAGATATTTTCTCAGAGCACCATATTTAAGAAGAATTGGCATTTTTCCACAGAACCCTGCTTTGCCAGAAAATTCACAGCTGCAACAAACTATTTGAAAAAATGGATGAGACCAAAATGTCAGAACACAATTAACAGTCTAGCAGTCAAAAGAGAAATCTCTATTTAATGGTATAGCAAAAAATAGTCACAGAAACTCGCAGATTCTTTGTTTATGTAGAATTATTAGTTTATATTAAATTATCTCTATTGAAAATGAGATATTTAATAGACAGATTACAGAATATGCCTGAAAAATAATTTAAAAATTTCTTATTACAGTTGTGTCTGTTTGTGTTCCTGAGGAAAATTCCAGACTGGATAAACTCAGAGTACTTAATATTACTGCAGTCATCTCTAAATTGTTCTTGGTTTTTCTGCACCTATGGCTTTTGCTCACTTTTCATGTATTTAAAACAAAAATATCGCAGTCTGCTGTTAAGAGAGTTGATGGCAATAGTTCAAAACTGGAGTACTGCTTCTTGAGGTTTTTCTAAAGAAAATGGAGTCTGCAGTGTGGCAATAACAGGAAAGGGAAATATCCCATTCTACCAAAGCTGTGTAGTTAGCAAGGAATTGTACCTTTTCTTGCTGAACAATTGTCAAAAGACAAAAATCCTGTTTTAGATTAGCACCTTGAAGCAGTTTTAATGTACATGTCACTGTAACAGCTAATCGTGTGCAGCAGTATGGAGTTTGTCTGAGAAGCCAAGATGTGTTGTGTCCATAAGTCTGACTGCTCATAGGTGAATCTCTACCTGCTGCAAGTTAGTAGCTGAGGAATATTTCCTGTAGTCTACTAGAAAAGCTGAGCATCTTACTACACGACAAAGAATCTGCTCACTTAAGCTTGGGCAAGATCTCTGATATCATTTGTTTATGCAAAAGACTAATGCACATAGTATTTCACAGACAATATATGTGCTCTCCCTTGTTCCTAAAGCTCAGGTTTGTTGTGGTTTTTTTTTAAATATATATGTATTTGATATCATACCCAAATGAGCCCACCATTAGAGAGTGCAACTTCACAATACATTATCTGGATTACTAGACACACTGGGGACTGAAAAAGTAAGTGAGGAACTCACTTACACAGCACAATGGTATACCAGTTCTTCTGGGGCATCCTGGACATGACAACCTGGCAAGCCTCATAAATGATACTATTTAAGTATCATTGCTCCAATATATTGAGTCTGAGACAAAGATTTTGAAGGCAAGGTACAGCAAGTATGTGTCACTCGTCTTCCTCAGTGCCAATGTGATCCACAGAAGATAAAGAGTTTGTCCTTGTCCCCAGTTACAGCTTTTGCTTTTCAGTTCAAGCTGTAATTGTATTTTTATGTTTAGCTCTGCTGGTTTAAGCATTTTTTGGCAACTAAGTTAGCACGTGAGGGCCTTTTTGTTACCTGTGTTTTGTAAACCCAACAGCAGTCAAGCAACTTTGACTTTCAGAAATGGTTTTCACTCTAACTCCTGGTCAAATAATGTGTAGACTGAAGTGCTTAGCACGTCAAGAAATCAAACCTTAGGTGTTTCAATAACGGATCTCATGGACTTTTTTAAGGCTGTTCGCCTAAATGTACAGAAGATCACACACAGAATCTTAGGGAGAGCCAGGCACATCACATTCAAAGCTAAGACTGACAACACAAGACTATCCTTCCTTACCTTAGGGCCTGAAAGGTATTTTGGCCATACTCTATGTAATTCAGTCTGAAAGTTCAGACTTCTAAGACAAGGTAAGGTGATTTACTTCTCTATGACTTGTACCAATAGTCTATATTCCCATTAACAAGACCAGCACATATACATTTGAGATAATATATACCTAAACTCAGTGCTTTACAGCACTGCCTCCTATCCACCTATATGATTTGTCTTCAATTCACAGGGAAAAGATAAATACTATGAGACAGTTGGAAGTCATTTTATAAATTCAAACAGAGCCAGTACTGATTTATGCCACCTAGACTGCTTGCAGTAAAATAGGAAAAAATGGCTGTGACATTCAGAAGACGCTGCTTGGCTCTCTATCTTTCCTTGTTAATACAATTAACTCCCACACAATCCCTGGTAACCCTCCCATTAACCCTATCCAAACAAGAAGAATAATATAAGCTTATCCTGCCCATCCTCTGTCTCTAGCAAAACCCTGAGATATACCGGCACCCATTTAAAATCAACCCTAAAGCCATCCATTCCTAATGATTCGAAGCTGACAGATTTATTCATATACTTCACCATACACACTCAGCCCTGGAGGGCCTTGGAACATTTTCTTCCTAGATCCTCAGGGAATTTATGCAAATGCTAAGTTCTCTACTTAAGAGAGTTTCAGGAGTGGAATAACAAGGATGGTGTAGCTCAGGACTGAGGAACCATGATGTAGGGGAAGATTGCATTACACCTGCCAATATTAAAACTGAGTCTTGTCAGTATAATGAGCACCCACTTTTATGACAGTAAATTTGCATTGGAGAGCTTTTGGGGTTAGGTTATGTCAGTCCTTTTCAGACTCACTGCTGAAGGAAGGATAGCATGCCCTCTTGTTGACACTGGAGCTGGGCACTCTGAAAAATAGTTTATTCACTATAACATTCCACCCTGATTTTTTTCTAAAAGCCTAAATATGCCATGTTGATGTTTAGCAGGTATTCTATTCCAAACTTACTTGATTAAAATCAGAATTTTGTGAAGGATTAAAGGGAACGAAGCTGCGTTTACTGATGTGGGTAGTAAATTTGTACTCCAGTTCAGTACAGAATTCCCTGATTCTTTCTTCTTCCTAAGAGAACCTTCCTCACTTTTGAATTGGATGTTTCTCTAAAGGCAGTGCTTTGAGAAGCTATTCCCAAGAAAAATTGTGGTTGGAAATTGTAACTCAAGAAAGTGCAGGGCATCCAGAATGATGGAGAGCCAAGAAGAAGGATGAAAAACTTCTAATGCACTTGGCGGTTTAATTTTGGAAAGAACTTTTCTAAAATAACCCCTGGATGTCAAGCAAGACAGAATAAGGCCAACCAATTGGCGGTATCAGTTGCGATCTAGAGAAAAATGTGGTAAAATCTTGCAATTAGAAACATATCTGCAAAATGCAATAGTCAGGAAGTAGTGAGGAAGAAAGGAAAGATTGTGCATAGAAAAATGGAGGGTATAGAAGTCATGGCAGAGAAGATAATGTAGAAGACTTCTGAAAGATTTACAGGAAGGTCCTGTGAATGTTTGAAGCCAGCCCTCACATTATTTTTACAGTTGGAACAAATACATCAGTTATCACAGATAAAGCAGAATCGAGACAGCCAGAAAGTTTTCTGATATCTGTCAAGGAGGACATAAGGTGTATTTCAAGACATACTACATACACCTTTAAAGAAAAGGCAGGAATTAAGCCTCAGATATAGCAGGAAATGTTAAATACAAATGGGCTTTCCCTTTTACATTTATCTTTTAGATCATGAATGACAGAATGTCATAAAACCAAGCAAAGGCTGTATTTAAATGTCTGAATGTCTGAACTTGCTAGGAACCACAGGCACCCACAGCAGGATTCATCTCACCCAAATTTATAGAACCACAGTGTAGAGATCTCCATTCCAGCTCGTCACACTAGGTTCCCTTTTATAGTCAGTAAAGGAAATCAGGCATTTTTAGGGTATGACCCATTTCAGGTATCTACTGCGGGATGATATTGTTTCCGTGAAACACCTATTTCTTTCTTTGACTAAACCGAGATTCTAGACTGCTAGTTCACACTAGATGCCTGTGTTGTAGATTTCTACATTTCTTTGAATGAATCTCATGCATTTTGCCCTAGAAAGCTGTGCTGTTCAAACCAAACGGAGTTTCTGCTTTCAAGGTTTTTGAGTCTAGAGGTTAGTAGCCTCTGTCTCTATTGTGTCTTCATGGCTGTTTATGTAGGCCCAGTGGTTTCATACCCCATTTCTGTCATGAGGAGGGAGAGAGACAATTGCTCTAAAAACGCTGATATTTTCAAACTACTTCCATGGATCTTTGCCAAAGAGCAATCCATTTGAATTCATTCGAGAGCTAGACTGAATTCTTACTCTTCCAGGAGAGCCAAGGGGGTGCAACACTACAAGTTGCTTGAGGATTCAAGGAAATGGAGCTTCTTCAGATGGATTATGCTGAGCAGAGCAAGGTCTGACTGCAGCAGCAGGGCCAGTGATCCGGTTGCATGATGTCACTTTACTGCTCACCCGGGGTAACCACACATCAGCAGAGTCTTCTGCTTGAAAGGAGTAAAGGTTGGACAAGGGGGAAAATGTGACACTCCTCTTCATGCAGATGATGTGTAGCTTTTTGAACCAAACTCACTTTACTCCTTGGAAAGAAGTAACATGGAAAAGGTAGATTGGGCTTAATTGCCTAAAATTAGCTATGGTAAAGCAGAGGTGTTGGCATCTGCTTTCCCAAGACTGTAGAATTCTTCCTAAATATAACTGATTTAAACATATTTGTGTTAACCTTGCAGAAAGCCAAGATGAACTTTTAAAAGTTAATTATGTATCACTCTGGACTAAAATAACAGAAGCCTTTTAGAATGGGAAGAAATGGGAATCTCTTGGAAAAGCAAAATAGCTATCACTAAAATGAATCCATCCCCAAGATATACCATCTACATATATACATATGAGAGCATTTTATGGATTTGGCTAATTGTTTTAATGAACATAAGTGTTATATGAGTTTTCTAAAAGGGGATGTCTCGAAGCTGCCAACATATTGATATGCTGTCGGCTCATTCAAGCGTGTTATTAACTGGCAAGTGTGCAGCCTTACTCAATGGTATTGATTCATGTAGAACTCAAATGGTGGAAGAAATGGATTTCTCAGGTGGATCACTTTCCTCAAGGTACCTTGAAATCCCCAGCTGAATATGAAGAGATTCATCCTCTTGCGTCTTCCATCAACTAACTTTGAAAAATAAGAAATTTGTGTCTTTTGCCTATGAAATATGTAGCTCTGTTTCTGTCACAAGTACAAGTTGCCAACTAGCACAGCACTTTTCAGAGGAGTATGTGAAATCTTCATTACAAATTTGAGGTTACCATGATGTCATAAAACTGACTCTTCCCAAATATTCATAAACTAGGAATTTTATAATAAATGTTAATCAGAAAATTTCTTATTCATCCGTTTATTCCTTCTAAGTAATTGACATACAGAACTCAAGAGAAGAAGGTAAATTTCTAAAATACACACAATTTAAAAGAAAAGGGAGATAGAAGCCAAGAAGAAAAGAAGATGATCCAGAGTATATATTTTATATGGATTTTTTTTTAATAAAATGCTCCACAAATTACTCTTTACTTCAGCTGACATTCATTGCTATCTTAGTAGTAATGTGTTATGCTAGAGAGGTTGTAAAAATTGGGCTCCCCAATAAACTTTTAGATTCATCTACTCCTTGAACAGTTTGCCTATTAAATAGTCTTTATAGGGGGGTTCATTTTGTGCAGACTCAGTGAGGTTCATTTTTATTGTTGTGAATCAAAATTCAATGAAATGTACCACTTCTCCTTATTAAGAAGGGAGATCAAAGGTAGCAGTGTAAAGTGGCCCATCCTCAAATCCCCTCTGCAGTAGAGGCTCAATTTATCACTTCCATGAATATCTCACATCTCTGGCAGATGAGGAAATGATTACTACCATAGCAAGTCACCTAATCAGACATGTGTGCTTAATATCTTTATGCCCCTGCATTTCTTTACCATCCTTCCCTCAGATTGGCTAGAGGGCTAAGATAATAAGCAAAAATCAGGTCCCACCTCCAAAATGAAACTTGCCACACTTGCTTCTCAGTTCCAGTTCCCCTGGAACCAAAAATGTATGAAAAAAAAATCAAAATATGCAACATTTTTTTATTAAATGGGCTTTTCAGACAGGTTCGCTTGTTTGATTTTGTTTCCAGACCCCTCTAATTGAATAGAAAATTTTGAAATTAAAAAGAAAAATAGATATTAAAAACAGGGACTTGTCCCCAGATACTTTCCTGTTTGTTCAAAATCTCTCTCCAATGCTGCCTCTATTCGAAATAAACACCTTTCTTTGAAGCATAAAAAACATGTATTATTAAATAGAATGTATCTGTGATTTTGAGCTCTAATTCATGTTAAAATTGGAGCTAATGTTTAACTTTGAGTTCAACAAGTTTTATTGCATGGAAGCTTATCACATACAAAATGCTTTTCTTCACCTTCACTCTGACTCTACAAAGATTTACATTTTTGCTTCACCTTAACCACAAGAATTGTCCTACTGAATCAATGGAATTGGACTTATGCTTAAATTTACGTGAATATATGTGAATTTGGGGTCTTAAAAAATAGAAGGATTATAACAATAGTCACAGGCATTTACTACCATGTCTTTATGACAAGAAGTTGAAATGGAGATGAAATTTTGGTAGTTTTTTTCTTTTAAATGCTATTGTCTTTTTCTTGTCCTTAGAACTTAGCTCAGCTTTTTTCCTGTTGCACTCACTCAGGGCAGCTATCATATCATAGCCAGGAAACATAATTGAATGAAGAATTGATTTTTATTGCCTGTAATAAAAAGCAGTTCTTATTACTTTTACAAATTACTCATAATTACAATTGTCTAGAGAATGCCTTATCACCCTGAGTGGAGCCGAAATAGGCTGGATGCACAATAGTACTTCTATGTCTGTGATTTAAAACTTGTGTTCTCATTAATGGCAATGTAAATTAGCACTATGGCAAATTTAGTTCGTATCATTTTACTGGACAGATTTTAATACTGCTGGGGAAGAATCTTAAGCAGACATGCAATTTATTTCTGAGTGGCATCATTCCTGCTGGAGCATGTGCACTGAGTCTAAGAGGTTTCTTTAATTATTAAAGAAGTAGAGTTGTGCAAGTTACACTTCATGAAATGTTTTGATTATGTCTTTTAGAGCCCAAGTGCTAGAAATTCTGGAGCATTATAAGCAGGTATCAGACTTGTAACATTGCAGACATGAAATCTAGTTTCAGCATTAAGGTTGCACTTATTAGGTTCAGCAAATATATATTGAATGGCCTTTCCTAAAGACTTGTCTTTAAATTTCACAGAAAAGCAGCAGTAAGTTTGCACCTGCCACAACTGAATTCTTTTTTTCTTGTTTATCATGCAGTAAAGCTAATAGAGAATATATCTGGTATTTTTCTGCCTTTTTTTTTTAAGTAGAACAGGTAACTCTGGGTCACTTTCATATACTTGATCTGTAACAAGACAGAGAAGGAAAAGCTAGAATTAATCACAACCTCTCTCACCTCCCTAAGGAAAAATGAGGTGTTAAAAATGCCCTGGGCACTCAGTCTTCATTAACTTCTATCGCAGAGTTTTGTGCCTTATTTAAATGTGTCATTCTGATAAATCAAGGTATTGATATCAGTTGATTACAAAGAAAATGTCTTTCAAGAAGAATGAGAACCAGTTTGGGGATAAGATGTTGATACTTCTTCTTATGACTTGTTGTATGAAACATCTGGCCTTCCATTTTTAAAAAGTGTGAACATAAATGAGGGTTAATTTTCTGATAAGTGTTTTAATACTAAATTAGATTTTCTAATTTTGTTCATGTTATACTTATATTTTATGTGTTTTAACTCACTCATTTAAAACTTACTACCTTTAAGGCAAATATTTATGTTAGACAGTACTGTGCAAACTTGGATTCATGATTATTTTTTACCAATCAACAAGTCCTATTAATTCACTAAAACCTGCCTGAGGATATAATCAGCAATTTAAAGAACAGTTCATACATTAAGCTTGCATACCAGATATCTAGACATATCCTAACCACACCATGCAACACAAACAGGCAGTTTATATAGGCATGTGCTGGGCTTCTGCAGTTATTCAATGCCACAATTAAGTTATCAAACTCTTTAGTAATGTATATGGTATTTCTAATGCTCTGTGCCTCAGGCATTCTTGTGAATAAGAACCTTTCATTTCCTCTGTTTGCCAGCATAAGCCCCAGTTTAAAGCATCAAAAATATTTAAAAAAAAAAAAAAAAAAAAAACACACCAAAACAAAACACAACAAACCCAAATCAAACCTTCCTAAGGCTTCTCTCAGGACATCCTACTTGAAATTTCAGTGAAGAAATGCATACTTAGACCTACTTAATAAAAATCTTGAAATGTCGTTCTACACTCAACAGGAAAATTTTAATAATTGCTAATATTAAAGGAAACAAAGCGAACTATGACCTTGGAAAAGAGCTCTTCTAGTCCACTTAGCCCTGGGAACCTCAGAGCAGAGAAACTGCTCCTTTCCTGGACTCAGCAGACTGCTGTGGACTGTGCAAGTTCTTCTAAGTTTTCCCATGGCAGCTTCTTGCTCTGCATCCCTGATGCATGGACCATCAGAGGAGACAACCCTTTCTTGTTCCCCATGAACACATGCCACCAGGCTCTCAAGTAACATCAAGCATATATATGCCATCATACACGTTTAGGTTTCTGTTTGCACTGAAGTGCAGACTCCCCAGTTGCTTTTGCTTTCCAGCTTGAGCCTACAGTGGCCCAGGTAGGCAAGTTGGGAGGAAAAGTTCTTCATGGTGAGGTCACTATGCTCACGTTCTCTTTTTACATGTCCTGTTAGATGTAACAGCATCGTCATGACTTCTCTTGCCCTGTCAGTCCCCCCATCCCAAGACTATTCACTTTCAGCAGGCCTCTACGAAAGCACTGTAATTGTGAAGGAACTCTCCACCCGTTGTTATTGCTACAGCAGGTCACAGGGAAGGACCTAGGCTGGCCCTTAGATGGAACCATGACGTGGGTTTCTGTCTGAGAAGACCTATGGAAAAACTCTTTGGAAAACTAAACACTACTTCGAGAAGCCAGGCTGAGGTTTATATCAATGGAGCAGTGTTCAGTTTAAAAACAAAAGGTAAAAAAAGATTTTCCCTTAGAGAAAGGACTGAGCCAATTAGGTCCGTGAGATGCACTTTTCCTTTTTAAGATTATTTTCACAGGATACTTGGATGGCAGATCACCAGGGAATGCTTAAGTGTTCACGGGCTCTTGTCAGCAGGGCAGAGCTGAGTATCCAACAGAAGTCCCAGGGCCACCTCGGCAAGGGGTCCTCAACACACCTCAGGCTCAGCCCACTTCCAAACTCAGACCTGGTGTCATCGTCCAAGACATGACCTTCCCAGATCTCTCCAGGCACAGCCAGACCCCTTCCACAGCCCAAGAGCTGGCCTCTGGTGAGTACATTTCTGGTGGAGGGGACACGGAGTGGGGGCACGTGAGTGGGGGACACATGAATCCTGCCAAGGGACCAGATGATGGATGTGGCGCTCTGGGCATGACAACTGCAATAACAGCATGTTAAAGTTTCCTTTTATCTTAAAACCACCCACCATCACTTCAGGAACTGATGCCCTCCTCAACTTGCTCTGGACCTCTAACTACATGAAACCAGAAACTTCCTTTAATTAGACAGCAGAGGCATGGAAACATAGCCAGATGGAAGTTCTCCATGTGAGCAGTTGTGTCATGACCAGAAATGTTATTGCCCAATTTTGCCAGCCCCACACACTTCAGTCCTTGCAACTGGAAAAAGTCTGGTCATTTCTGATCTGAGCAGAAGACCCCAGCCTGCAGTGTCCTCCTGTCTCTCCCTCTCCCAACACCAAATCTATGCCTGAACTGGGCCACCTGGTTCTGTCCGCAAGAGCTCTTTAGAGGTGGAAACCTAGCTCCCAAAAGACTGTGAAGTCAATTAACTGTAGAGTTAATCATTACCTGGTGATACATAGCAGCAGTAGCCCTTTCTCACCTCTTTATCTAGACTCCACTCATGTACCTCACCCAGCACATCAAATTCTGTCTTCTGCTGGTATTCCCAGGCCTGATAGTGAATGATAGCAGGAAGCCCATCCCATTTCACGTCACAATCCTGCATTTTTCCTGTCCCTGTACATATCATCTCCATGGCAGGATCCAGATTAGTTCTGAAGTCTGGGGCTACTTCTGCATAACCCCCGCACTGGGCAACGGTTTTACTAAGCCACTGATCAGTGAGAAGGTAACAACACAGCATTGCTGGGTGGAGGGGAGCACAGTTTCACCCATCCCTCTCGGATTCTTCCTGAAATAGTGTATTCATACACAAAAACAGATCAGCTGCATTGCTCCCTGCTCCATCGCTCCCGGCTCCATCCCCAATAGCATAACCTATAGACTACCAAAATGCAAAAGGTTCTTGGCCATTTCTACTAGACTCTCAGACATTTACTTGTAGTTTTCTGATGCCCTGTTCTTTGTATGATCTCCAAGGTAACACAGTCAGGTTTGGGCTCCAGATGCAAAGTTACAAAATCTGACCTGTGGGTAGATGTCTCAGTAGTCCCTGTCTGGATGTTGATGTGGTGTATTATCTTCTGTCTTCCTGATTATGCAAAGGAGTTACATGATTGTTTTTTTGCTTTTTCTCACAGATATATATAAAGGAGGGACATTGATCCAGGACGTTTTCACCATGCAAGTTCCAAGCAACTTCAGCCTGTTCAAGTGGACCAAGAGCAGATGATATGGCAGAGAAACTGCAAGACAACTAGAGGACTGAAGTGAGAGCCTGCATCCAGAAGGATATGAGGATCAACCTAAAGTCAACTGACAATGGGCTGGGTCCACCAGAAGTTCTTGGCCTATGGATGTAGGACCAAAAAAAAGCCAGAAAAGCAACTTTTAAGTGCTGGACAGTGCCAGAGCTACTACCAGCACTCATTGTGGTAGGGGACAAAACCCCATGACCCTGCAGGAATTTTGTCCTCTGAAACTTTTTTCAAGATTTTGGGCTACACCTTCCATCACTAGAAAAGATGGAGTAGTCTGGCTCCTCTTCCAATGACTGTGATGGGTTGGGACTGCATGTATGTTCTTTGAAACAGGTCATGTGACTGTTATTTTTCCCTCAATGTAATATCACTGCAAACATAATCATTCCTTGTTCTTAATTTTTTTTTTATATTAGGCCAATTGACCAACATTTACTGTTTACGAAAAAATAAATGTGTTTCAGCTGTTGAAGTTGTCTGCAGTGCCTTAACTATGTTTTTCTGGGCCCTACTGAATTTTCATTCCATTTGGACCTCTTTGCTAACTAGAAAACAGATTAGAAGCTGACCTACTTCAGTGTACAAGAGGAATTACAGTTGTTAACAATCTATTCAAGACATATACACATATATCTTTACATATTTTTACATCCTATGTATTTTTCTATTTTTATGTTTTGACGAAAGCATTTAATCACTGCAAAACTTGAGTAATAAAAATAGAAATGGTTTGGGGAGTTTCAGGGTTTTGTCCTCTGTAGGTGGTACTCAGTCTTCCACAGATGAGCTTTCATATTCTTTCTCTTTGCTTCTGCTCCAGTCCTTCATTTTTTTCCCTTAACATGACTGACTTCCCCTTGGGTGTTCCCCTGGCTCCTATTACTTCCTTCTCAAAAGACTGCTCCCTCCACAGCATCACCTCTGACTGTGCTGGCTAATTGATCCATGCTCTGGTTCACTCATAGTTAACCTGTAATATGGCAAATTTAGCTGGTTGAGACCTGAAGTCTACAGTTTTTCAGGTTTTATGTAATGCAGGGTAGGCAGCACTATACTACCCCACAGTTTTTTACTTGCACCAGTGATGGCAGTGTCCTGCACACACTGGAACTCCATGGAATTCAAGGGGAGGAGAAATCTCCATCTTGTTTCTTAATTTCTTTCTTTAAAAATGGATATCATAGTATAGGCTGATACATTATTGCTTGCTGACATGAAAAGACAGTCTTGTAAAAATTGTCATCTCCTTTCCCTCTTTACAAAATTTCTTCCCCTCCCCACCCTAGCCAGCAAGGTAAGAGTGATACTGTGCTTCCTTTTAAATGTAAATTATTTATTCTTGGACAATAGCCAAGTAAGGTGTTGCAAGTAGGCATCATTTTTAAAAACAGGCTGACCCAGATGACAGCAGAAATCAAAATTCAATCATAAGAATTATTCTGTCAAATTATTCATATTGTTTACTTCTTTCATCCTCACTGACCTCTTGAAGAAAAAGTCCTTCATAAAAAGGCTTACCTAATACCTATCCAATTATTTCTTAAATAGTGTTCTAAAATGTATTTCATGATCAGTTGTGGTTAGCGTTTTAATTAAACTTTTGCAGTGTATCTGCATGAAAATATAGCCAGTGAGACACACATACTTGTTCTATGGGAGTTGATTGACAGAAGGGAACAGATTGACTTGGCATGTTAGTAAGATTCATTAATCTTCTTCAAGTACATACTGGGAAAACATGGAGTTCTGTCAACAAGCTGTTACCAAAACAGAGCTTCTCTTTGAATAGTTGGAAAACTAACAGTACAAGTGGAAGTGGTAAGCAAAGAAAGAGTGAGATGCTCTTGCATGATGAAGCATTGTAGTTTCAGGGGTTTGTCACAGTGTGTAATGTACTTTAATATTTAGAACAGGGTGATGCTTGTTAGAAAATAATCCAGTATCACTTAGGTCTGAAGTTTTGTGCTCTAAGTACAAATCTGGAACCTAGCCACTGAAATCATGCAATGAGTCTTGAGCTATAGATTATTTTATTCATTTTATACTGGACAAACATGAGCTTTCTTAAAAAGTATATACAATGTGCTTTCATACCTATCTAATGTGACAAAAGTATGGAAACATAGATACCTTAGATGAAATACAACAGAAGGGTTTAAAGGAAGCTGAAAGTGCCAGGACATCTTGCTGGAGAATCAAATGAATTAGAAGTGCAATAACTTACAACTTCACTTAGTACTTCTGATCAACATCTCAGTAGACAGACTTTTAACATCTCTCATATGTGACTTGTATTAGACAATTTTTCATGTTTCTTATACTGAACACTTAGCAGGAAGGGCTGATTTTTTTTTTTTCTGGATTCTTAAATTAGTTAATAGCTAATATTTTAACCACAGGCTACATCTGACAATTCTCTACAATCTACTCTTATAGTTTTTATTGCATTTACTAACAATGAATATATCATCTGAAAAAATGTCCTTTTAACACAGATTGTGGAAAGTCATTCCAGCTGAGGTATATTGAGGGGAGAGGTATAATGACGTATTTTGGGGGAGATACAAACATATGCACAATTATATTTATGACATGCCCCTGAAATCTATCTAAACCAATGTATAGAACCTTACTTTGCAAGGAACTATGAATGTCCTTTTTACTCCCAGTAAACTCAACAGGATGTTTAGTACGTGACAGAATTCCCTCAAGACAAAAAAAATGTTCAAAAGCCCAGACAGGAGTGGCCATAAGGAGGAAATGAAGCTAAAGTTCTTTCCAAAAATCTCCTTCCCACATTATAAACTAAATTTATGTACATCACAGGCCCAAGAGCTAAGATGATCTGAAAAGGTGATTACAAGGAGTCTGTACACCTGATTACTTTTTCTTAAATTTTTTTCATTGCATTTCCCTGAAAGTATAAAGGGGACTGAACTTACAAAATTCCTTGCTATCTCAAACATATGGCTTCGTTCTCTGACATTTTTCCATTTATAAAATGAAGAACATTTTTTACTGATGCTGTAAATAGTACAGGCAAATTAGATGCTATCAAAAACCCCATGAAACATTCAAGCAGCATCAGCATCTGCTTTGCATACAATATATTGTAAAAAGAAGTTTCTTCTGCTTTCTTACAGGAAAGATTTTTATGTACATTCATTGTATTTGCAGAGCTTTCTTTTCCAATGCAGTGTCAACTGAATGGTTATACACTATAAATCTTAGCAGGCATACAAACACACACAGAAATAATACAGACTGCGATACACTTAAGCATGAGATATGTATATTGGAGCAAAATTGGACATCGTTAATAGAGGTTTCCTGGTAACAGAACCACTGTAATATGAATTTTTATTCACATTTGGTTTAGCAGGCATGCTTGGGGTGTCATGCCCAGTTCTGAAATGTAAAGCTGACAGCAAGCACAATAACACAGCGTGTTTCCAAGGGAGAACTCTGTTGTGTCTTCCTTGGTCCTCTTTTAGCATAGCTGTCTGCAGTTCTTTACGTTTTCAAATTTAGGCTCATGAATACATGTCCCCCCAAGAGGGTTAAGTGTCATTGGTATGAATTTTAGAAATCAGGAGAAAAACAAAGACGTTTTCAGTGATGTTCATCAACGTTGGCTGCCTCCTTTTGGGATGTTCAGTGGGTTATTACATCCTGCACTTTCAAAGACCATCAAAGGTCTTCAGCCATCTGGAATCAGCAGGCCTGTGTAGGTACTCATTACTTTTGAAAATTAAGACCATGGTTTCAGCTGAGCGTCCAAACAGCAAAACTCATATGTGTTTGGAAAGCATTCTTCAGGCTTGCTTGCCAGTGAGAAATGGATAATACCAAAGGAGCTCCTAAGTAAATTTGGTTAGAACTTTCTGGACAATGTTTGGCAAAATTCAAAGTCCTAAATCTTTGCAGCGATGTACCCATTAAGTTTTCCTTAAGTGGGTTTTACAGATTTGCAATACTTAGGGGAAGAAAAGACAAAGCAAGAAACAAGGACTAAAGGCTTTCCATTACAGACAATGGAAGAGCAAAGTACAGTTCACAGCTGCTCAAAGTGTCTTTAGGTTTATGGCACCTTAGTAGACAGATAACAGCTGGTCCCTGTGTGGTATAAAGGATTGGGAAGAGGAAAAGTCAGGTTTCAATCCCCACTCTGCCTGATTTGGAAGGGTTTTCTTCTGCATCTCACACCAATGGCTAATCCTCTGTGCTACACAACATGAAAATCAGAGAAGCTGTTAAGAAACTGGCCTTTGCCATCCAGGCAGCTTTACCAAAGTTAGACAGCAAAACTGTATTTTATATATCTTCTCTGTCTCATGCTAACATCCAGCCATAAGTCCACTATTGAGCTGTCTGGGTTTTGCCCTGCTACCTCTCACTCATTTTTATGCTGCATGTTGGATCCTTCCCTTCCTGCCTTCCCCTTTCTCCTACATGCTCCTTTAACTCAGATTTCTTCCTTTGATATGTCAATTGTAGTGTCTAGACCTTTCCACCATAAAGCAGAGAGCTTTAAATTCATCGCGTGGCATTGATCCAACACCTCCAAACCACATATCATACCGATAAGGCTCCTTTGAAACACAAGATCAAGAGTTAGGCATTGGCGTATTTCCACAGATCTGAGATTTAGAAACTTGTAAACTCTCCCTGAAGCCCCCTCATACGCACCAAAGTAACAAAGGATTTCAGTGGTTTTGAGACAAACAGCTTCAGTCAAGTTCAGCGAAGCCTAAGCTGGAGTACAAAAGATGGAGAGATGGAAAAAAAATATCTGGAAATTTCTGTATTCATACTCCAGTGATACTTCAGGAATCGGCAAAGGTCTGTGCTTGTGGAATTAGAACCTTTATTTGAACATGTTTAAGAGACAATTTCACTTGGACCTTAGTTCATCTGTTGCCACTTGTTTCTTGAGAAATTTCTGTCCAAGGTTTTAGACCAGTGCTCTGTCTTTACCCTTCATTCACCTCTCTGATCTTCCGTACACTCTGGGAAGCATAGATGGGAGCAAAGGAATCAATTCAAATGTTTATGTTAACACCTTAACCCACATCCACACTGAATGAGGTGGAAAAGAAGAACAACCAGTACATCTAATGGGGTACCACGACAAAAGCCACACAAACCCAAGGGTGAAGGCCATCAGAGAATGAAGCTTTTAAATGATGACTATTTCATACTAACATCTTTTCAGAACCTGAGATAAATGGGGTTAAGACAGCAAAAGAGATGCATTATTTTGGCGACAGTCCAAGAAAAGTAACTGTGAAGCTTTAGGCACAAGTATTGTAGTTCAAAACCTTCAGGACAGAGGTTGACACTGGTACCAATCAGTGAAAGAAATATTAAAACCAATTAAAAATACTATTCGTATCTAGGGCACCTGGTGCTGTTAATCCAGCCAAAATAGTTTCAGAAGCACCAAAGCTGCTTATGCAAAAGCAGTTATCTGAGAAACTGTTGAGTTCTTATACCATTTTCATAGATTGACAGTAGAGGCTGTTATGTTCATTCAGAAAGTGCACAGTAATGCTTTAGTTATTACCAAATAATTTCTGTATTGCTAATTACATGGGGCATTTTGAATAAATTATTCATACACAGTTTAACCTTTTTAAAACAAATGTTCTTAATCTGTTTTTTATCTGTTGTCGGCAGCCCCTGTTTTGTTCAAGTGCATGCTCCCAGAGTTAATAATACTGATGCTAGTAACTGACATGGGCTATTTTGGGGGAAGGATACTTCAAATATCCTTTCTTCTCTATGTATGGGCGCCTGGCTATGCTAAATTGTAGCACAGACTAGGAGTAAGTAGATTCAGCAATAAAACTGACTGTAAATTAATCGAATGTTGTCTTTGTCACAATGATGGATCATGTACAGTCAAAGATCTGACATGTTATGGGGTAGAAGGGACTATTTCTCCACCTTACTTGCTCTATTTTTCAAAATTCGTATGGCAATTTGCCTAGAAAATCTCTAAGCTGTTGGTTGGTAGACTTGGCAAGTCTGTTTTCACTTGACATTTGAATTGTAGTTGGGCTATTATGAAAAGCTGCCTAACTGTCTAGGTGCTGAGCACTTTTGCAATGCAGTATAAATTATTTTAGGGGATTACCAATGATTTATATGTGTTTTTCTTAGTCTTCTGAGTTTTGCTAAGATTAGACTTTCAGTTATTATTTATTTCCACATCTCTGCAAAGATAAAAAGTGAATTATTCATTTCTGTGTCATAGACTCATATGGTTGGGAGGGATCTCAGAGACTATCTCATCTACCCCCCTGCCCTAAGAGGCATCAACAGCAGATGTGTTAGTCCTGACAGATGCTTGTTTAAGGTCTTCTCGTAGATTTCCAGTGATCACAACTTCCCAGACAGCCTGCTCGATGTTTCCCTATCCACACTGTTCAAAAGGGGGGTTGTTTGGTTTTGGGTTTTTTTTCCTAATGTCTTTGCTTTGATAGAAACCCATTATTTCTGATCCTTTCTGGCACTGGCCTGAGGAATAGATTGCTACCCTTCACACTGCAGTGGCCATTTAGATCTGAAGACTGCTACCATTCCCACATCAGGTTATTAATTTCTTTCACTGCTTTCTCATAGACCATATTTCCTTATTCTTCTGAACATTCTCTAGCCTGACCCAAGCCCTGTGAGCAAAATGTGGACAGTAGGAGGGATTTCATCTTCACTGGAACTTCATTCCAGTTTCTGTGATGTTGATGTCTGCAGCTGAGCAAGTCACCATAGGCTCCTTTTATACTCACCAGAGAGCTCGTCACCTCCTCAAAATCAGCAGTGTTCAGGGCACAAATGGTTTCATTACAAAGTGGATGCTTGCTTTCAGCCAAATGAATTGCATCCTAAACTCCAACGTCTGTATTGGGGAAAACTCATTTGTGTACAGTGGGTGTATAGACAGCACATCTTGTAGATGCCAGAATAAGGTGATACGGATTCTGGAACAGTGATTCCAGAGATAATTGCTTTTAGTTGTGTGCTGCTCCCATGTAGCCATCTAATACCCATAGAGATAGCGTAGGGTTATCTCATCTGGTCTCCACCTTCTTCTTCAGAAAGGGATGAGTCTCATACAGCTCCTCTGTGTCATCTGTCTGTCCCATACAGAGATCTCAGGTATCCCAGTGTGTCTAAAATGGCACTACTTGCCTACGTTTAGGGAACTGAATCCATCTGTGTCTTGTAGGTTATACTCTTATTTATATTTCCCAGTATAGCACTGGCCCATTTTGAGACACTGTAAATCCAGTTCCTTTTCCATAGAAAAGCTACATGACCAGCTATTCTTCATGCTATACGTATATGCACGTGACATTAATTATTCCTGCTGAGGCGTTGTATATTGTATGTGTCTTATGTCAATCTAAGTGTATGTGGGAGTCTAAATAAATGCACTTCTGTTACATCTGCCTTTGAATGTGTGTACACTTCAGTATATCTTTTCTAAACTCCGTGTAAATTTATTCTCTAGAACTCTAGACCTTGCTCCAGTGTCTGTGCTTTACAGTTTGGTGGCACAAAACACTTCTACAAAAAAGTGGTGGATTGCAGAAAGTCCATGGGGATCGGGGCACCTAGGGTCTCATCCAAGCTCATTCACTGATTACAGTCTTAGACAAATCTCTTTCTTTGTTTCACTTTTTATCTCTATCTTGTCAGATCTCTGGGACAAAGAACGTCTCTGCATTTCAGTAGCAGCTGGGACTTCTAAGTGCTATTAGAAACTAATTAATAATAATATATTATGCTTATAATAAACCTAACATTTACAGAGAGAAAAGCTACTCATTTTTATTTCTGAGCATGCTAGATATAAGGCCAACTATATCCTACACCAGGAATATTTTTGTACCAGAGGGAGAATTTCTGGCCCATTGAAGGAAAAGTAAGTTTTACAGCCACAATTTTGACTGCAATCCATTATTAAACCCAAAAAGAGCAAGGTGTGATGGCAGACTGCAATGTAACAGGTTTTTTATGAGATAACTGTAGAATTAGACACAGAGGGAACCCTTCTTAGATTTTAGAGGATTTTCTTAAGGATTGTTCCTCTGGCTGGTTTGCCATTACATTATCCATTTCTCATAAATTTACAGTTCATGTTGTGTCATTGCTTATGTCTACCTATGCTAGATCTAACAGCTAGGAAGCTTTTTCTGATATTCAGTTTACAGTTTCCTTTATTCATAAAAATGCACCTTTAGAGCTTCATTTTAAAGACTTATCTGTTTCATAGAAACTAATGCACTTTTCATTTTCTAGTATTTGGTATTAAATGCAGATAGCAATCTTTGCATTTTTTGTGAAAAAGGTTATTATTTTTCTTTTTATCACATAGATGTCTGTAAGTAACATGTAAAATTATCTCTACTCTTCTCTTGTAGAATTGTAGACACATAGTGCTTGACTGCAAAGCTCTGTAATTTTCATGGGTTTTTTTTTTTTTAATACCCTGCATTTAAGGTTTCACATCTGCAGATCTGAAGAGGAGGATGTAAAATAAAAAGCACACAATGTTCTCAGCAAAACAAAAGAGGAGTGGGTGGCTTTAGATAAAACGATTGCCTTGTACCTCTGACACCGATTATTTTGTTTGGTGGTGCATAAGGCTCTAAAGGAGAGGGTCCATTTGGGAGACACATCCACACTCTCAAATTGCCCGGTACAGTGGGATCCAGGTTAGTTTTTGGCTGAAGAAAGAATTCAGATAAATTCAGACAGAAATGAATGTTCAATGTTAAGCAAAGAATACTGCATTCCTGAATGGATGTTAAACGATGTGTCAGGCAGCTCTAAAGCATACCCTTTAAAATGAAAAGATAGTATTGCCTCCATGTCCTACTTGTTTATTTGCACTGAAGCATCAGTGACAAAATATGGATTGTTTCTCTGATTCTATCCAAAACAAGGCTTTGATTATCCTCAGCTGCCAGGCAAACTAAACCCTGGGTATTATAACAAGACAGACATACTTTCAACTCCAGACATAATTTACACTGAATTCATGGTCAAAACATTTATAGCTGGCCTGAGCATAGGCAGAATCATAACTAGAACCCAAGATATTTTTCAAGTAAGAATAATTTTTTTTATTCCTTGTATATTTCAATCCAGACTTTGAAAGGCACCTTTTTCTACATAAATTACAAGGATTTCTCAGGGAAGAGCTGGGTATTTGTGTGTAGAAATGAGGAATTATGAGATTTCACTATAGTAAACCTAAAGGGAATGCATTTTTTTCTTGCAGGTCAGTGAAAACACGGTTAGCAGAACTTCTTGTTGAATAATCAAAAAGCAATATAATATACATCCATGTAAATCTTGTCTGATTCAATATTTGCTTTAATTAGGCTTGCTGCAGCGCTTACAAGGGCTAGTGATCCCTTTAGAGAACCAGCATTTCAGATTAAGATTCCACTGAAAGACTTGCTGTACTTGTCAATTAAAAAAAAATCCCTCCGTCAACTTTCTTCTCCCTTCTTTACAAAGAAAAAAAAGAAATAGCAAATTTTAAGCATTTAAATCATACTTTCATCATTAAGTACTAAAGAAAAATAATTCAAAGCATGGTATTCCATACTTTTTCAGAAGGCTAATCTAAGGGACACAGAGGTTACACAATTTAATCTACGTAATGTGACATATTAAAGGGAGGGTCAGGACTGGAATGTAAGAAGTTTGCTTTTTTTTTATCCTGTGAATATACATAATTATCTTCTCATACTTAGGAATAACATGAGAACGATCTGCTGCTGCAATTTTTTTTTATTTTTTTTTTATAATTCTGAATGGGTGGTGTTAAGGATAATTTAGGCAAAAGACAATGCTTCCAATGTGAGGAAAAAATCCTTGTTTTTTTGAAAAAGTCTGAACTGGTCTGAAAATTTTCTGCAGAGTAGAAGCTCTTGAGGTATTGAAATTGGGAGTCTGGCTACACGTGTTTCTACAAGGATATCAGGTGTACGAGGCGGCAGCAGGGTTTTCATGAGCTCCCTGGTTTTAGGACAAATCACCCAGGAAGACCACCCCAGAAGTGAGGACCTCATATCTCCACCGTGTCTGGTATTAAGTGCTTTTCTGCCTCACAGCTAAACCAGTGTCAGAGGAGTCTCACAAAATCTGGACTGTGACATCTAATTTCTTTTTGTTAACTTTGTCCAAAAATTTCCAATCACTACTAGCATAAAGCTCAGTAAAAAACCTCTTCCTCTTGGTTTGAAGAGGACTACTGAATAAACATTGAAAACATCTATTCAGCTACCTTACAAATGTTCTTGTTCCCTTAGAGCCTAACAAAACAGCCTTCAGAAGTTAGAGCTTTAAATGAGACAATAAACTTCACCAAGCTGATTTTTTTCTTAGGCTCTTTTCAGGTCATTGATAGGATAAGACTTTTAACATTCATAGTTTCAATACCAGGAAGCAAAGAGTAAAATTTATGGGTGGGTTTCTAATGTTTCCAAAGCATTCCCCAGGAAATATATGTACTGCTAGGTAATTATCTGTGCTTCTTTTTGGGTGAGTAAAGATTCTGCTTTGGAATTAAAATCCTTACTCCTCTAGATATGCAGATATTTACAGGTCTGACATTGAAAGTATCCTTCTGGTACGTTGCTTTTTGCATTCCACTAAGCACACCATGTCAGAAATACTGAGGGACTGGAGTTTCTCCTGGTGGTCTTAGGCAAAGAAAATACCATAGATATTGTTCGTTCATTCTTTGTCACTGTTGATACATAGCAGAAACCAGGCAAAGCAATGGAGATAGAAACAAAATGGGAAAGATATGAAAAAGAGAAAGTAAAAGAAAGCCTGAATGAAAGCCAAAGGTGTAGAAAATCACTGACAATTTAAAAAAAAAAAAGTTAAAAAGAAGTCAATAGAAACAAACAGAGACAACAGCTCAAAATGAGAAAAGAAGGCAGGATGCTGCTTATTTTCAGTATGTTAAAGGAATGGTAAACCTAAAGTGGAAAAGTTCAGGAAAAAATCATGAAAACAGAAAAAGGAAGCATAAAATGATGAAGAAAAATAAAACCAAGAAATGCTGTAATGATTCCAAGCATCTCATTTACAGGAAAGAGCTTCTAAATATGCCTTCCATATGCTTATAAATATTAATGTTGCATATTGAACATATAATAAAAAGTCAAGCAAAGAAAAGAATCTAGCTTTAATGTGATTATGATTTTCTAAGCTGTGATACTTTTTAACATTGACATAATACACCAGGAATCTAACTGAGCATGAAACTTAAGCATATGCTGAAATTTAAGCATTGCAAGAATCCCATTCACTGCCATCGCTGATTAAATCAAGTATATGCTTAAATATTTTGCCGGATTAGGGTTTCTGGGGACAGGCTAACTTGCAATGCCTACAGAAGAAGTTAGTGTTTTAAACAACATCAATTTCTCTCATTCAAAGTCTTTCTATGACAGCATAGGTTTCTGTGCAAATATTTGGGATCTCTTTTCAGTTGAATCTCTTCCCATATTAGTTGCTTTTAACTGAAAATGAAAGCCAGCTTTTCAGGGTAGACTATTTTTTAACTGGGATGCATCCTATGGTCCCACTGCCACTCTGTTTGCAAAATTCTTAATTAAGAAAATAGATTTACAAGACAAAGCTGCTGTAGGAAGGGAACATTTTCAGTACCACGCACTGAAAATTAATGAGGATGGGAGGTTGAATTGAAGGGATGGAGCTTGGAAAATATAGAGCAAAATTGCACATGTACAGGATTATTACTCCAGTACATCCACTAATTAATCATAAAAAACAAGGTGATTGCAAATACCAGATTTCCTAGTCTGTGTTCTTGT
Source organism: Haliaeetus albicilla (assembly GCF_947461875.1). NCBI lineage: Eukaryota > Metazoa > Chordata > Aves > Accipitriformes > Accipitridae > Haliaeetus > Haliaeetus albicilla. Next base: position 6,271,507 of record NC_091496.1, read on the forward strand.
TTGCTAGCAGATATCTTCTTAAATCCTGCTTATATTATGACTTCTTTGACACAACACTCAGATAGGGATATATCAGCGCCATCAGTGCCAAATTGCACAATTAATCTAAGGTGACCTGAGTAATTCAGCTAAATGAGGCATGCTCTGAATATGACAAGGTAGAAGGCATGCAGAAAAAGGGAGCAGAGCACAAAAGGAGAGGCTCTTAGCTCAAAACAAGACACAAAGATTCTGGTTCACTATTTCCCTGCACTTTTTATATTTATTTGCATCTCTGTACAAAGCGGATGTTACATGATACAAAAGAACAAGTAAATGAAAATGCATTTCAGTGGTACTGTACAATGGTAAAGTAGGACAGGGCTGTAATTTAACACATGGGACAAGGCTATGCTAAAAAGCAGCCAAAAAACCCTGCACTTTAACAGTACTATCTCTGCTCTCTCAGACCTCTTCACTGTAACTTCAAGCCTGAGTCACACAGATTTGTATAAAGATGACAGTCAATTGAATTTCCCTTTCAACAGCCCTAATAGCTCGTCATCTTTTTTTCTGTCTGATTCATTTGTGTCATTCCATGGTACATTTTCTCCAGCTGAAAAACCTGTATAAGATTTTCTTACCCCATCATGCCCCGGGCACCTCCAGCCCATGTCTCACCAGAATAATTCAATACCTCTGTTCTAGCAGTGCTGCTTTTGCAGAGTTGCACCATAACTCAGATAGATTTCTAAAATGCACTGAGTTAAAAAAAAAAGCACACAAAAAAAAAACCAACCAAAAAAACCCTGAACAACAGTTGCACAGTTATGTGGAGAGAAATGTGACACACGGGAAGGAATAAGGAACTTGGAGCACAGAATTTGGTGGAAACTGGGGAAAAAAAGAAGAAAATCTTCAAACTCTTGTGAAACCACAACCAAAGAGGGTAATATACAAGCCAAATAATAAAAGAAAAAGCAGTGTTGACTGACAACTAACTTTACTCGATTATAGTCAGAGTTTAGTGAGCTGTCTAAAATCTGTAAAAAAAGAAATGGAAGAGTCCGAGTGCCCTAATAAATCACAGTGCCCTAATAAAAAGATCATCACTTCTCCTTCTACTGATGCAGTGTTCAGAGGAATGAATAATTCCTCGGGTTTTTCTGCAAAAGGAGCGGGCATGTGCTAAAGCAGCAACATTACATACCTTTGATGATGCTGGGACATCTTTCAGAAAATTGTCTCTTTTATACCATTGCTATTAGGATCACAGTTTAGTTCAGAGTAATTTTAAATGTATCCTTATCTCTTTCTTACATCTCTCTAATAAATCTTATCTGCTGGCTTTGTCGAGAAGGAGGTGGCATAGAAGACTATTGTAAGAGCTGTTTGCTTTACGAGCCAAGGTAAAATTTACAAGTTACAGTCCATCCAGCTGCTGGAAACGTGCCTTTTTTCACATGCAATTCAGTAAGCCTTTTTTACAATTTTTTTTATTTTATTATTTTATGAAGAGAGCTCTTGCAGTCCATTATAAGCTACTACCAGAATCAATTAAACATGGCACAGTAAAACTGCAGAACAAAGGACAGAATCTTTGCAGGATACAGTATGTTCAATTAATTATTCCATTGAGAATTAAAGGCAATTAAGATTGAAATCTGTTTAATTGATTTGTGCTAGTTTATCTGCGATTGAGCCAGTAGATGAATTGCATAAAACAACAGAAAGAAGAAGGAGGAATGGAACAACTTCTAAGAAACATTTAGCTGCTTTGGATTTGTTTAAGGTCAGAAACCATACCAGACATTTCGCAGACTTGAGAATTGAAGCAGAGGTTAGGAATGGCTGGGGTGAAGAAGATAAGTAGCTCTTAATTACAAAATTTTGTGTATAGGACCGGAATAGGCCTGGCCAAATACTGTGTGGTTCTGGTGGAGCTTTGCACTGTGTTCTGGAGACCATGAGGGTCATAACCGTCTTCTGCAAATACTCAGGGGGGCTTCTAAAGTGCACTTTTCTATGTGGTATTTAAATGCCTTCAAGAGAGCTGTGATGGAAGCAGCTCATCTGCAATGTGAATCTAGGAATTTTTGCTTTCAAAGTGAAAATCAGATGCTTAAATCACTGAGCTGGAAGGAAGGAGACCATAAAACCTACCTTAGAAAAAGTTTATAATAGTCCAGAAGTGTAGCTAATACTCTCTAACTTGTTTTCCTGCCAGAAACACACTGATGTTGAGCCTAAATATCTCTGACCAGTTCACAGATGTCCCAGTTACACAGTTCCTGAAGAGACAATTTTTTCACCACATACTTTCCTTTTGGTGGACTTTTGTTTATTCAACTATCCTGATCCAGCTCCTGAGCTGGAACTAGAAAGCAAGGTCACAATGCTGCACTTGACAAAAATACATGTACAAAGGCCGTCCTCAAGACATTTATTATACAATGGGTAAAGTATCCATAATAAAATGCCATTATGGTATATTAGACTTTTTGTGGACTGTGAAATGCTTTGAATGCAGAGGGAACTGCTACATTTCCAAACCCTGGAATACCCCCAGTTTTACTGTCTCTGAAAAGACACTAATGACAGAGTGGAAAAAAAAAATTAAAAATATATTTAAGGTATTTTTTAGTCAGTTATAAAATACCATATTCATGAATGCATGAGGAAGCAGGCTACTCAATAAATTGATACTTGGAGCTCAACAGCTATGAATCAGTCAGAAGTTGTTACTGTCTGGTAGCCATTTAAGAAAGTAAGGGACGTAGTCCACATCCCTGTAGGCAGAACGACATCCTAGTAACCATAGTATACGCTCTGCTGTTATTCCTGTTGCCATTCTCAACACTCAAAGATGGAAATGACCTTAATTTTCTCCCATTGAGGCCATGTCTTCATATCAAGGCTGAGCTGCCTTGACAAGCCAGTGTGGGTAACTGTGCACTTGCCTCAATAGGTGTGGCTTGCAGAGCACAGCAAGGATTTGAGACTCCGAAGGTTAGCAGCGTGCCCGCTTCTACCATCGATATCGTCAGACACAAACACAAAAGAGAATCCCATCTTCCTGGATGTAAAGTGCATTTCTGTTCAGCTATAGGTTGACGAAAGAGATTGCATATGGAAGGAGGTTAATTAATCTCTTCAACAGGTTTTTCACAAACTCGTTTTTTCTTCCTCTCTGTTTTCTAACATGTTGGCACTACCTCTCGAATAGTAACAGGTGTGGGTATAACATAGGTGCAAGCGTCGGGAAGCACAGATGGATCCATTAGAGCTTGAATGCACAGACCCAGCCAGGGCTGCTGAGTTGTATAACCACTTCTCTACACACACGTTTTTGGACCACGGATGTCATAAAAGCATTGTTCCCTTGTTAACATTTTAAGTGCAAAGAGCAGTGCTGTCTTGCTGAAAAACCAAAGTGCAAGCATAATGAATTGTGCTAAGCTGATTTATTACTGCTCCATTATGCTTCTGTAAAGATGCTTTTTTTACGCTAGCTTTTCACAACTCATAACAATTCTTACATATAGTTATATCTACTATACATGAGCCTATCTCTCTCTTTTTAAACACATAGTCATACCTCTGTATATTCATATATAGGCGTACATAGAGATACATACAAGAAATAAGTAGTGTGTGGCACCCTAGATGACAATAAACTCTTGTATATTCAATAAGGAACACCTGCTTTTATATACTTTATATATTTGTTAGTACATAACACTGCAATTGCAGAATACAGTTTAGCATCAGTAACAGGTCATTTCATAGATACACTATAATACTCAAACTCAGAGTAACAGGTAGGATTTAGGACATTTTCAGCATTGACCTTTCAATGCACTGCATGTTGGTGCCTGCTCTGGGGTTACAACTCCCACCAGGTAAATGGCAGGCTCCTACCAGAGCTGCCATAGTCAAGTGTGCCTTTGGATCTTCCTCCAAAAAAACTGTTTAAAAGATGCAGGGAAGGATCTCCAGTCATTTGGGGTTCCAGAGCTCAGATCCTTCACAACCCTGAGAAGGCAAGGAGGATTCAGCTCAGATCAACACACCCGAATGTAGAGATCTACAAATATCTACGTGTAAGCTAGGTGCCTAAGCTTCCACTATAGTCATCGGAAATGTAGGATTCAATTTAAGTGCCCACAAATAGGCATCCAGCGCTATTTGGGATGGAGTCAGGCATCCAGCCTGTCCTCCAGACACTCTTCTAGAAAGCTCTGGGGATGATACATTTTGTGTTATATGAGCCAGTCTCCCTGTGCACCTCAGATCCTCAAAGGTACATCAGGTGGCACTAGAAATCTATGTTTAAGCAACTTAATCTTTGTTTACATTCAGGTGAGCTGAATTGCTCTCTAGGTTCTTTTGACTGTATTGACCAGGGGATCAATAAATTGTAAAAAGGTTGTAAAAGAAACTCAACAAGTTAAAAAAAAAAATCTACATATAGTAATGCTTTTTGTGAGGAGTGCCATCATGTCAACGTGAATCAAATACGCTCTTCACAGACCTACCAACGTGGGCAACTGAAGGAGCTAAGACATTGTCCCATTAGTTTACATGGGATTTAGGCAGCAGGTAGCTGTTCAGACCACAGCAAATAACTGCGCATGGTATTTCTGGTCTAGTTCAAAAGGAGAATAACAAGCTATTGAGAAGTCACCTCAGCAAAATAACTTTCTGCAAATAGTCACTTTAGGCACCTTAAAAGTAGGCAGTCACTGAACTATGACGTCCTGGAAGTGAAATTTTACCACAAGGCAATTTAGTTGCCTAGAGCCTTCTTTGAATCTTACCCTACATGCCCATATAATCCCTATGTTTGGGGTGTGTATAATTAAATACCAGAAGATTCGCATTATCTCCACAGATTTCCTATTAGCCGACTGCCTAAGTTAAACCAAATACCTACAGCGTGTCAAAGTGCAATACTTAACATTTTGTGTCATTTTCATAAAAAAAAATGACTGGAAAACAATGATTCCCAAACTGTGCTTTTAGAATTTTGTGGTAAAATAGTTCCAGAAAAATGTTGTCTTTCTTAAACCTGCTCCAGTACAACAGCTACAGATCTCTGGCATCTCAACAACAGCCCTGTGTCTTCAGTTAATCCTTTGCTTAAACAGGGCATACCTGGGTCTTGTTTCACATCTCTGGAGGGACCTAATCATTCTGCAGCAGGAAAAGCAGCCTACCTTTTTTAAGTCTTCTCACTATAAATCTCAGAAATCATATTCTGAAGCATCTTAGGGTCATTTTAATTGCGGTCACTCATTCCCTAGCACAACAGCCCCACAGAGTATATGTGTTTTATTAGATCATTCCTTCAAGCTCTGACTGGAGCTCCCAAAAAGTGCTTGTAGTCTGAAAAGTGACAGTAAAATGACATTGTAGGTTCCTATATGTCTTCTCCCAATGGATTCCAGATCCAATTTTCTCACTTCATGAGTGAAAAGATGTTTATTTTCTCTTCTCCCACTTGCAAACACAGCCTTGTGATCTGAAAACCAAGCGGGGTTCTTCTTACCTCTTGCCTCATTACCAGTAATAAAGGTTCTGCAAGCAGAGTTTTATCTTTCTAATGATAAGAATACATGCTAATTTGGTCTTCACTTTTGACTTTATTCCTCTAATCGCATCGAGTCTTTTTCCTGTCAACAGGATAAACATAGTAAGGGCCAATATCTGAATAAGAAGAGGTCACTTTTATGAAGTTATGTGTCATAGTATAACAGCATTTCACAGAGATTTGTTAATGTGTCAAGAGAAAATTGGTATGTGGAAGATATCAAAGTTAGTTTCTGAATTTCTTGGCTTGAAAGATCAATTTGAAAGCGCATCAGAACTGGACTCTAATGCCAGCAGGGAGTCCCACTACTTTGTAAGATTACAAGGACAAAAATCTAGAAGAAAAAAAAATATTTTTTTTTTTTTTTAAAACACAGGAGAGTACAATGTTTGGCTCTAGACCCTTGACAGCATCATTCTTATTGAACTACTCATCATTTTTTCCCCCTATTTTTCAACGAACTACTGTGGAGACCAAGCGCTTCCTTTAGGGCAGTGTGGAGCAGACAACCAGGATCACTCTAATGGGATTACACATGACATTTCACTGGCCCTCATTCCAGGTAGATGTTTCTGCATCAGCAGGCTCTTTTCAGTCCCTCTCTCATCTCTCAGAAAGCCGAGAAGCTGTTTCCAACAATTACCTTGACCATATCTGAGCAAGCCAAACTGTAGTCAGTTCATATTACGCTGTCATCTTGAAACTAGAGGTGGGTGAAAGTTGGATCTGAGAGCAAGAGAGGAGAGAATGTAAAAATTAATATATCATGTTATTATTAACAATAAAACATCAGCCAAATACAGTGATCATAAAATAGTCACGAACTAAAATCAAGGGGTGTGAAACAAATCCTTTAATCTTCTTGCTTCACATCACACTGTTGTATTTTATGGTAGATTGCGCAAAATGTTCTTTGTGCTCCTGCAGTTGCAGGACTTTTTTATTTTTAATGTGTATATTGCTGTTAACCTCACTGTCTCTACAAAATCTCATAGTTCATTGCAAAATGCAGTGTAATGCACTTCACCATTCAGATTAGATATGGGTGATTATAACACAATAATCGTGTGCATGTGCTATACATCTATACGATCAAGCCATTCTTTTTTAAATATTAAATGGCCTCTTGGGGCAAAAAGTAGGTTAATCAAAATAATACTGTCAAGTAGAGAGTACAGACCTTTTTATAAAAGAAAATTAAGTAGAACTGGTAATTATAACTAGCGTACAACCTTTCAATGTAGTCAATAAGAAAGTCAATTTGCTTAAAATAATGAGGTATTCTGGCATGAACAATCTGTTCATACTTTGTTCCCAAGAGCCTCCAGAGGGAATCAGAGCCCTAGCTGACATTTGATACTTTCTGTCAATTTATCAGCTCTGTGTCAGTCTGAGTTTGTAAGATGGTGGTAGGAGGATGCTTAGGGACTGATACAAAAACTGGGAAAACACAGTTGGTTTCTAGTGCCTGAGCTTATCCTTATTAAAAATAAATAAACCCCTCACATTTCCATCAACACTCCCTCCAAAATTGATTTGGGATGTTTAGATATGGTATTAAACTAACAAGAATAACTAGGGTAAGAATAACAATAATAATAATAATAATAATAATAATAATTAATAATAATAAATGTTAGCAATATTTGGGAGAGGTGAGAAGATCTTAAGCTTCAGGCTTCCCTAATGGACATCATCAGTTCGCAAACTAATGAGTGTGGGAGAAAGCAGATTACCTCTCACTTGCCATTTCACTCTGAGGTTGTTCCTGTGCTGCCAGGGGAGCTGTCAAGTGCCAGTCTTGGTAAAACAAGGTGCTGGATAAGGTCAGTTTGGTGGCCAGTTCAGAACAACATTTTCTGCATTCAGCAAATTATACAGATTTAAGCCCAAACTGTGGAGGCTTGTGTTCCCTTCTGCTGCCTTGCCTTCGAACACATTTGCTTTGGGAAGCTTTTCCTGGAGAATAGAAACAAACAGCCAAGTAATTGGGGAAGGCTCAGGGTCACAAAAAGCTGTGGTGATGACAAATTATCGTTCTGGTTGTGATTCACTGTTCACACCCAATGTAGAGAGATTTGGACACCCCCACAAATCAACGGTGCTCCATCAGAAAGCAGTAGTATTAGAAGAGTGGTCTGGAAAAAAGATATCTGTACGTATGCCACACAGTTAATTAACAGTCTGTGGTTAATGAGAATTCATAATGATTCGTGGTAATACTAGTTCATTAAGATGTTGTGTTGCCTGTTCAACTGGTTTGCGGAATCATCGACGTCTGAATGGAGGTAGTCTTCAGGTCACCAAAATCAGTCTTTCAGCTGACAGAGACAACTCCAGGTTTTGCAAAGACTGCTAAAACAGCTCTCCAGGATAATTGACACTGCTGCTTAGCAAGACAGCTAGCCAAAGGAAGGGCAGTAGCTGGTCCATAATGTCAAATCCTGCTCAGTTCTGTCCAGGTGAGAATGGTCAGTTATCCTGTGCTGAGGGAACTCGCAGTGGAGAGGAGACAAGTCATTGCCACCATCATCTTTCAAAAATAATCCCTGAAGACATGTCTGTGAGACCAAACAAGTAACACTGCATTTCTTCAGTAATGGCAATTCTACAAGAAAAAGGGGGGGCTTCAGTATTGGTGATCCTTTTGACTTTGACACAAGAGTACCAAAAAGCAGACAGATCCCACTGAGGGCAAACAGGGGCTGAAGAAAGAGAGGAGCAGAAAACCCTAAAAACTGAGAGGACAGAAAGGTCATCTACTCATTTCAAAGGCGGTCTAGTTAACTGAGGAACTGCAGTGTCCTTTAAAAAAAGGCGTGCGCACATTTGTAAACAGTTCAAGGAAAAACCACTGATAGCAGGTACTCGGGAGCAAGCAATATAGCTTTTGGGTTTCTTGTACACAGCCTTGTGCAGGCACCTCAAGCATTGCCAGCTTGTAGAGAGGCCAGTGCAGGACCTCGGACCTGAGGAACAAGCAAAATCCCTGCCCTCATTAGTGCTCTGCCATAATTGCAACAAAAAGCTGCCCAATTTCCTTTGGCTTCTGATGAGCTCCACATAGTAGGTTTGTTTATCCTGGTAGGGGAGAAGGCAAAAGAATTTGTTTTCCCAGGTGTCCCCACATAGCAGAGGGACGTGCCAAGCATTCCTGGGAGTGGGCAGAGCCATGCAAAGCCTCGCTGCTTTTGCCCTTCTCTTCACGGATGCAGAAATCTTCTATGAGAAATCCCTTCATGAGATCACAGCCTTCCCCAGAGACATTTCTACATGTCCCCTGGACACAACTGTGGATGCAAAACGTTCATTGAAATGGAAGCGCTCTGCAAAGTCACAGCACCCAAAAAACTTCCCTCAGGGAAACTTTAAAAACACCCTATCCAATCGCTAGTACTGTCTAGCCTATTTTGAAGGTGAATGTTTGCTCTTCAGAAGGGTTTTTAGTGTCTCCCAGGGGTGAGTGTCATCCCTAGGAAGGCCACTAGCACTGCCTTTGGTTTGACTGAAAAATAGAGATATTACAAGTCCTTCCCAAGAACACCCATCAACACATTGCAGCTGGTCTAGTGAGTGGCAGTAGCTATGGGACAAACAGCTTGCTATAAAGGAAGGGGCCAAAAAGTTAAAGAATAGTTAAAAGATAGAAAACTTTATTTATTCTCTAATGTAAAGCAGAGACAAAAACTTCCTTACCATGAGGTTTTCCTAAAAAAACTTGACTCCTTTTCCAGATAAAGAAACACTTAGGTAGACGGTGTACTTTTCCAAAATAAAGTAAAATTAAAAGTACTCACTTTAAAGTGTTACATTTCATCCTGTCAGCATCCTTACATTTTTTCTGGAGTGACCAAACACAGAAGGGATCAATCAGCAACTTCTTACATTTCTACAGATATGAAAAAGTGAAAAAAAACTTATTTCAGTCTAATGTTCCTTTTAAAACTTTCCACATGAAAGAACTAGCTAACATTAAAATGTAAAGTGAGTCACAATGGCAAACACAAATTTCTGATGCTGAAAGCAGCGTACATTGCTTCCACTGGACTGCAGCAGTCCAGGTACCTGCCTGTGTCACACTGTCCCATCAACAACAGATGTCTGACCATCTCCTCTGAAAACATGCTATCGAGCTAGGGCAAATTATACACCCTTTCCTAATTAATTCCAGGGAGAAGCTGAAGTTTGACAGGAACTGAGGTGATAGCAGGAAATATTTCCTACATTCACTACCATGGGGGGATTAAGAGAGAAAAGGTTAAACCTTCTCACTATCCCCACACATCAAACACAGACCCTGAGTCCTTAAAAATGCATAGCAAGTGATGGAATTATTTTCTGTGAACACTTGTTCAGTTATTTTTAGGATTAAACCAATCTCTTGCTATGAAAGTTCAAATAGAACTTTTTTTGGTTATGTGAAACTGAAATTACAATTTTCATACAGTACGTAGCTGCACAAAGCTGGTAGTAGTTTCAGACTCCAGCAACTCATTTGATAGTGTATTTATGCTCTTAACTGGGTTTAAGTGCAAACCTACAAGTGTATTTATGCTCTTAACTGGGTTTAAGTGCAAACCTACAAGGCAGTTGAAGAATTCTGGACAGTTTTCATCTATATTGTCCAATTAACTGCTGATTTGAGGTTCTTTGATTTTGGAAAACTTCCTGAAAATGCCTTAAATGGGCTTGGTTTTCAACAGGCAATGTGCCTCCACCCATTGCTGACTGGTCCCCACTGAAGTGTCTCAGGTTAAATACAGTAAATGCTAATTGAAAATTACAAACTGCTCTTGAAAATGTTTTCAGGGTTATCTGTAGGACTAAAGAAATGCAAAACTTTTTTTTTTTTTTTTTAAACTATGTGTGTACTGCACAGGGTGCGATTCATCTGACCACACATGGGTTTCTGGATGTACACAGGCACACGTAAAATATTGGTTTCAACATTTCACCAAGTAACTCCAAACACCCTTTGTAGAGAGATAGTCAATACATCCAAGAGTCTCATCCTATTTTAGACAGCTACATTTCATTAGATAAGTCTTCCCCCTAATCTCCACTGACTCTCGTGAAGCCTAGATTCTCACAGCTCCAAAGCCTGAGCTCAGACATACACTCACTTTTTGTCAGATGAATCCCAGTTTGTGTTTCTGACTCTCCAACTTAACATTTTTATAAGCTTTAAGGTAAAAAAGTTGGGGTTTTTTTTTTCCTCCTGCAGAAGTTAGAATTCATACTGTTTCCCCAGGGTCAGGGTTCTCCAGTCCGAAGGAAAAAACACAGTTCAGCCTGTCCACCTTACCAAGGAATTCTTCATGCTGCCAGATGTAGCTGGTTATGGACATACCAGTCCTCTTGTTTTTTCAGGTCTCATCCACCCAGTGTGCCCGAGTTTCACCCACGCAGCAAAATTGCCCCTATCCCTCAGTATCAAGTAGCCTGATTTCAGCCTTCTTTCCTCTCCCTGCTTTTTCTAGTCCCGATACATAAAATTTATATGTAATAATTCCCTGTATTAAATTGTGACACTAACTTAGAAAACTTCAATGGCTGTTCATACAGGTTTGCTCTTAATAACAGGTTAAGTGATTTCACATGTACACTTAGTGAGTCAGTACCAGAAAGCCCACATATCTCCAGTCTCCATCCTGTGCTTCTGACAGCCAGTGAACTCTGCCTCTTCACGGCATGATGAACGCAGGTAGTGAACACTAAGAATCATTAACTGCATCCACAATCCACTCCACGAATGTCTTTCGCTCTGCTAGGTCTCATTGCTCAATTATAACCCAGTCACTTATATTTTGCTGCCATGATCAGCGGCTCCTTATCACATGTGGCGTTTGCTCATGAAGGCTGAGGTGTTATTCCCAGGATTCAGGCAAGGGTTAACGTCAGCAGGAGTTGCATTCTCATTCTGTAAAAATGTTGTTCTGAAGCATGACTAAAATGATCAGCTCCTGTTAGAAATTTGCTTCTTGAAGAAATGAAAGGCATTGTCAAATAAAAATGAAAACTTCCTAAGTTCCCAGTAAAACTAACATACCAGGCATGCATTAAATCAATTAGCTGTAAAGCCAACTAAATCAAACTATCTTGCTTTTATTTTATTTTTTTTAAAGAGCACAAGGACGCACCTTTGCATTTGCTATGCCGTCTGAATATTTAGTGTACTCAAAATGGTGAAATCCAGTGACCTATTTCTGAAACTGAAGATAACATGCAAAAAACATGAGCATGTTTTTTGTATGTTGTCTTGAAATATCTTCTATAGATTTGTCAGTCGTCATTGCTTCAAAAACACTTTCACATTTACTATATTTCTTGTGGGACTTAATATCATGCTGTGTGGAGGAACTCTGATGTGTGTTGGACCACTGTAAAAATCAATATCAAAGCACTGAGTGTACTGTAATAGGGAATGCTTATTAATGTGCAGTTGAGGGGAGTAGTGAAAATGACCCATCTTAATGCTGTTGACAGCACATTTGTCTTGGTGTCTTATTGGTTTTAATTTGGCATCTGATAAATGTCCATTTATGTAATGGAGAGTTAAGTGCTCATTAGTTTACATTTAGCTTTGTGTCTAGAGTCAGGTCAGGCTGCTGAAACTGATGTTACATGAAAGCTATTAATAGTCACAAGAGGTTATTTCAATAAAAACAACTGAAAGGAAATATTATATTTGTAACTGTTCAAATAAATTCATCATTTGGCTGCTTGATTGACTAATGTCAACACAATAGTTTTTCTTGGTATTTTTGGAAGATGTGGAATTTCGTACCCCTTAACGTCCAAGAGCTTTTGTATAAAAGGTTTATCAAATCAATTTTTAGAAATATGAAAATAAATCTATAACCTTTGTTACTGGTGAGCGAAGCGGGTGCTATAGATCACATATATAAATTATTAATTTATCTGGTGTCATATGGTCTGTAGTGCAAAGCCACCTATCTTTTGTCTCTCTATCTCAATTTTTATTTGTGTTTGCTCAATCTTACAGTGGAGTTATCAATGCTACTTATAATGAAGATGTTACAAAAGAAATCACTACTTCTAGAGCTTTCATGTGAGACCTGCCATAACTGATGTACAGCAAGGAAGGCATAAACGATGGCATAATCCAAATTCATTCTGTAGAGCTGGGCAGGATTTTCCTTCTGAAATTTGTCTAATAGTAAATATTTTACCATCTTTCCCTAGCTATCTTAATGAAAAACACTCAGCTGTTCTGGCCATGTTTTAGCACGGGGTAAGAATGTACATAAGGTCAAGTTATATACTGAACTGTAGCCTGGACTACAGAGTAGAAACAAATTAGTAGTCCAAATTGAGATGCTCTTAAACCAACCCTGCCAAGTGTGTCTGCTCTGTGGTCACCTATTAAAGGCACTGAATCTGTTAAGATCCAGTACAATCTCTTTGCCAGTGTCTGCCTGTAAATTTTGGCTTCTTCCAGCTTGCAACAAGTTATTACTTCGCTGTACATGTGAACTCTGACCTCTGCAGCTGAAGTTGAAATATCCTTAGTCTCAAATCCTTTTAAACACAGGAAGATAGGGGAGAGCTTAGTGTGTAATGCACAACATCACTGGCACCTTGAAACAATACATGTTATGCTTTGAAAGCAATCTTAGGCCAAGCTACCCACTGACTTCCAATCCATTTTGCAGCTGTGTTAATCATACTGAAAAAGCTAAGATGCTTTTGTACAGCTTTGAAAGGTGAAAAATGAACAAAGAAGACAATGAACTTCAGGGAGAATTATTTTCCAGGTATTTTTGAAAATCTAAGCAAAGGGTTTCATCCAAATGACCACTTCGGTTAGTGCTATACGGCCGAAGTCCTAACCTTAGCTTTTCCATCAATTGAATATGGTTGACCTCCTTCAAAAGTACCTTGGTTTTCGCTGATGAAAAACACAGTGTAATAGCTGCCTGGTGGTTTTTTATATCCCACAGGTCAGTGAGTGCAACTTGTGCCTTGTGCGACTAAGCTATTCTTAATGAGTATCCATATTAGCTTTCAAATCTGGCCCTTTGACTTAATTTCTCTACTCGGGAGGCTTTCCAGTCCACTTCCAAGCAAAGGCAAAACTGAGGACATCACACTTCAATTTTCTCAAGGTGCCAGGTTCTCTGAAGTGCCACCAGTATATTTTCTCAGATGATTCCTGTATTTTCCAGACAAATATAGTACCTGAGCAGCAGGAACTGAGCGATGGAGAGCTGAGAAGCCTGGACTATCAGAGTCAGAGTAAGAGAAGATTCTTCCTTGAAATAGTCCATTTCCTTCCAGAGAGCAGAGCACAAGAACACCTGAGTTCAGCTACAGGATGGCTTTGAAACAGTTTTGTGTTGTCAACCTCACTTCTCCCAAACAATTCCTGGACACAGTTGTGCTGAGATAGTCTGAGCTGCACCTACGAGGTTTTGGGAAGGTAATAGAGTTCAGCTCTTTGGACATGAGCTATCTAGTTTCAGGCCACCTTGAGTTACCAGTAGAGAAGTCATCAGAGAGGCATTAGGAACAGGGGGAAATATCAGTAATCAATAACCATTCCTAATCTTCCAGTGTTATGCAGAACTACTGTGATCTGGATTCCAAGGTTGAAATACAGGATGATACTTTATCTTTCACAAGGTATCTCTCACACTTCTCTTTCAGCTCTACATTCCTATGGACCTCAATGGTTTTACTACATTTCACAAGCTTAATTTTGTTTTTTAAAATTGTTCTTATCAGTTTTCAAACACTTCAATACATTTTTAATCACTTCTAAAACTGAAAAGGGTGTAATTGAAAACAGTTTTAATTTTTATGACAGCCTTAACCATCAGTGTTTAGCCGGTTCCTGTAGCCTATTCATATCTGTTTGAAAAAAAGAAATATTCTTACTTCTGCTTTTGAGACAGGAATGGAAAAAATAAAAGTTCACAAATTTTCAGAAGTCCAGAGAGCTGAGATTTGAAGACAATACTTCTGTCTGTTTTCTAGAGCAATCCTCATCTCACACACACCCTGAGCTGAATCTCTAAGTACACAATATTCCTCAGACAAACAACCCATGCTCCCACCCCCCACACCTTATCAAGTTTCAATCCCTCAATAATGCCCACAATTTTGTGAGAAGTCAGGACTTCTTCAGGGAAAGTGGAAGGATCAGGTGAGGCTATTTTATTTGCTGAAATCAAAATGTGAAGCCAAACCTTTCCATGAATTAAATCCCTTTCTACTTCTTCTTTATAGCCAAAGTGTTTAGGATCAATTCTTTGTTATAAATTTCCCTCTGATAGGTATACGATATCATAAATTTAGGACATAAGAGTTGAGATTTTTATAATTTTAAGCTTGTATGGTTTACAATGCAATACTGCTAATATTTCTCTCTTAGTGTCCTCAGCCATTTAAGGTATCCTCATCATCCTCAAAGGTTATAAGAATTTCATCTGGGTAATCTTGACCTGCCTATAATTATACAGAAAACTAGTAAACAAAAAGTGAAATGTACTATTTGGAAGCACCTTAATTTTTTTTTCAGTTTCACAGATCTAGTGATTAACAAACCTCACTCATTCCATTAATTTTATCTTGGCAAAATAAATTTACTTCTGCCTCTCAAATTCTTCTGACAAATATCAAAAAGCAACAAAACACTTGTTACACAACCTGCAACATCAAATAATGATTCTCTACAGCATAGTTTCCTGTATTGTATAACATATAAACTGGACAATTAGCTGGAAGTAAGTACTCATTATCATTTTCCATGAACTTGCAAACAGACTGGTATCTCTTAAAACAAAACATCAAGTATTTTTAAGGAGCAGTTTATAAGAAAGAAAGTGTCTCTAATAGGGAAAATGTTCTTAGAAAAGAATTGCTCTCAGGCTAAAAAGATCTTGGGATCAGAGCTAACAAAATCCAGATTATATATAAATTCCACAGGATTTAATTAAGATAATCAATCAAATAAGGCATTTGAGAGAAACTGATATTTGGTATCTATGGAGCACAAAGTGAGAGTAAACTGTGAGGACTGTTACAGTAACAACACATCGACCGCTACAACATGGAAAATAGTTTTATATAAAATGGAGAGCTTGTAGCACAAAGGCAAGGCGAGACAAAGAAAGCAATTATGTTCTTATCTACTGACAATTGCAAAAGGAGAAGTCAAGTGTAATATCATGTATTAAGAGGCAAAGTACCAAACATGAGGCCACAGCCATAATTTTTATTTCAGATGTGTAATTACATGAAGTCGTAAGACAACACAAAAAAAGAAACCTTTTTTTTTCCAGCTCTGTGATTAGTTCTTGTCAAATCACTAGCTTTCTTTGGGTTCAATCCTGAATCGAAATAAAATTTAATCAACAGCTACATTGCTTAGTTTTGCTCTGTAAAGTTTTGATAGATTGATTCAGCTTTCCTGTTATCCATGCAGCAAATCAAAGAAATATGGAGAACAATTCAAGTAAGAAAGATTTGGTCACTCTGAGTAGGTTATAAGTTTCTTCATTTGGAACAAGAATTCCTGTGATCTTTTGATTTGAATATTTTGGCTAAATGGGTTGCATACCTAGTTATTATGAACTTAGAGAAGGCTTATTATAGGTTTTAACATTCCTTATTCTGTTGTCTTTCTTGAATAAGAAAGTTCCAACCATCATAAAATAGTTTGAGACCTGTTTAACTTAAACTGGACTGATATAATGTCAAATCAGGCCCTTATTGGCTAGCTGGCAACAATTAACATTTTGGTAATTATGATAGTTATTATTGGCTCATATATATTTTATTAAAAACCTTTATATTAGTAATAGCAGGTCAGGGTAAACACTTGAACCAAATCAGCACGGAAGAAACTGAAAGACAGGGTTTTGTGGGGAGCTGGCATAGGGTGGTGACTGTAAATACTTAACGTCACCGAGAAATAACAAGAGAGTTCAGAAAAAATTGGGATTCAGGCTCCCATCTGTGGGTACAAGTAGAGCCAGTAAGTGGGATGGTTTCTTAATGGCACAGGATCATATTCCATTTCACTGCTGAACATACTGACAACATACGATGCCACTGCGCACAAAAACATAACACCAAGGCCTTCAATTCTATAATACAGAAAGGAAGTCATTTTTATTTGTGTTACCGTATTACACAAGAGGCCAGTGACAAGGACAGGACCCCATAGAACTAGTCTCAGTATAAACACAGAACAAAGAGACTGCCCGGGTCAGGAGTTTGCAATCTAAATATAGCTCTTGATTTGTAGAGGGCACGGTAAAAATTGTCTGTTCAATCTGGCCGGCACTGGTTTAGCATGTGCATCACATTCTTTTTTTCCATTCTGCTTTCCAAGACCAATCAGGAGGGATCAACTAAGAAGCATAGTTCAGGCAGAATAGACTTACTATTTTCATTTTCTTCTACATAAATAATGCAATGTTATTATGGAAAGGAATAGAAAAAGATTATCCTCTTTTTAGTTCCAGTCCCTGGATGAAGGTTGAAAAATATATTATTGTAGTTTGCAATGTTACACTTGCAGAGAGAATTTGAATATCAATAAGCAGAGAGATTTTTAAATGGATATTTACATATAATATCACTGTATGTTTACATTTAATATCATATTGGATTTAATTTTATTATGTTCAAGAAAGCAATTGGGTGAAGAATAAACACTGTGGGATGTTATCTCATTGATATGCAGAATCAATATGATAATCAAGTTGCTGATATAAACTCATAAGAAAAAGCTTCTGACATTTCATCTAGGATCCCTAATTTCATATTTACAATGTGGTGTGAAACTATATACTGCAGTCTTACTGTTTAATTAGGAAGATTACTCTTGTATCTCTCTTTTTTTTTTTTCTAATTACTTTTACTCTCCTTTCAAGTGGTGGAAGACTAATGCTGGCTTCTACCAAAAAGTCATGAAGACTTTTCTCTTTTAAAAAAAAGTAAGATCATCCTTACTATAATCATTGTGAGAAGTATGTTTGTCTTTTTAAGTTAGAGTGGTTAGCATGTATATCCAATATCCTAAATAACTGTGAGCTTGTGAAAGAAATTGGTCTGGGTATGCCATCTATTCTTAGCAAAAATATAGTCCGGCATGATGATTAGTAGGTATATACTTGATGCTGTATTTTAGGGAAGTAATTTCCCTATTTTCACTATCATTTGATTCATTTATTTAACAAGTGCAATTATTCTTTTCCTTGCATTTGGCCAAGTAATGCTCCAGCACCTTTAATGGGTGGCATGTTACATGTTCACTAGCAGGTTGGCTGCAATACATACGTAGCTCTACTCAGGAAAAGAAAAAAACATGGCACTTTCCTAAAGTTCACAGCCAGCGCCCGTAGGGTGGATTTATTGCACGGCGTCTCTCAGGCTGTCAGCATCATCCTTGGACATGCAGAGCCAACGGCAGTAGTGCCCGGTGCAGGGAACAGACCAGAGCTGGGGACTTGCTGTGGGTTTGGGGCAGGGCACTGGCACGCTGCGAGGCTGGAGAACGGTCTACTTTGGTGGGAGATCTTTTCTATCCTTAAAGGTCTGGGTACTGGAAGGCCCAGGGACCAAATGTTCTCATCTATTTAGACCCTCCTTTAAATATTATTATTAAACAATTGACTCTTCCCCTGGATCATCCCTCCGGGCAGTATCACACACGGGGCAGATATGTTACCCCTGCAAGGGACTAAGCGAAGATTACAGCGACAAACTGTCTTTCACGAGTGTCTTCAGTGATGTGAGAACACCTCATGAAATATGTTTCTCTGTCTGAATTAAATAAGCTTATCCTTTTGCAAACTGTTCTATAAAAAGTTATGAGAGCCGAATGTCTCTAAAACTGATATCATTAAAGCTTCTACAACATTCCAGGCATTGCCACTAGTAATTTTGTGAGTTAGGATTGATTGGGTCTCTATTCAAGAATAAAAAACGAGTGGTGTGCCAAGAATGTTGACAAGGAGCGATATGAATCCAGTCTTATCTCAGTGTTATTGCTCTTGCCAGTCACTATCTTACTATTAAGATAAAGCAAGTTACCCCGGCGTGTAAGCTACTGATTGAAGGCTGGATAATGATTTCTGGATTTCTCACTGCAGCTGCAATATTGGAGAGAGTCTGGAAGAAGATGGATTGGCAAATTGCAAATTTACGTTTTAGGATGTGCACATAAAAAGCAATTTAATGAATTTATATACCTGTTCATATATGTAATTCTCCCTGGCTTTCATTGGCATAAACAAATGGCATCTACTCTTCATAAATAGGTGTACATAAACATGCCATCTCTGCTTGTTGGTATGGCATTTTAGGTGTGCAGAGATATTTAAACATAAAAAAGACATTACTTTTATTCTGAATCATTCTGTTAGAGTGATATATATCTCAATATTTGGGAAACATCGGTGTAGCTTACATATTGTATATCTATAAGCACTGCATGCATATATGTGAAATTTATATGTGGACAGTCCAATCCTGTAAAATGCCATTTCATGCTTTTAAGTGGCTTTTGGATCAGTCCCAGTATATATTTCTTGTCTAGATGCAGCAGAATTTAATACTTTTTTTTTTTTTTCTTGTTGGCTGTCTGATAAGTTATGGTTACAACAAGCAGGAACCGCACTGGGGGAAAAGAGATTATGAGATTCCAGAAATTTATGTGTTCCAAACAAGAATTAAACTAAGTGTAAAGAATTTCAAAGAGAGAGAGACAGACCTCATAGGACAGTAATAGGGCATTCCAGTAGGGTGCTAAAATCAAATTCCTCCTATACATAGTTCAGATCAGGAATCTGAACCTCAGTTTCCCCTTCTCGGGCTCACTCCCTAACCACCAAGTCATTAACAGTTATGGAGTGACATTTGCTTTTACTTCTTTTGTGAGAGCTTATTGCTTATCAAAAGTGCTATGTGTTTCAAGAATTCTATGTTTTTTCAGGAGAACTTATTTTATTGGAAGATCCTTGACAACTCTACAAGACATCTTTCTGCTTCAAAGTTGGATGATTCCCACGTTCCTCTGGCTTCATCCTCCAAGCTATCTGGTGAAGCAAGGATGTGCTCAGTGTCCTATATGTCTTTATAAAACATCCAATGCAACAGAGCATGAGCTAAGTTAGGCTTTCAGGTGTTAACACAGTATTTTAAAACTTACAGAGCTTGCTACTGTAGGGCTCCCTTTGTATTCAATGGACAGCAATAAGCACCTCGACAAAATAACTCTTAAATTCTTATCTTGAGATGGGATTAATCTTCTTCTAGACATACCTTTTGGGAAGACAGGACCATAGAGGCAGTCTTCCCTAACAATATCCTACAGTTCTTGCTGCATTCTTAACCCATCATAGGTACTTCTCCTGGTTTTCCTCATTGTCCTAACCATTTCTATTTGGGGATATTTTTTAAACTTTACCAATAATAAAATTATGATGTATTCACTTGGAGAAAAAGCCTACATATAAACATCTTCAACATTAAGTGTATAGTGAGTTAAAGAGCTAAGAATAAATGTGCACAATTTATATCTTCGTTAGATATTTGCATCACACCACTTTGTACAACTGACAACCAAAAACACAGATGTTTTTCATCCTACAGTGCTATTTCAGGTAGAAACTGTTGCTCTTATTTTATGGTAAACAGACTAGTTGCTATGATTTCTTTCTTTATTTTACTATTTTCATGAGCTCAAAGCCCTGAACTCCATAAAAATTGAGGGGTTGGGGGTTTTTTTAATGTTATTATCTTATAGTTATAAAATCAGCGTGGTTCTACTTTTTAGTCTTGGGCTAGGCAGTTGACAAGGTTGTCCTTCAGACTTTGTCCAGCCTGTCCGCAATAGGCTTTAATGTCAGTGTCCACTTCTTAAAACAGAGATAAAAAGCAAATATACTGTATGGTATGAAACCAGAAATAGCTAATGGATTGCTGCCAACCTTGATCATTATGACAGCTTTTGGATTTATTTTATTAATTGATTGCATTAAAGGATTGTCTGATCTAAGTCTTTTCCAGTTTTTAATTAGTGTTTAATGGATTTCAGGCAAACAATATTTTAATCTGCACTGGCACAAATTGTACAGTTTGGTGTGAAATTCAGAAAAGGAAATAAGACACCATCTACCTACCATGTGTATGTCTAAGTGTTTCATAAAGTCATATGTAGGCTCTGTTTACGTTACATATATCATACTTATATAAGCTGGCATCCTCTACAGACCTCAAAATCCCTTGTAGACTATAAGCAAGCAGTATTATCTCCATTTTTTACACTTGGAAATTTAGGCATAGAGGCTAATCTGAAGTTCTGTTTAGCATAAAAGCTTTTCATCCAGGGTTTTATATTAGCTGCTTCTCTCTAGTGTGTTGGTATTTCTAAAGAATAATACATATATTATACACACAACACTTGCAAGAATGAAATTTTTCCTTCAGTCTGTACATAGAAGCTGAGGAATAAGACAGAAAAGTGACTTTCCTAAAGCTGGGCAGACAATGTGTGGCAGAATACACATCCAGCATCTTATAAGTCTCCTTCTCATCTAGTGCGGAATCCTGGATTTATTCTTACCCTCCAGTTTTAACCAAGAGCTTCCTGTTTACTTGTTAAATGCTGACAGATGTCTTCAGATCTGAAGATCACTCTCGTGAGCAGCTTATTGTCTAAGTAGACAGTGTGAAATGGAATGCCTAAATCCCTGTTCCACCTACATTGGGACTAAGGCTTCAAAAACCTAAATCCCACTCAATGACCCAGTCTGCCGCATTTCCAGGGGAGTCTACCAGTAAAAATACCCACATTCGTTAGGCATCTCCTTACTCAGTACCTTACTTTTGCCCAAATATGCTCAGAAATGCTTGCTGTGCAGAGTTGGAAAAAAATCTGTTGCTGTGGTTTCTGGTTTAGTCGGTCATGAACACTGTGCTGATGTGCCCAGAGAAGCCACAAGGCTGGAAATGGAAAGGACCACAACAGTGTAAGTGCTGCACGGCTTTGCTTAATATTAGGACATGAAGCATTTTGGGTGAGAATGCCTTCCATTCCTCCACTTACATTACTGTAAAGAACAAAAGACAAGAACAAAAACTCCTAAGGCAAGGCAAGGTGGAAATCCCTTGGCTACCTACTTTCAGCTGGCTTTCCTCACAAACTCTGATTTCTGGCTTATGATTTGCACTTAAGGCCATACAGTGCTTCATCCTCAAGATATTCTCACTCAGAACATGCCAAAACCTCAAAACTGGGCATTCAAAGTTGGACTCACCTCTACATTTTAAGAGGCAACAATGTCTCGTCATTAGCCATACACATCGGATACAAACTAAGGTGGACTTGTTTTCTCCTCTTCTCCACTTCCTTTTGTCCCTCAGTTTACTTTCTCAAAAGTTTAGTAAGACAATGCTAATATTTGACATTGAAATCCTCCCAGTAAATATCCATGATGAGTCTCCCCAATCTCATGTTCTGTCATCTGCTATTTTTTGGTTTTGTCTGCTGACACTTCTTAATTTAATTATTTGTAATAGCTGTTTTTAAAGATGAGCCTTGAGTAGAAATTTTGAAGGTGAGCATGTGGTTAAACATCCTCAGCCTGAAGGAGTTCAAACCTACACCACAGAACGCCCTAATTATTCAGGTATGGAGTATTCTGAGGAATGAAATAAAAGAATGGGAACCGATGAGAAAGCAAGGTCTTTGGGGCAGAGCAAGGAAATGTTAATAAGAAAGGACAACAGAGACATAAACAGCTCAGAATTTGAAAGGGAAGAGCCCAAAGTTGAAGCTAGGAGAGACTCTGAAAGGAGGAAGCTCCCTGTTATCCAATCCAGATCTCATTGATGTTTTCTTTTTTTTTTTTTCTGCTAAAGTCAGAAGCAGAATAATATACCAATATTTCACAGTGCTGCTAATTTTCTGCTCAAGCTGCAGCCTTCTCTTTACAAATGTGCCATAAGTTAACTTGTAAACTACTCATTATGAAACTATGCTAAATAACATGTTAATGCAAATTTTATCTGTCTGTACCGATTTTTTTTAATCTGGCATACACATGTGCCTATGCCAAATTAAAAAATATGTCGGTTGTTTCATTGATTTACAGTATGAATTACAGACTGTCACAGCTTCAATTACTTCAGGATGTGCAACAGTGCTTGGACTTACAGTTTCATCATTCAGTATTAGTCATTAAGATACTGAGGTGCTAAAATTTCAATCCCCCATGTGTGGTGAGCAACTTGTATAGGGCAATGTGTGGTGTAAATGAGGTAAAACCAGAGCAAAGGCTGTAAATCTTCAGGAATTTGGTATGCAGTTAGCAGCATGTAGATCTGTGAATGTGATTAACAGTCTCATGCAAGTAAGGCAGCTCTTCTAGCTGTCAAGATCTTCACAAAGCAAAACCCAATTACACATAAACAGATCTTGAATTCTCCCTCTGGGCTTGTGTTTCTCTTAGCTATAGATTTTCATTCTTACTTTTTTTTTCCAAATGTAATATTTAATACATCTAAAGGTTGCCATTTTATTGAGGAATTCAGACAGTGTAATCCCCTGGGTGGCTTTCTTTGATCATATGTGGTACATTTTAAATTGAATATATTGACAGCCTATTATAACATGCTTTGTCTTGTAAATTAATTTTCAGTTAGTTTTTAATGTATGTCAAATACAGATTGTAATCAGGTCTTCTGTTTAGGTTTTAATATCACAACCACTTCTCTCATGAAAGGACAAAAACCTTCTATAAATGGCTTAGGGCTACTTGCGAGTAAAGCATGTCATTTCATCTCAAAGGGCACAAGTGAAGGTCAGAGGACAGGGTTCATGTGCCTTAATTTAGGCATCTAAAAATTGCTTCTCTAAACCTGAACTACACATGTTCCCTGCCTAGTCTACAGAAAGAAATGATTACTTCTTAAGGGTTATTAATTTTCTCCAAAATAGTTAATTTTGCTAGGTCAAATGAATTATCCTCTGAAGGTGCCTGTTTCTCTCTAGTAACTCCAGAGAGAGCTTATATTGTCTAGTTCAGACCTCAACAACTCGCTTTTTACATACATAGGGTAGGATTCAGTTGCTTAAAATAGACACCCAGGGTCATTTGAGATGCCCTCTGGTATCCAAGACATGCACGCGGGGTGGCAGATATGATGCAGGGCCTACAGCAAGCCTAAGATCTTGTAAACTAGCAACTAGAGACCAGGCAGGATCATCCACAACACAGAGCAAACACTAAATGTCTATTTGAGGCAGCGGACTTCTATCCCTGATTTTAGGTGACATATATTCCACCCCGAGTGACTCCAGCAAACGGGTGAGGAGATAAAGGATTACATTCACTCCCTAGAGTGCTGGTTTAAGGTTAGGAAACACACATTGGGTACCTTTGAGGTTAGAATGCTGAAATTTAGATGTCAACATACAGTCGTGTATCTGTGAGCTGGGTAGCTGAGCTCTCATCACTACCAGTTGCCCATACCTAGGTATCTTCTGCAACCTCTGCGGCTCAAGTGTGTCTTAGGCATTCACGCATATTGGTGGCTATGATACAGGGCTTACAGGAGACCAGTGCTCATCTGGACTGGTAGCTGAAGAGCAGATGAAGCACCCGTGGCATCTCCAGTAACCTCAATGCCAACATGTGGGCAGATGGATCAAGCCCTTCTTGATACAGTTATTGGAGTCTAGACAATCATGGAGTAAATCCCGCAAGAAACGCTTGCATGTCGCCAGATGAATCATACCTTAGAAAACTGGTTTTGTTAACTAGATCTCTATTAACCGTCAGGAAGGATCTGGTAACTAGTGCACATGTAAGTGCCTCAATCTGCAACTGAATCAATCCAATATCAAAACCTGACTGAACTTAGGTTTGTGTGACACGAGATACTTCTCACCTAATCCTCTCTAGACAAGGTCCACATTTCTAAATATATTTTCCTCCTATTCATTATCAGTGTTAGAAGGGGGATAAGACAATCCAGGGATTCCTCTTTTGGTTGGCTGTGACTGTGACACTTCTGTTGAAAGCTGTGGGACTAATCTGACTGTCTGAAAAGTTTGATAAATGGAGCAGTATCCTGTCCCCTAAAACAGTATTTTTTCTGCAAAATGCCTCAGAAAAATCACTTATCTCCATAGCACCAAAGAAATCACCTCAGTCCTGGCAGCAACATTAAAAGAATTCTCTGTTTAGCTGCTCAGATGAACATATTTAAAAGTAACTTAAATCACAGTCTCTATTTGCACAAGTACTTATGCTGAGTCTGGAGGGGCCTTTAATCTAGCAGACAGGGGCAGGATAAGGTCTAATAATTGCATGCTGAAATCAAAAAAGTTCAAACTAGAATTAAAAGGAAAGTCATTTATTTTTTAACTGTATAATGAGCTAACTTACCGGGGCAAATTACTAAGTGTCATTGTAGTCCTTAAATCAAGATCAGATATTCTCATAAAACATACATCTTAGTTTAACAACATACAGCTGGGCTTGAGGCAGAAATCCCTGGATGAAGTATGGCCTGTGTTATGCAAGAACTCAGATTAGACAGAGGTCGAACTAGTTAATCATAATGGCCCTCTACGGCTTTAAAATCTACGAGCCTATTAATTTCAAGCAATAGGCAAGAAATGTTCATGTAAAACTTAATTTCCTTAGGGTCTTTAACCCCACCTTCTCCTTATGTACTGGTTTCTGCCCTTATGTGGGATTCAAGTCTGCTGCTGCTGTGTGACAGACTGTGGTACTTCAACAAATAAAAACCAGGGTTTAACTCAACTCTCACTTAAGTGCCAGGATTTACATTTAGCTGAAAATTAAGAACTTTCCTTCTTAAGTGGAAGAGTAGACACTTTCATATTTGCTTTCCCTAATATTTCATGGCCCAAATCTGCCAACAGTTGCCATATTTAGTGAGACATCTTCTCTTTTAGTCTAGTGATACCACAGTAACATCTTAGAAAGGAACCCTCTTTCAGATCATCGATAGAGTCCTGCTTCTGGAGGTTTAGGCGACAGCATAATTCTCACTTGGACGGCCCTGGAGATGTATAACTCCCCCTCCCTCACCTTACAGAGAAGTATTACATTTATGGGACAGAAAGGATACCAAAGACTCAACTAACCATAGAAGAATTACACATTAAATGAGAAGCCCTTTAAAATGCAAGTGGCTAGGCATCTTCTTAACAGGTCTTGCCTCTCTAGTTGCTTTTCTGTCCAAAAGAGTGAATTAGCCTTTCAACGAGAGCATCCTAGTGCCAGTGATCTAATGGACACCTGGAAAATCCTATTAAAAACCTCTGGAAAACAATGAGGTTTGCTAGTCCTTAAGTTCTAAAGAAGTCCACCGGCAACCAACTTCAACACGGACTCATGACAACAGTGGCTTGTGATGTATATGAGAGAGAAAAATCACATGAAAAGAACAGTAAACGTGAATAGTAACCTATATGTCTATTTTAATGCAAACTTTACCTTGAGAAAGAGAGAATTATGCAGAAAATACAGAGACATTGCTATTACCAATGTAAAAAGCTCTTACCAATGTATCAGCTGGAATAAGTTGTGCTCAGAAAGACCAAAATCATCAAATGTTGCTGCTATCAGGCACCCTACAGTCTGGTCCATTTCTATATGTGTAGTATTTTCTGTCAGCATCAGTGGACTGCATTTTGCAGTGCGGACACACTGTGAAATCTCTATGCATTATATTCAGGGTTTTGGATACAGTACTTTTGAATTTTGAGAGTCTCACGCTGCAGAATACTCAAGAATTACACTTTTCTGTAATGGAAATGGGAAAGCAAAAGGAGATCTTTTACACTGCATGCCTTTGATCTTAAAAACATGTATGTGCGGGAGTGGGAGAGTGCATTTGTCACTGTAACCACTTCTTATTTTCTGGTGAGAGCTCAGGTGAAAAGACAGCACTTCATTCCCTGTTAATGTCAGTGGTCATTCTAACCACGTATGAACGTGGCACTTTGCTTTTCACTGTGAACAGGACTAGACTGGGAAGACAGCAATTATAATAACTTCATTTTTAGTATTTGATTTCTTACAAACCACAAAGCCTCCAAAAATAAAACCCTTAACCCCAACATCTTTCCTTTTTTTTTTTTTTCAGTTTCTGCCAGAAATGTTTATTTTTGTGTCTCACTGGATTTGATCGACAGATTTCCTACTGAGTTCAGGACAATTGGTCACAAGCTTATACAAGTAGAAATAAACAGCATATAGGACTTTTGGGGCCAGTAATAAGCTGAACCTTTCTTTGCACACCTCAACTTCCTTCTGTTAAGTAACTCTTTAGATCTGTTTGACCGGCTGAGAATTTTTATTGGTTTTGTTCATCACAGGCACTACACAATCACTACTTTGTCACTTTGCTAATTTCCCAAACCCAGTTCTGGTCACCCAGATGTCTGCATGGTGCATGTTCACGCAGAGATGAATTTGTTCATACGCAGTAGGTCTAAAATGAGATGAGTCAGATTTATCTGCTTCAGACCCATCTTTGCTGACTGACCTCTTTATGTTCTGTTGTCCACTGGATTTTTTCGCATCATAAGGGCCCATTGTTAATAAACTAGAAGCAGATCAGAGACAAGTGGCATTTAGCATTTAGTATTTTCACATTAGTTGCTTTGGGTTCATTGAAATACATATACAAGAATATCATGGAAGAACAGATAGGTACATTTAACCATTCCTTTTGCAATTATGCCCATGCATAATTTAGCACCTTATTCCAAGGTTTTTAGAGAAGAGCTGGTAACTTAGTGCTCAATCTCCCTTAAAGGTCAGTGGGAATTAGACTCCAAAATCGCCTAAGCACAGATGAAAATTTCAGTTCTAACCAACACACCTGTAATCTCAGCGCTAGCAAAGTATTCAAGCTGGGATCCGTACAGGACTTCAGAGTCATAAGTTCCATGGAAATCAATGGGAACTAGCTGTCTGAATGTGTTTAGGCTGTATGAAAGTATAGCTTTCAACTTGTTGGGTTTTCATTGACCCCGATAGACTTTATTTTTGTCCTTATTGCTGGGCAAATGGTTACATTCTTTGCCCTAGACCAGATTTTTTCTGTCCATTGCTTTTAATTGCTTTTGAATTGTTCACTGCCAGTTATCACTATCCCTAATTCAAATATGGGTTAAAAATATTTATAAAGAACTCCATGCATCATCAGAAGGACAGTTTCTGAAGGTAAGTCCACATGGTTTGCTGTGATACAGACCTAATAAATGGCTTTTCAACCCGCAATAAATATTCTTTTCCCTGTCCTCTTCTGATTGCTCCATAATTAACACTAAGGAGACACAGATTTAACTATCTGACAGATATTTATTTAAAATACCTTCTGCTGCATATATTAACATTTCTGTATCTACTTTTTTAAAGCAGCTTTGAGTTCCGCAATAAAATCAGATCCAGAGTTTGGTTATGTTAATAGCCTTGCATGGCGGTGGTATAGATCAATTTGGAAAAAGAGAGGAATCAGTCATCTGCAATATAATTGTATGTGTTTACACTGTAGAAAAGTTTTTAGCATAAAAACACAATAGAAACATATGACTCACATCAATATCACTTAAGCTGAATAAATTGTGAAAGGAAGTTTGGTGGAAAGGAGGATTTAGCGCTCTCCACATACATGTACTGATAGCATATATTTATGCATTAACTATGTCTTTCTCCTGAACCTCTGCAAAAAGGTAGAACTGCAAATAACTGTTACCTATTAATCCCCTGGTTAATGAATGCGGTTGTGCCACTCAAAAAGGAGGCCTAGGTGCCCATCCATGAGGTTAGTTTTGTCACTAGTTCTGGCTATCTAATGCATCTATCCACTAAAAAAACGGAGACCAGCTGATAGAATAGGATTCCCAGTCTTCTCCTCTTCTGCCTTCTCCTCCTTTCCTCTCCCCTCCCCTTCTCTGATTGACACTGCACCTTACAACTCTAACGTTAAGGACACCTGGCAAAGGTACTGGATGCAAATAGAACATGAATGTCGTCACTGAGATTTTGAAAGCCGGCTGGGGACGTCACCACGACACTACTATTAATATCAACGTTTTTGCAGTAATATTCCCCAGGCAGCTCTGACTTCAAGCTGTGGCTGGCTGAGCAATCTGGGGTGCAGAAACGCCGCAGGGACAGCCGTTGAGGTCAGCACCCATTGCATGCTCAGAGCTCAGGAAAGAAAGGAAATGTGTAAATATTTGCACTGTTAGTGCCTGCTGACGGGTACGACTCTGACAGGCCCAAGGCACTGTGAAACCCAGCTCATGTGTGACCATGTGAGTCACTACAGGCTAACACTGCCCAAAAACTTGTGCTCTTGGACAGTGAATGGTATCGGTACAATGTCCCTATTCTTTATTTCATGTCTGCCATGTGGTGAATCTGTTAGTGTGGCTGTAGGAGCCAAAATCACTTTGGGAAATAGATGAAACGGATAGAGATAAAACAGGTTACTGATCTGTCAGGATGCACAAAGCTCAATCCTGATGACCCTGGTCATTTTGCTACTATCTGTAGTGTAGTTCACTGGAAACTTAGCAATGGTTTCACCTGTCCTTCATGACAAAATCTTCCTGAGCAAATGAGCCAGAAAGATGTCATGGGTTAAACACTTCTTTTGCCAGAAAAGTCTCTGTGTATATTCTTTGTGCATATATACATGAAGATGCATCTAGAATAGAAGAATCTATTATAGACATGTTCTAATGCTATTGTCATCACAACATTACCCGGGCGCTTTCGTATCAAGCCTTAAGGCCCGTGATTATAGCTCAACTTCTCCCGGGGAAAAATCGAGTGTGAAATACAGTGCATTGTTTTGAGAGGGTTTTATTTTGTTTGGGGTTTATTTTCAACATATATGCTGAGGTCTGACAAGATGAACACTGTTTTCAAAAATAGCAAAGTTGCAGATGGAGGAAATGATTTGTTTATGGTATTCTCTATCAAAGAAGTGTCACAGATAGATGGGTTTTACTCAAATATTAGAGTCTGCAACCAGTTCTCTGATTTAGCTGGGTAATAAGTATATACTCAGGCAGCAAGACAGCTTGCCGTTGGCTACATATATCATGCTCAAAAGTACAGAGGAATCCCAACAAAGCCACTAGTAATTTGCACTCACTAAATTGGATACAGATCCACCTTTTTTTTCTAGCAGTAGCCTAGAAATAACAAAGGTTTTGGGAAAAATGCCTGGGTTTGGTTGAACGTTTCTTCTCGTTGGCTATCTGCCACCACAAACACAGAGGGGATATAATAACAGTCATTTGGAGTTCTGTAAACCTTGTCATGTGAGGACCTCAGAATGCTTTCCAAGTGTTAATTAAATCCTCACAACATCCATGTACCCATGCATAGCAGATTTCAGGTTGTTAGGCTCTCCCTGTGACCACAGCGGCTCACTAACTCTCTTGCTCTTGGGAGACTTCAGACCCTTTCACACCAGAGACACGAGTTGCATCTCAGCCACTGCACTGCCAACCCAAACACCCGCACTGTGGTTTCCACCTAACTCTTTCAAAACAAAATTAGGTGAATTTTGCAGAGAAACTGAACCCCAGGACTTTAATTACAGTGAAGCTTTAAAACGTGTTAACCTGGTTTTTGGGGATAATGCTCTATTAGCGGCTTCAGAGACAGCAGCTTAAAAAAACACTCAGGTCCTTAGTTCTGAAAAAGGACACAATACCTCCCCATGTTGCTGACTCCAAGCAATAAAAGATCATGAGTTCACTCCAAAAAGTTCTTTTAATAGTCTTTTTGTCTGCAGGCTTTATGCTCCCTGCCCAGTTCTTGAGACATTAGAGTTTTAAAGTTCTTTGGGGTGGGAAAAGATTTTTCCCACAACCATAAAGAAATGAAAACAGATATTCTTTTCAAGTCACATGAGTCATTAAGCTAGAAAAAAATCAAATACGGCAAGGCCTGATATAAAACCATGAGAGTTAGCAGTGTCATTTGTTTACCTCTTTAACATGGCATTATTTTCTCTTAGTAGTCAGTTCTGAAAAGACATTCTCAAACTCTGTGCAGGAAGAGCTCTTTCTCTCTTATTGCACTCTAAGAGGCATCTGGCAATAGGTCTCTGAATATATCTGGCGTGATGATCTCAAACAACATTCCATCTGAACGCTGTTTTCATTTTTTTCCCCTCCTATGCATATTTGTTTAATCTACTGAGTGCATGTAAATAAGTCCTGCAGTAAGCTGTATAGAGAGGCAAGGTTGAGGGTGTGCTGCAGCACACACGGAGTTTTGCCTTGTTACCTCCCTTCAGTGCACTTCGTGGTCTTGGTTCTGCTCACCCTAAGTTCAAATCCTAGTAAGACACCTACGGAGACAAGTATTGCATGCAGATAACAGTAAATATTCTCCAGGCAGCCTTATGGAAGTGTTTCTTTACCTTGAAACATCAACGTACAGTGCTTTATATCACCAACGGTGCACTCTGGAAGGCCATTAAGTCCTGTCTACCTTGTGATCGCAGAGGAAACCTCACAATGCTCTTAGTGGCTACCGTATAGTATAGATACACAAGAGGTAGCTTTAAAATGGATCGTTTGGATGCCTTAACAGCCCCACTGCTGTAGCCTGGAGCTCGTTTGCCGTGCCAGGAGACCTCTTCAGGCCATATTGCACATGCAAATCGTAATGATATTTCTTCTGTATTCAGCAGAAGTCTGTGCAAACTAAAGGTGGTCTGAAATGGTTAGCTAGTCTACTTTATAACTCAAAACACACCAAATAACAAACTAGGTTTCCAGAAATTACTTCCTCTGATATTGTTACAATGAATATACTTCAACAGTGCTAGACACAGCACCTTTCTTGGTTTATAATTAGTCATAAACCACTAAAAAATGTATTGTCTAGAAGCAAATATTACTTTCTTTGTATTATCTCTTGGTGATTGGCATGAAAGTTATGAAAGACTCACTAGGTAACAAAATAAAATACCTAAATGTCGTGATTTGTTTTTAATGGCTAATATAATTTTCAATTTATGACATGCTGTATTTTTAATTATGGCAAGGCCTTCCAAACTGTCCTAGATAAAGTTGCAAAAAATTTTAGTTGTGAATTTTTTCCCAGGGAAGCTTTATTTGGAAATGAGGTGTAAACAGCACTCCTGTTCCATATATCTGTTACACCACATCTAACACAATATTTGAGTGTTTTCCAGCCCTATATGCAGTAATATTACTAACTTTTTCTGTATTTTTTGTGTTCAGCCCTCTCTCTGAATTAAAGGTATATGCAGTAGAATGCTTTGCAGTATGCGTGTACAGAAAATACGATTTTTGTGATATATTTGTTAGAGAAGCAAGTTCAAAGAAACATACACTGCACATGGAATGGTTCTTGTTCCTGTGGGATTGTGATTCAGATATCAGACACTAACTGAAGCTCCATCTACTTCAGGTAGCCACCAGCTCTAACTTTTCAAACTTCCTACATCACTGGTAATCACAGTCTTTCTTTTAGCATATTCTTTGTTGGTCACTATCTTTCAAACAATGTTCTTCAGAAAAACTATGCAGCTCTTAATTTTTTCTCCTAAAGCAGCCCCAGATGTGCTTTCCATCACCCTTTTCCCTACCCAGCTTATGACAGGCCCAATGGTAAATCCTGGTTTTCCCTGTCACTCTGCAGTGCTCTGACCTCTCCCTTCCTATTTCTGTTTCTTCTCCTGAACAGTCTTAAAGAGCTCCAGGACCCAGCTGCTGAAGACAACACCTACAATATTTCACACATCATTATTCTCTAGGAACTATTTAATGCAAACACACTCATCTAGGTACTTACAAATGTCAGCATAAATTCACCAAGCAGAAATTGTGTCAAAACAATCTAGATGCCGCCCACTGGAATGGGAAGGTTTGGGGACAGAGGGGAAGCAGTTGAAAGCAGATCATTTGACTTTTTAGTACAGTTTTTGACATTGCCTTATGCGATGTTCTCACAAGGAAAATTAGGAGAGGGAAGGTGCAAAATCATTTCAGTAATTCATCAACAATAGCTTGTTATCAAATTAGAGGGAGATATCAAGCAGAGTTTCCAGGGAGTTCAGCTGTGCTTCAGATTGTATTGAGAGTCTCCATTAAAACCTCAACAGGGGAATAAAGACTGTGTTCACTAAAACTGCAGATGATGCAAATCCTATGGGGGACAGAAACCACTCTGACGGACAATGTAATACCCATAAAAATCTCAATTGCAGTTCTTTGGCCAGTTTTAGATCTTCTGGAAAGATCCCAAAGGATAGTGATGGTAATGTCTAAATTTACTAGGGTTTATTTAATCTAAAGCCAAGAATTCTGAAGGGGATATGATAACTCTGAAAGACATGAAAGGCTATTAGAAGTAGTAGCTGATGCAGAGGCCAGAACAAGGTATTGCAGGCTTACACTATCACAAAAAGAGACTTTAGAAGCAGTTTCTAACAATGAAGACAGTAAAGCTCTGGAATAAATTGAGAAGGAAGCAGGTAGAGTCCCCACCAGATTAGACAAGTATCTACAAGAAATGGTGTAAGGTGAAGCTGGTCCCAACTCAGAGAAAAGATATTTCCCACCCACTTTTACATGTCATTGTTTCCAGTACCGTAGAATTTGAGTGCCTACAAAACCTCGACTGCATTTGTCCTCACAGCAAGACCATTAGGTAGGGAAATAAATATTATTATGCAATTTTTGAAGTGGAATGAATGAAAAGAAATGAAATGTGCCTTTAGCAAAGGCACAAAAAAGCTGCTAAGGCCCAGATCCAAAAGGTGCTTAGGAATCTCATGCCCATTCACATGCTGGTGATCCCCTGTAAGTCTAGCTCAGTACTAGGAACTTACTTACGTCTCCTCTATTCATTATAGCATCTGAACTGCATCATTGTCCTTGTCGCATTTCATGTCCCAAGAGAAAAAAGAGACAATTCCTCTTCTCCTAACTTACCACACAAGCGTGCAGGCTAGAAACACCATGTATGAAATAATGGATCTAGTAAGTACAGTCTATAAACCAATATTTAGGTGTCTTGGCAACTTCACAGCGCATTTCAACTTTGATCATAATTTAAAAGGTGGCACTTATCTGTATCATGACTGCTCTCCTTTCAAACTCTTGTTTCTCATGAAAAGTGGGATAAGATGTCTTTGAAGCTATCAGGCATCAGGATATTACATTAATGTTATATTGACTCAGCCCTTCATCCTTCCAACATGTATAAGTTGAGTTGCATGCAGGCAGATATGTGATGAGACCTTTAAAAGGAGATTGTGTGCTCATTATCATCACTATTACTCCATGTGTCCCAGAAAGGCATCATTGTGGGCCATAGTAAGGAACGCATAGAAATGTGGGACTTAGAAGAACAGACTGATGTTCCTGTCATGACCTTGGACATGTAATTTCCCCTTCCTGTGCCTCAGTTTATGCTTTTATAAATTGAAATAATGATACATTGCAGGCTACATTAATATCTCCAGATGAAAAGCACTGCCTGGGAGACAGCTACTGCTATTATCTTTATCAGTGTTTTATTTGGGCAAAATATTTTCCACCCCTAACTGCCAAGGGATTGCAGCTTTAAACAGGAAACAGAAAGCTTCATCCTCATTCTAGAGAAACAGAGACACACAAATCAAGCACATTTCCTTTGGTCACAATAGAAATTTGTAGCTAAAGCAGGGATCCAATTTGCAAGTCAGTGCCTTAAGCACAGACTTTTTCAGGTGTTCTCCCTGGACATTAAAGATTTAGTGGGAATTTTCATGAGAGAGTGGATTTGTGCCAATATCCATGGCTAGAATATTTCCCTTCCTCTCAAGTTATGCAGAAAACAGATTGCTGATAGTTTGCTGGCCTGCCTGACACCCCAGAGGTGACCATATAGCAGTAAAGCCGCACAGATTGTAAATTATAAAAATCCTTTCATTCTATGAAACAGCAATCAAAATCTTACATGGTTTTTGCAGCCATTTATTTGAACTGAAGGTGCAGCAGAAGGAAACTCGGCACTTGCTGCAAGGTGCCAGGGGTCTGGAAAAGTCCCAAGGAAAAAGCATACCCATTCAGAGGAGAAGGATGAATCAAATTTTGAAACTGGGTCAGTGGACTGGGGCATAAATCCTCCCTGTTCTGCACAGCAGCTTCCTTTCGTTGTCACTCTCTGCACAGAGACCAAGGGGCAAATCTGGCATAATGTCATAATTGTGTATTAGCTGCTGTTACCATGTTACACACCAGGCAAATCCTTTCCTCTTGGTTGCTCTTTCTTCCTTTCCTCTTGGTTGCTCCTTCCACCATCACTTTCTCTCTGCCTCCCTTGTTTCTGAATTTCTTTTCCTCAACATTTCATTCCCTGGTGCTACTCTCCCTTTGCAACTTAGTGGGTTTCATTATTACTGCCAAGCCGCATTCTGTTCACCAAAAATGATCAACGTCTAAATAATAGAATTGATACTGATGTATGAATATAGCACCTTCACTTCTACAGATTAAGCAAAGATTGTGGTGCTCAGACTTCTGATTCACTGCTTCAGGCTGTTGATATACCTGAAGTGCAACAGACTGAATATCATATACTTGCTTTACATGGAAGGCTACCTTCTTCTTTGACTGTTTAGGTCTTGGAGGCCAGACAAACTTAATATACCACTGGATCTAGGCCAGAAACTTAGGAGGGATCACCTGTGCTCACAAAACATTTTATGAATATTCTTACTAGAAGAATTAAATTTCAAATAGCGTTTCCTGTGCACTTAATATATTTAATTTATCAAAGGTTTTCTGTCCCAGCTCCCATAGTAGTCAAAGTCTAGGTACTCTGCGTAATCTGTTTTTACTACCCAGGAATCAATGTCAAGAAACGACACCGGTGGCTGCCTGGGCTGCATTAGGCACTGCCCAGCTCTGGGCTCCCCAGTACAAGACAGAGTTGGACATACTGGAGTGAGTCCAACAACGGGCCGTGAAGATGATTGAGGGACTGGAACATCTCTTGTATGAGGAGAGGTTGAAAGACCTGGGACTGTTCAGCCTGGAGGAGAGAAGGCTCAAGGAGATCTTATTAGTGTGTATAAATACCTGCTGGTGGGCAGTAAAGAAAAGGGGGCCAGATTCTTCTCAGTGGTGCCCAGTGACAGGACAAGAGGCAATGGGCATGAACCGAAATACAGGAATTTCTGTTTAAATATAAGAAAAAAGTTTTTTTTTACTGGGAGGGTGACTGAGTACTGGAACGGGCTGCCCAGAGAGGTTTTTTGGTGTCTCCATCCTTGGAGATATTCAAAACCCAACAGGAAGGTTGGACTGGACAATCTCCAGACATCCTTTCCAACCGTGGCCATCCTTTGTTCCTATGTTTTTGTGAAATAAAATATTTTAATGTGGGGAATAATCAAATTTAATTTAACTGTCTCCCCTGGGAACCACAGTACATTACTATGTCATACAGGAGTAGTGGGGAAATAAAGACTTGCAAGTTCTGAACATCATAGGGAACTAATGCCATGGGAACAGAGGTCTGAAGGGTACATCCAGAGCAGCTGAGTTTGGTCCCCTGCTCTGTAGGTCATCATAACAGATAATCCCTATTCCAAATTTAGTTATAAATTAGGTCCAAGCACACCTGGGAAGACCAGGTATTTCCAAACTGAAAAAGGAAACCCAATGGGGACACTTGCAGAGACATCAGTCACACTCCCCACACGCCAAAATGTCCCTGAAGGAAGATGACCTGCCTTGTACGGTGTGGCTGGACCATGGGGAAAAGGTGAAAGCCGTGTCGGAGTTTGAGACGTATTAACAGTATCGTGTAAAATAAAGGCAGCTGGAGAGTTGAGAAAAAGAGGTCGAGGTGCAATACCCTTCTTCTCGGGGTGGGTAGGACTAGTTTTCGGGCTAGCTGACTGAAACATGTATTGTCATTTTACTGTTAAATGTTGTGTGGACATCCAGTATAAATATAAGTAATGTCATTTAGGTCCATTCAAAAAAAGAAAAAGCAAAAAACTTTGTTTTTGCACAGTTACGAAAAGAACAGGAAGGAGTAAAGAGTGTTTATGGGCTGTTAATAACACAATGCTGCAATTTAGGCTTCCTTTACAAAATAGTGCCCACTATCTACTATCTCATGATAAATAGAAGCTGTATCGCATGACACTTGTGAACAATGGGTGAAATGGATATTAGAAAAATCTCATTTATCTTCTGCTTTATTTCTTGATAGAGGTCCTTGTCACCATGGCTATTATGTGACTAGCCCTAGAAAGGCCACCTCATTAGTTTTCTTTATCAAGACAGCAAGGTCTCCTTTAAAGGGGCAGCACAGATTTTAGATTCAAATAGAAAACAGGCTTCATTGTCTGAATGTGTTTCTACCTCTGTTTTCACAGCTTAAATACGTAAGTTATTTCCATAGCTGTCAACCAGATGACATTAACACTTCTGTGATGAGGAAGGAGTCCCTGGAACAGAAATATAAAAATGGAATTTTATGAGCAGATTGCTTGTATTTGCCTCATGCATTTCTTTAATGCATGTGGCATTTCTTTAATAAAAAAACACACACTGAAGGGGAAAAAAAATGAAAGCAACTTTGTGTAAATTCTGTAAATCTATTTTCCCCTTTGTCTCTTCCACTCACAAATACATCTTCCTCTTGTCTGACAACCACTTTGAAAATTTTCCTCTATTGCCACCAAAGCAACCATGTGAGTGTCAACAAATCAGTAATGATTTAGAATATGTCAAAGGAAATTCAACATTTTTGTCTCTTTTCAAAAATCTTAATGACAGGTAGATAAAGTTGGACAACACCATCTCTATTGGCTTTCTCTGAGTTTTGCTGGGTATTTTTCATAGAACGAAAGAGCTTGCTTAGTTTCTGCAGCAGGCAAGGCAGAAGAGTAGCTGCAAAATCTGATAGTGCCAAATAGTTGTATTAGCCATGTCTAGCTTTCTGCATAATTAAGAATGTTTTGAATTTAGTGATCTAGAAGATCAATGATTACAAAATAGTATTGGGTTTTTTCTTTGTTCTGAATTATGATATAATAGTAATTAAGTCTCAGAATACACTGCTAGCTTTAAATAGGTGATTAAAAGTTCCCTCTCAATTGATAACTCACTAGAGAAGAGCCTTAGAGGTAAGAGGACACTGAATGGATCTGACAATACTATTAGCTTACTGTATAAATCACAGTGACTTATTTCACTGCATTTTAAATTAGGATAAAATATTCAAATGCAAAAAAAATGGCATTAATACAACATTAAGGTTAGGAATTTTAAGGCACAAGATCAGGAAATGAAAAAGCTAAGGCTCTTTCAGTAGTAATCCATATCAGGTGTGTGTTTTCAGTGAGTAACCTGAGTGATAAATGTTGTAGCTAAATGCATCGAAAATATCCTAAAAATAATAGGCCTAACACTTGTTAGGAATAGATTAGGTACACGGAGTTTGAAATTCCTATTTGTCTTGTATTTACAGTTTTGAATATGAAAGAATAGAAATGAGAGTGTGGTTTTTTCCTTGAAGTTGTTGCATGCCCCCCTGCAAACCTTCTGGGAGTAGTTTCCCCACCTGTCATGTCCACTAAAGAAGCAGAGCAGTCATGCTCCAGAAGCTCACTATGAAAGTAGCACCAAGAAAGTACAGGAACAGCTTGCACTTCAGAGAATTTGCAAGTTCAGTGTTAGAGTTAACAGATGCAGGAAGAGTTCAGCGAAAGAAGATAAAATAGATCACCATGGTGGACAGATAGTTATTGACACTATGAGTCTGTCCTGCTTTGGATGAAACATCCCTTAGGCAAGGTAGCTGCAGACTCGTCGATTAAACCACCAGTGCAGAGTTCCTTGTTGAGCTGCTTATGTCTGAAGCGAACTTGTGCTCCTTTAATGCCAGTTTTGTTACTCCTCTGCTATTGGTGATTTTCTTTTGGGGATTTCCTCAGTGCTTAGGAAATAAAGGAGACTGAGAGAGAAATGGAAAATGAAGATTCCCTAACACTTCATTTCTCAGTTGGTTCCTACATTTCTAACCATGCAGATGTTTTCTCTAGGAGATCCTTTTATTTTAGGGTCCTTGAAAGTCACATTCCTATTCCATTGGAGCACAATCGTTCCACTCTTGAATAAGTTTTGTGCCAGAAAAAATTCCATCGCATTAATAATACATATCATATTGGTTACTACATTGTGTAGGTCAGCATGTCATTAGTAATGGATGCATATGAGCTGAAGAAATCAAAGAAACACCTGAGCTTTTTTTTCCTAATGGAAATGGCCTGTCAGGGCTCTGAACACTAGTGCTCAGGCCAAAGCCACAACAGCAGAAAAAGACGAGCGGTAGTGCAAGCGTGTAGGAGCTTAGTCTAAATAGACAAAGCAAAGTGGGGAAAAAAGCTGGGGAAATGGAATACAGATGTGGAAAAATGAGGGAAATAACCTAATGAGTACAGAGTGCAGCTAGATGATAGCAAAGCTGGGAACAGAATCAACTCCACAGACTCCCAGTTCACGGCACAATCTAGAAGGTTTGGTGGGTGGCCATACTGGGAACCTATCCAATTTGTTGATCTTTCACAAGCCAGTCTAGAATGGGAAAAAAAAAAAAAAAAAATCCGGGTTTAAAAGCCACTTGTTTGAAATAATAATGTCCTTGGAGAGGGACAGATATTTTAAATGTCATTGCTACCCACTATTGCATATACTGGTCATCTCCATGGTCTGGAAGACCACCACACAGAGGTAGACCAGCCAGTATAAATACCATAGGCACTCGTTACATAACAAATCTTTATCTATCTACCTTTCAGAACATTAGATCAATCTGCTCTGAACTTTGGTCTTTTTGCAATCATAAGTATTATTGTTTCCCATTCATAGCAACTGCAGAAATAGCAGGGGTACTGCTGATGGAAAGACTGTGACCTTACTTATTACACCACCTGTGTACTCTTGAGAACCCTATAATTGAAACATTACATGTTGACTCACCTTTTTCTTATGATGTATTGTAACTTCTCAAGGCTAGAGTTTTCAATCATGGATTTTCAGAGTTATATCAGTGAAAGAGATTTTAAATCTATTCTAGTCTGAGAGAAGCTGGTCCTCTTCAAGAAACTCTCCATCTTTCCTAGTTATTTTGTTTCATTAAAATGAATGTTCTAAACAACTCCTTTTTCTCTTATAGTCCAGTTTATTCTTGAATAACAATTTATTATAAGGTTTTCTATTAACCAGGAAGGATTCTATAGTTGGGCCACTCAGGACTCCAGCATATCAACACTGCTCACCCTCTTCCCCCTCAAAGACCCATATATCTTTCTTACACCACATATAGATACAAAAATATCCTCCCGCTACTACTGCATCTTGCAAATGTTACCCCCTCTGTTCCACTTGTCTCCTGCAAAACCTCTTACGTACATGCTACCTTCAGTTCCTCTCTGCTACTATTCCCAAAACAGGGAACCAGGAAAGTGTCTAAGATGTGCTCATCTTGTAGAGGCAGCCTGTGCCATTTGTCTTCCCAGGAGATACCTCCTGATGGGAAGCAGTCAGACCATCTGCAGATCATCCTCCAGGAGATTCACCAAACGATTTATTATGAATGGTATATCAGCCTAATAAAACCTCTTAGTACTGTGGGGGAAATTACTATGGAGAGCAAATATGTTTCTAGCTTGAACTAATATGCTTGCCTAAATATCTTTTGAGGTTTGGCCCTTGTTCTGTCAGATGTTTGAAGGATGCCAATAGCCAGAGGACATTTCTCCCAATGAACTCTATGCATGTTGCTCATCTACGAGGGCTTGCTGCAGCCTCATGCACGCAGCTGAGAGATGAAGGAGCGGAGAGAATAGCTCATCCATCTGTGGCAGCTTTCCACTCCCATGGGGGAAATCAGCTCTCTTTGCTAGCAGAAAGCTCAGTGATTAATGCATTTTATCCTATAGTCCCTACAACAGTAGCCAAAAAGTGGGAGGGACTTCTAAGGACAACTGTTTCCCTAGCTGTGAGAAATGTATTCCCTCTAAACTGACACATAAAATAATGCTAATGATAACCAAGCAATGCTTTGGAGCTTCTGATCACCCTGGCTGTTTTTTTCCCCATATTTCAACACTTTAAGCTAGTTAATTACAAGTTAAAAACCCTGCTGAAAAGCATGTCACCTCCTGTAGGAATAGTTGGGGAGAATATGTTAAACGAAGTTATAGAGAAAGCTACTTAGAGTTGGGAAAACACATCTGAAATATTCTCAGATTTTAGAAAGCTTGTTTGCTGGATAACTGGAGATCAGATTACAAAAGAAAACTGAATCATTGATAATTGACTGTCTGGAAGCACTGTTGTTTCTAGGCTGATGTTATTTATGTCCTACCCACCCTTACACACAGTCTCCCCATTGCAAGTAGTAGGACCTTCTGGATATTTTAGGGTTCAGTATTGTGGAAGGTTTCCAGAGACTTTCCAAAGACTTTTCAAGGGGACACTAGTTAATATGAAGTCCTGTGGAAGAATTGAACCCAATTCTTGGCTGACAATTGCCTGATGGGTAAACGGACACAAGTTCTACTTCCTCAAATATAGTTAGGTACTCAGCATCTACTGATTCCACATCAGTTAGATGCCTGATTATATTCAAGAATCCCAGTCTAGACCTCCTTATGACAGATGGGATACTGTTAAGGATCTCAGAGACTTTGAAATCTACTAAGGTAGTAGTAAGGAATTATTACTGACAACAGTTTTGAGTGAAAATATTTAATTCCCTTAATTCTTTGAAAAAATCTCTTATTTTTGAGAAGTGGCATGTCATTCCTCACCTAAAATTCCTGGCATCATTTCCAACTTCTTTCCTCTTAATAGAAAGATGTTCCAGAACACTGCTTCCATATTTTACATATTTTAAATAATGAATGTCTTCTGAAAGAACGCATGAAAATTATGCTTGGCTTTGGTTACTAGAGAAGTTAACATAAGCTACTTAGATTACTATTATAAAAATATTATTCAAATGTTTTTACTAATATAAGTCTATATTGAGAGCTTGATCATGAATGGCTTTTGTTCTTCAAGTTCTTCTTGACCTGCGTAATCCTTCGGTTTAAATTCTTGAGGGAAAATAAAAGCGTATTAAAGAAATCATGCTCTGTATACAAATAATTTTTCATTATTTGCATAACGAAGGAGTAGTCTTCCTATTATGCATTGCTTGCTTCTTTCACTGAAATATTTCTTCACATCCAAAAAATAACCAGCCTCGAATCACAAAGGTCTAAATTTTGACAACGTGATAAAATACTTTCATTGCAGTAATTTAAAATAGGCTGCACCAATTGCTACTTTTTCTGTCAAACAGAAGATTACAAAAGATTTGCAAAGGGAAAAAAATACACCCTGCCCTTTTTGCTGGCCTGTGGACAATTTCCTAACTGCTTTCTACTTAAAAAAAAAGAAGGAAGGAAGAAAAAAAAACTACCTGAGTAAGAATAAGGGAAGTGTCAGAAGGTGTCAGAGAAATCCACATTCTACTGAAGAGACAACAAGGAATTTCTAATTTTGACAAATACTCTGTTACCAAAGTAGCAAAACCAGACTGAGGAAAGGGAGGAGACATTTAGCATGTTCATAGTGCCATGAAAATGTGAATGTAATTCATCCTGCCACAGCATGGCTCCTTTCCTCCTCTAGAGTTTAACCACCATAACACTGTTGGTGAATATGCTGCTGTTATTGATGAAGTTAATGGTTCTGGTATTATTAGATAATCAATAGAGATTCCCATTTTCAGATATCCTAGTACTCATTCTCATAGATGATTTTCCTCAGGAGTATTATAATGGTTTGTAGTCATCAGCTGATGGTAATTATGGAAGAAAAATATTTCAGATGAGAGAGAGATGGAGATTGAGTGGATTGAGCAAGGTCACTGAAGTGATTTGGAGATTACTTTACAATCCAATTCCCATCTCACCCCCAAAACATATTCATCTGCATGGTGGATTCTTCCCTTGAAGACACAAGCCACAAATATTACTGTAAAACTTTTCCTTTCCTGTGGGAGTGTGGCAGTGTACTGCCACCCTCTGCTGGAATATACAGGGAGCAAGCACATTCTCCACCTCCCCATGTCTATTTGGAAAGAAGTGTGGATTGCAT
The DNA here is from genome assembly GCF_947461875.1 of Haliaeetus albicilla. NCBI lineage: Eukaryota > Metazoa > Chordata > Aves > Accipitriformes > Accipitridae > Haliaeetus > Haliaeetus albicilla. Next base: position 6,314,319 of record NC_091496.1, read on the forward strand.
ATTTTCTTGTCTGATATAGGAAAAAATTAAGGATTGTGGAAGGTTAATTTCACATCATACTTTAAACAAAAAAAAAAAAGAACACGGGAGGTTGTGGATCTGTTTGTAATAAATTTTATTGCAAGACGAGTATGCACTAAGTACATAAAATTCAGTTCCTACAACTCTTCCAAAAGAAGTAATGGGAAGGAGAGTTTTCATGGAGTTTGGTCAGGGATCTTTGGTGTTACTGGTTGCAGTTGTGGACCTCTAGGGATTCCTTGGTTGCTTCAAACTTTACAAGCATTATGAAAGGAATTAAACAAGCTTCCAGTTACGACTTTTTGCAACACTCCTAAACCCTGCTAGAGCACAACTAAAAGCAGACAGAGACACAAGTTTAGCTACTGTCCTTCCTTTATATGAACCAAGGTCTACTTGGTATTACTCAGGTTCTAAGGCAGAATTTCCTGCTTTTTTACAGTGGAACCAAAGTCTTTCGAGTTCCAAAAGCAAATAAAAGGTGTGATGAGATGGGCAGGGATAAATTATTCAAATAAGATCAAGAGATCAACAACTTCGCTTATATGTTTTTTCTAAAGAGGTACAATAATGCCCATGTTTTTAAATGCAAGTGATGAAACTGGGCACCTCCATTTCTGTTTGTCCAGTTTGGTGGTTTAAATGCAGGTAAATGATGCTCAGTCCTCTCTGAGTACCAGACTTCCCCAAAATATTATAACTCCCTATACCAATGTGCTGAAAGCTAATCTAATCCCCTCTGAAAGCTTAGGTTTATTTTTCCATCATCCCTAATGTGCAGGATGAGTTCAGTTTCTAAAAAAAAAATTTGAGCTATTAAGATCAAATTCTGACCATATGGGAGTTACAAGAAGGTCTCAGTGCAGGAATATTCCATCATGTTAATTGATTACTGCAATATGTTGCACATGAGGAGAAGGAAGGAAAAAGAATGTTACGAAGATGTTCCAGCAGGTCCCGTCTTTGAGTAATGCAGATCACTGAGGATTTATTGTCCAAGAATTTACTGGGTTTATTCACATTTGGCTCTGATTTAAGGATCTGAACCAGATTCTTGAAACAAATGGTAGACAAAACCTTGACTGCACTTGAGCTAGGTTCTTTACAAAATGAAGTTAAGTATTAAAAAAAAACTTGGCTTTTTTAGGACAATCAGATCTTTGCACCTAGCTGTCCACAGCTGCTGTACAACACTGACTTAAATGGTAGTCTGACATGCACTGTGATAGTTTCATGATCATAACCTATGTATGATCACCTAAGATTTTTTCACTGATAATTTTTGATAACTTGGATTTATATTAGGTAAGCAAAAATAGAAGGCATTAGTTTGGGTAATCACCTACTCCTAAAGTGGTTTTCACATTTATTTCTAATCCAGGCTGCATTCATTATTTTTGTCTAAAAATGCCTTCATTCTCTGTGTTTGAACCTTAGCTATATGCAGCAAAAAAAACAAATGGAGGCAACTACAGTGTAAGCAAGGGAAAAACCATGACAGTTTGGGAGACAAAGTGTAGCATAAGGGGAAAGTTAGGTTAACATTAAAACTCAGTATTTAATCATCTTCAGTAATAATTTGGAATTTAAAATCAATTCAAATTACTAACACAAGGTAGGTTTCAATAAAATCATGGACACTGGACTTGTGAGCCATCTGTGCCATATACTGAAGCTTAACTGCATTACTGTGGTCAAAGTACTGAATTAAAGGGAGTCAGGAAGGGGACAAGGGAAGAGAGACAAGAGGTATAACCTCTAAAACCTCTATAAATCTAACCTTCTTCTTTCCTACTGCCATCATTAGATTCCTACTCTGCCACTGAATAGTCTCAGGTAGGGCTTTAGCATTTGACAAATGAAGGCAATTTGAGGATTTTATACTTGTGGATACATTGCAGGACTTACTGTGTGACTTAAAAGCATTTTTCTTGTAAATCAAATATTACCTTGGAAAATAACAATACTGGCAAATGAAACCAGTGAGGTGCCACTCAAGACTACAGTCCTGCTTTAATCATGTTGCTGTTTAAGAGTTTAAAGCTTTTAATCATGCCAGGCTGCCACGTTTTGGGTTAAAATTCACAGGAATTTACAGATGTTATTTTGGCCACTGGAGAGCTCACCTGTTAATACAACAGGGACTCAACTGAAGTCATGAAAATTTTTTGCATTATTATTTTTTGAATACCCTACAATAGCTCAAAGTTTGAACCTACCTAAGCTCATATGTGACAAAGTTACTGAAAAATAGGCTTAATTTGCAATGACTTTGCCTCTTTTGTTCTTCTGTATTTTGTCTGTATGCTACACATTAGCAACTCATTCAGTGTAAAACCAGCATATTTTGATGGCTTCATATCTTCATAGCAGTAGCCTGTGTTGACTTTTGTATTAGTACCCTAACCTTGAATTAATAAATACATAAATGAATTCTTACAGCTATGCTGTTTTCAGTATCCAATCAAGGCCAATGTGATTGTATGATAGCATACAGGCCAACAATTAACTGCTTAGAGTTTCATTGAATAAGGCAATTCTTTATCTTTCAGATGAATTATCAAATAACCACCTATGAGATACCAGTCCAAAATATAAAACCAAATTAGTCGTGGGTTTTTTTCCTCCTAGGTTTAAGGACAAACCTAAGGCCCAGCAGCAAACTTCAGGTTCAGAAACCAATAGGGGCAGAAAATGTATATAACGTACCGTTATAGATACATAACCAAACAAAATTAGAAACCAACTAGTTGCTATTGCAAATAAACACTGGAAAGACGTGCTTTAGTTTTATGAGCATGTAAGTCTGATTTTACGGAATATACTGCATGAAAGTCTAAGCCTTTTGAATATTCTTTCAGCAGTAATATTCCTCCTGTTGACAAATCTTTTAAACACCTTATGCAAGCTACACTTCATGCAAATCAGATTTTCAGAGGTGCCATGTGAGAACACATGCATTAGATCCAAATCCACCAGAATGCCAGGGATAAATGCATGTTGCCAAGTCATGGGAAGATCAGAACAGTTTTTAAAAAGCAGTCTTTCTAGAATGTAGATTCATTTCTTCATAACACCATTTTCCAGACAGATTTATTTCTGAGTATCAAGTTTTGAGTTCATCTTAGTTTGTATTTCCGAACCCAAGACTGTCAGCCAGATATTTGAAAAGCCATCTATTTCTCAGACATTTAAACTAACCTATTCATGGATATGCATGGCTTGTAAACCTACTTCCATATACCAGTCTTAATGAGATTTTGCTCTTCAGCCTTCTAGTTATGGGCAAAACAATCTGGTTTTGTGACTCCAGTGTGTATGCTTTGAATTTGAAATAGACTTGCACATTTCTGAGTCTCACTTTTGTATCTGGGTGACAATTTACATTATGCACAGAGAAACACAGTTTCAAATCGGTAATAAAAACAATTTAATCTTACTTAATTTTCTGGATTTCATCTATTTTCAGTTGTGAGTAAGCATAGAAAATTTACTGAAGTGTCAGTCTAGAAAAGAGTTCTCAAAAAACCCCGGTATAATTCTTAACAGCAATTGTGTCCAAAATACACCCCATTTAATATGGAGTAGAGGATGTATAAGCCATTTCCACTGCAAGCACAATGCCAAACAGCACAATAGATTTTATATTTCTCTCAAGGTGTTGAAATTGTTAATTAACCAAATTCAATTAGAAGTATAAAGGACTGTATCACCATAATCCTAGTCATTTAACCTTTAACAGCTCTGAATTATTAGCACTGTGAAGTTGCTTGTGTATAGCCTGAGAACTCATCGTCAAACTCCCTAGGTGTTTGCTATGGACATGCTTACGTGACTGCCAGTGCCTGAGCAACCGCACTCAGCCGACACACTTCTTGCCAGCTGACCCAGGTTATCTGACCTTCTGCAGGCTCCACTCTTATCCTATTTGTAAAAAAAAAAGGCAAATAGTCTTAAATCACCATTGGGATAGTTTAACACATTTTAATTTGCATCTACGGGAGGTGACAAATGCACTTAGAGTCAAATCAGTAGAAGTTTATCAAAGAACCTTCATTTACAGTGAGCAACAACATGTGAGCACTGGACTAGATGACTTCCAGAGGTCCCTTCCACCCTATTTTTTTTCCCTGGGTTTCTATGAATTACGTAATTTAGTGACTAAATTGCATCAAAGATTTGCAAACAGTGAACTCTCATAGCCAAGAAAAGCAATCAGAACATGTCGGTTGGACTAACCATCCCTATGCTAATGTTATGATACATCTCAGGTAAAGTAACTCTTACTTGAAAGGAAAGGAATTTCTATCATTAATGACTAAGGTGCCGACACCAAAGGGTTACATTGGAATATCTGTAGCCCAGACCAGGTAACCAGTTATGTCCCTGAACTGCATGCAGTTTTTAGTGCTGCCAAAGAATCTTTTAAAGCTTACCTGGAGCAAGAATAAATTGTTGAGGAATGAGATGTGGGAATGGGAATATTACAAAACTCACGGCTGAGGTAGAGGCTGTAGGGAGGTAAGCTATAGCCCCAAGCTTTATAGGTTTAAAGCTCCTGATTTGTTATTGGACAATATGTATTTTCTAATAACATGTTGCTTTTTCTTCATGGACTGTTGCATCATCCAGTTCTGAGCAAAAGCCTGACTCTTACCTCTCTGAACTATGGAGGCTGATCCAAAACCAGGAATTTTGCCATCAAAGTCAGACTGGGAAGCCCAAAACAGACAAACTGGGAAGTCAGATGACTCAGAGGACGTAGTCCCAGACCTGTAACACTTCCTTAGCTCATGTTCATTGAGTATTACAAATACATGTACTCTAAAAAGTTAAGCTAAACTAAAATGGTTTTATTATCGATTTAAAAGATTCAAAAACTTCAGAATCACATGCAGAACACTCACAGTGTGAGTTACAAATTGAATTCATTCTTTTCAAAGTCTTCATTCAGGAAAAGAAAATCAATTTTTTGAATGTAGTTGGCAGGCAGGTCAATCTGTAGTAAAGCTGTTGTTCAAGGAAACTTTGGAGCCTCATATTGTCCAGGTTTAAAAAGAAAAAATAAATTGATTTAATTTTAAATAATGTAAATTATGCTCTCATCTGGTTTCTGATGTGAGTCTGTCAAAGACTTGGACTGCAGCAAATGAATCAGTTCACAGTTGTTTTGTGGGGGTTTTATTTAGCTTGGTTCAACATCTCTTACATTGGTATTGAAGAGCCCATTTGACAGTCTAGTTCTGTGTAGGCAGGCAATGAAGAGGATGGATCTTGCATTAGGTGACAGGACAGAGCAGACAAAGAGGAGGCAAATGGAAGAGGTCAGAAATGGATATACATGAAGTGAACAGCCAGTAGGAGAGGAAAAATGACCATTCTCATTCATGGCTCGCTTAATTAATAAAGGAGGAAACAACTCAAAGGCACCACACCAGAAGTAGCTTACCATCTCACTTCTTAGTAGCTTATGTGGGATGAGTAGGAATTGCCTTCATTCCTAACACATAATTATCTTTTACCTAAATACCTACTGTGATGGGTGGGTGTATTGCCTCTGGACCAAACCTGAACAGAAGTAGGGCAGCAGGGATAGAAGGTGAAACAGTGGTAGAAAGATAGCTTGACAGGATTAAATTGTTACAAGGTCATGATCCTAGATACAAATCAAACTACTAAAATCAAAGGGAATTAGCTGCTTGAGAACTTTAATGTGGACATATGTGATTTCATTTTGTGAGCCTTTCAAGCCACAACGAGTGCAGAGACACAAAAAAAATCCAAAACCACCAGTCTACGAAACATTATATGCCAATAATTTTGAGGTTAATATTACCTATTCAGTAATAAAATCCTTGGTACTTCCACCTTTGTTTTCAGCATTTTCAGGTTGGATCACCTTACCACAAACAGCAAAACTCCAAATATTTGTGAGACTTGTCACAGTTCACCTTGTCTACTTCTTGGGGCTTCCTCTCACCAACACTTAGATGAAGATTTTCACGGACTGCATATTCAAGTAGGATTATGCTTTCCCAAGTGTCCTGAATCAGAAACCTAGAGCTTTTGACTGGGGCAGCCTGAGAGACTCTACATCACTGTCAAACTTCTTTTTCATATGGTATGAAGCCAGAGAGCGGGTGTGACACTACTTTGTATTTAGGTTAACTGAAGGAAATAATCTTCTTTAAATATTTCATATTGACTGGACAACAGTGATTTTCTGTGTTGCTCCTATCCAAATACTATTCATTCCCTACATTGTGGAGGTAATAATCGTCCTAAGTAGCCATTGGCTCAGATTTAATCAAAACTTCATTTCTCAGGCGGAATAATACCATTTTCTGCAATGAGACACCAACCCAGTCACCATAGAGATAGTAACAGTACATACCACTCAGTACATCAATAATTTTCTTTCCATGCAGCCTGGATGGGCAAGGCCTGCTTAGTACCTGGGTTATAGCTATGGTTCTCAGTAGCTACACAAGCACTAGTGACCAAAAGAAATAAAATTCAATCCAGTCATTTTGTAACGCCTTTTTGAGTCTCATTGTATTGGTAGCACGTTAAACTTTTGATTTCCAAATTTAGAGTAGACATGTTGGGTGAGTGTAGAAACTGCCTAATGTTTTTATCTTGTTCACATATAAGCCTGATTTTGAGCATGCAAATAGACCTTTTGAAGTTGTAGAGAATTTGCACGTGACACTATACGTATGCTTTAGCAATGTGCTTTATGGAACTGCTAATGATTTTTGTCCTGACCGTTTTAATGCCCACTCTAGCATCTGTCATGCATGAAATTCCTCTTACCGACTCACTTAGGTGGATAATCTGGCATTTAACTCCTATTTTTGCTGAGTTAGGTGCATTTTGCTTTCATCTTTATTCTAAGCCAATACGGTGTTCGGTGATTACCTTTGTCAATCCTCCTGCGCTAAATTTGAGTATACTCACTAAATAAACTGCACTATAAACAACTTGTTTGGTATGTAGATAAGAACTGGATCCTTTTAATCCCAAATTGTTATTACTTCAGGCCCCAAATGTGTAATTTAAGGATCAAAGCCTGAATTGCTATCAAAAATGCAATTCAATAACAAGGAAAACCTGAATGATTTTCAGACAAATAAAATCAGGCTAAATCAATGTAAATCTATAACCATTTCTCTCACACCATTTAGTGTATTTAATTTCATTTTGTATTTTTCTTTGTTAGGTCTACAAATAGAAAGAGCTCAAGGTGTTAATCAGCTGAACAGGTAAGAGTCAAGTTTTCCCTAGGACTTCAGAATTTCATATTAATTATTCTATTTTTCCACTCTCTATAATATAAGATTATAATGAATTTATAATATAAGATTATAATTTAGTTATCAGATCTTGTTTCTAATTTCTATAGTTTTATTTACACTAATTTTGCACAACCTTTTCTATGCGTTTTTCTTTTAGGCAATTTTCATATGTCCTTTTAGTTATTTCACATATGTTTAATATTTATTGTTTTTCTTGTTTTAGCTAAAAAAAAAAACCACAGGATTATCAATAAAAAATTACTTAATTGGTAAAAAAAAAATAAAATCCTACAGTTTAATGTGAATTGAAATGTTGGGAAGCAGTAATATATATAGGATACGTCAGCTGTATAAAAATCCAAAGTATATTACCCAGAGTTTTGGATACAATTTCTGCATTCTCTCTCCTTCACTTAAATATACACAGATGCATGCAACAAGGTAATGCGTGCAACTTCAGTATAGTCTACCTGTGATTGTGCAAACTTTATCAATAAAATTTAATCAATAACTGAAACGGAATTTCGGACTCCCAACCTGTGGTTAAATTACACTTTTTCTTTCTATACTAAAGGTTTAATTACAGTTTACAAGGGCTGAAAAGCTAGAAGAAAAATGACAGCTAATATAAATACTTACTTGACCATCATCTAGTAAATACATAAATCTTTTCGTCCTTCCTTAGGTATTCAACTCTTTTCAACACAATAACAAGGATTAGGTAAGTTACAATGATAAATTATTCCTTCCAGTTCCATATTCTATTTATAGCCTTTTCATTCATTAGGGTTTTTAATTTGCTTTGGGTTTGCTGGTTTTCATGCTTCCATGTATTTTTTAAGAAATAATTTATTACAATTCATATTTCTTTCTTTTCAAAATTATAATCCAATTACTTTCTCAGTAAACAAGAATTCCTCCTTTTTATGTGAAATGAACTACCAAGAAAAGTGGTTTCTGATTAGACAAGCTAATTTTGAAAGGACAGATAGAATCAAGCAATGAACTGGATAAAAATAATGATGGAGCATACCTTGTTAGATAACAAATGGAACAGACTTTGGAGACAATTAATGCAGGAGATACTTAATGCTGAGATAAGTTAAACAAGCTTTGTCTTATTTATTTGCTGCTATAAATCAAAGTTAATTTCCTTAAATAATGTACTATAACAACCTAGCTAGCATTATGTTTCTGTAAACACATGCCACTGTAACCCACTTTGTTATTTCCTACTTTATATGAAAATCCCAGCAACCTTTGTAGGAGTGGGTGTGTGTGGGTGTGTGTGTATATATATATATATATATTTATATATATATGTGTGTGTGTGTGTGTACATAGGTAGGTAGCTAGATGGATAGATAGATAGATCGATCAATTGATTGATCCAATAAGGGAAAGTGATCTAACAACATTCAGGATGAATATTGCAGGAAAATGTTTGGTAACTTCATCCAATAGATAAACATGATTTGTTTTACATTAGGTTTCCAAATGATTAAATTACAGACTGTGGGCTGTAACTTGCTGGGCTTGATTCTGTTTCAAGTCTTACAATAATGTAGCAGTTTTTACTGGGCTGTTGGAAAAATTGTACCAGAGTCAGATGGTCTGAGGGATATTTTTTTCCTATATTGTCTCTTTGCTGTATATAGTGAGTGTTTCTAAGAAGAAGCATAAGCAAGGAATTTTTTTGAGTAAAAAGCTGGTGTAGTAGACTGAGAAAAAAAATGCCTATTACTCTTATCCTTTTATGTTCTGGAAATGAGTATATGTGTACATAGTTCTAAAGCAAGAATCAAGTTAGTATTAAAAATATCCCTGACCCATATTAATGACTTGCCCCCTCCAAAGGAAACAATCTTGCAAAGCTAAGCTTTGTCAAACTCCAAAGGTCAAGTGTAAACAATGTCAGTTTTAGGACTTTAAAAATGTGTACAATATAATCAAAATGAAATTTCAAGTTCTTTAATACAGATATATGATTCTGACGGTGTCTGTTCAGCTTTTTATTCAGCAGTTAAGCAATTGGCAATTTAGTTAGGAAGGACAACATGTAGTTGCTCATCCCTGTTCTGTGTGTCTGATGGTTTTTGTTTCATCTGAAGCTAGAGAAATTTTACTAAGACCTGTTTGTCTCACCTCTAAGAAAGAGAAATACATTTTCTTTATCTTCCTTAGCAATAATAGTTCCTGGGCAATCTTCAAGACTGCTTTCAAACAGTAGAGAAACACTATGTGCAACTATTAAGAAATCTGAGTTTGACATAATTCTCTAACTGTATATTGTAATATTGCATTTCGTATCAAACTAAAATTTACTGCTGTGAAAGATTCAGTTATAATACCATTTGTTCATCAACTGCCTTCAACTAGAAGGTTGCTGAAGCAAGCACATCATACACAGTGGTTTAAAAAGGAACTGGACTAGGTTATAGGGAGTCAAGACACGTTTCCTCAGCAACCCACAACTTTGAAGGGTGTAGGAAATGCTTCATTTTCTCTGGCAACATGAGGACCTAAGTGGTGAACTTTCTCATATGATTTTGGGAACAAATGACACCAAGGAGTCAACGCAGGACTTCAGGAGCAGGCCTAGGCACCATGAATGGTTAAGGATACTCTCCTCCAGGCTACCTATGGACCCAGTCCAATGTTTACTGCCAAATTGCTCCATCTTCCTCTTTCTGTGGCTTTATCTCATTAGCAGGAATTGTGCTGCTTCCTCTTTGCCTTGTGATTTGGAAATGTCCCAGTGTCATGAGGAAAAACAGCACTATAAAAAACTTTCAACAGTTTCACAGGGAGGATTCAGTCCTCTCGGCACCTTGATGGGTTCTTCTCCTCTTCTGTGAAACAAGGCAAAATGGAAACAGAGTCCTCCTTCATGTAGCCAGTCTTGGGTTTGAGTAGCCATGTTCTTCCTTACAATGAGGGACTTCTGTAGAAGAGTTGTTTTGGACAGAGATGTGTCAGGCACTATACCTCATTGTCCTCCACTTACATCAATCCTATCATCTTGAGTCTGAGGAGCAGCTCTTTACAGTCCAGTTGGAATAGCGTAAGGATGTGATCACTAATAAATATGAGTAAGCATGTTCCCCCACTAGCATAGTATCCAACTCAAGTTTAACAGAGCCATCAAAAAGACTGAATTTTAAATGTCTGCTGATTTTTAAAGACATCAGCAGAAAGCTAGCAAATACTACCAGTACCAAAACCAGCCAACCTTTAGTCTTGAAGAAGGGAAGGGAATTATGAGTCTTTATCTCTTCCTGCAATCCCTCTGGGATTGTCACTGCTGTGACAGTATGCAAAATAAACTGTTCTCCTGTGCTCTCACAACTTGTATGAAACCAGTCCTTCTACTTCTGTTTGTGCTGCAAACTTCAGTTTTATCTAATGCTTTAATAGGAAAAACTTTAATGGTATTTCTGGAGAAATGAGAATAATTCGCCTAAATGTGTGGATGGCTCTTATTACAAAAATATTCACCCATTCCATCTCTGTTTCCTGTTTTCTGCTTTTATTTTTTTCAGCACCCAAGCAACAAATCCTGTGGATGGTAATTTTTCTTGGTGAATGGTAACCTATTTCTAAGCACTACCTATACTAAAACTTTTTTATTTACTTCCAGACACTTGCCCTCATTCACTTCCTTTTGAAAATTATATTTCCAATTCCCTCTTGTCTCTCATTTCTGTACCTGGAAGTCATCCCTAACTGCCTTCTCTCCCTTACTCATCCAAATTGCACCTTAATACTGATCCATTAAAACAACTTCATAGTTTCAACATCAGAAATCTGTTTCTCTGCCTCTTTGTATCCTTCTCCAATCACCAAATCCCATGCTTCCAGGTATCTGCTACTAATGCCATATTGCTTGTCTAGAGTTGTGGCCATTCTCATTTTTCTACTTATTCCTTTCTCTACTATATCAGCTTCCTTTTGTCATGGCTTTCTGGACATACACTGCTAGAGGAGTACAAGATGTACAAGGTTATGCTGGGAGGTAGAGCCAAGCTCTCAGCACAGGGCATGAGACTGGGTTTGTAATATGTGTAATATCAAGATTTTTTGGTGTGGTTGAATAGCACCACCATTCTTTGCTTATGAACCCTTGCCTAATTTTGTATCCTTTCTCATCTCCTCTATTCTCAGTTTTCCAACAAGGACCTTGTGATTTCCTCTTGAGAGCTCCTACCTTACATGAAGGTTCTTTCTAAGATTACTATCTTTCTGGCCTTGTGATTTCTCTTAGAGTACCCCCTGCTATCCTGTGACTATCCTGCTTACTAATGGAGCTCATTTTTATATGGATTACAGTCCTTCTGCATTTCAGAAGTCCTTAAAACATCAGAGAACTACTCTGTCAGAGAACCATTGCACAAATGCAATCACAATTAAGTGCCGCGTGTGTTAGTAAATATGACTGAATCTCAACTTCCCTGCCTGTTCCTGTTCAGTCTCATTATACATGTATTCAGTAAGGAACAAAAGTGAAAGATTAAATAGTCATCTAGGTTTGTGGAAAGATAGGTTTCGGTCAAGATAGTCATCGCATAATTCTGCATGTTTTACTCAGAACTTGTATTTTCATTTCTCATGGGAGATGTTGTCCAGAAAAAGACTTTTGCCTTCTCGTGTCTGAATCAGACCCTCCAGGCAGCCCATACTCCAGTCAAATGTGACACAATTTAGTAGTTGCTATAATACTGACTTTGATTTGAATTTTTTTTTTTGGGGGGGGGGGGGTGCTAAGGTTACGTGTAATCCAGGCTTTCATCCAGCCACAGAGCAAAAGATTTAACACATAGGCAGGTTGTCCTTTAAGTTTCAGCTGTCTTAGGACACGTGCAATGAAGTATATGGGAAGGGGTAGAGACAAGCCTTGGAGCACAGATCTCATCCCTGCTATGGAAACAGAAAGGGTGATGTGTTGCCGTTTTAGCCTGAATGGGTAGGAGAGACAAGGGTGAAAAGACAACCGAGTGCAGGAAACACGGTGACGGGAGAGTAAGAACCATCCTGAAGAGGAGAAAAAGTGCTGGAGGCAGGTTGTAACAGGAACCAGCTGTGATTTCAAACACTTACTGAATCAAACCTCCTCCAGCATAGCCCTGTGATGGAGCTTGGGGACCAGGGAGGTCTCTAAGGAATGATGGTGAATGATCTAGCCAGGAGACAATGAAGATTTCAAGGCTTGCCTGTATTTCATTAGAAAGCTAAGCAAAATCAGCACATTTCCCGGGAAACAGTTCTGTATTGATGAACCAGCATTTTCTGTAAGAAGACAAATATTCTGTTGACAGGTTTGACCAGCTCTATTTTCAGCATTAAGGGATCTTGTGCTACTTCTCTCTGTCATATCCACTCTGGTCCTTGATGCAGGAATTGTCATCTTTAGTTATATTTGCACATTGCCTGCAACACTGGCTGGAGGCCATAGGCTACAGCACAAATAGGCATAGAAGTCAAGAGACCTGAGGTGTTTTCATTTCCATGCCTATCTAATTGATGGCCCCTCTAACTAATGCTGCCAGAAATTGATACTGTCACATCGCAGATCAGCCCTGAACAAGTGAACCACATACAACATTCCATATTATTTTTGGTGTTGCTGGCATAGAAATATACTACGGCAAATCCCCAAGTTGCCAAATGAGTAGTTTGTACCCAAGCAAAGTATAATCGCAAGTGGTGACACTGATCTCCTCTCTTTTGTGGTGAAGTTGATATAAATTTAAGTTTAGTTCACTCTTTTTAATTTATTTCTCCTTTTAATTTCCTCTTTTCATATAGGGGAAATTATGATCTTGTGAAGCTGACATTAAATGATCAAACAATATTGAACAACCTAATGAAAATCTTAAGCAAAAGTCATTGTGAATTAGGTATTTGCTAAACTGACAACACAAGCCTTTGTAAACCTGATATTGTTCTTATGTAAACTCATGAATGGAGACTTTCTCAAATAAATTACTTAATAACATCAGAGAGTCATTGGCTGTGTAAATATATCCCAGGGGCGCATACTAAGATTCCTGAATTTAAATGTTCAATAGAACTTCATATTTGTCACCTTTACTAACGAGTTTTTCCTTATGAAATCATTATTAGCATGAAAAAGTTAAATTTTGTATCTAATTTCTTGAATTAATGCTGTTTCAAGACCCTAAGGGTTTGAAAGTTCTTTCACTGGAATTCATCATTTACATAATTTTCATAGCCCCAATCCTTTGCTCTCAACTATGAATGCACATTGTGATTTTTTTTACGCATTAAGGCAGCAACTTCTATTTTTCTCTACACAAAACAATTAACAGAAGAATAACAGGTAATAAACATTTTTAATCTTTAATGTTACATTAACAGTGTAGTGCCATATTTCATGCTTTCGCAACAACACTGCCTGCTGATTGATGTCTTTCTGGCTCCTCACTATGAAGATATTTGATTAGAAAAGGAAAAACAATTGAGTTATTTGAGATCAGTGGAGCTTTCCATCATTTCCTGCCTGAAATACTTGAGAGTGCACAGCAGCATGGCCAGATTTTTAAGTAGACTAGACAATATTTTCTCAACTCTACATTATCATAGTTCAGCCATGATCTATGAATGAGGTGTTTACTTGATATATTTCTTTTTTGTGTTAATAAAGCTTATTAGATAGGAATTTTATTATTTCATAAGCCCAGACTTTAGACACCAATGCAACACAGCTTTTGACCAAAATATCTGTTGATGTTAACGTCTCCTCTGCCTACTGTTACTAATAATAATTTTTATTACTTCAGGTCCTTGTGGACTCAGGATCATGGACATATGGTAGGCATAAGACAAAGATGTAGGACAGACCCAAATCTGAAAAACACTATCAAATTAGTGGCAAAGATAGGCCTAATATCTGGGAGCTTTAGGTTTAGCATAACAACTGCAATGGAAACATGGCATTTCAGACAGTATTTTGAACAGAAAAACTGAACTTAGCTCTGTGTTGAGGCTAAAGTTGTTTGACAACAACTCCTTCCATCCAGTGGTTTGCTCTGGACTACAAATCAATTTTACATGGCAGACACATCCCGTTCCCTAATTTAACAATGTGCATGACAATTTTTTGAGTATTATTATTATTATTATTCCTGTCTGTGTACAGGGAAAAGACTAAGGCAAATGATGCAATATGTTTTGTGGCAAACTTTTGATTAGGATTCAATGTGAGATTACGATTCTGCTTTTAGGTTGCTTTTTAGTTGCAGATACCTAAAAAGCTATTGCACCCACATGAGATGCACTGACTCTGCTGGCTGCGTCTGCCCTGGCTGTGATGGGAACTTACCACACCTAAAGGAATTAATTCTGTATTTTTAACATTTAGAGTCTAAATCTGGAGCCAAATGTGACCATTTGCTTTTGATTCATTTGCCCATGCATTCATGTTTAGTGCTATTTGAGAAGCCTCATGTCATGTTCTCATATAATATAAGAATTAACACCACGTTCTCACACCAGCCCCTGGAATTAGTTTATCCTATCCCAATTCAAAATGGAGGAGCAGCTTCATAAAGTTTAAACTGAACACAATTTAGCTTGCATTGCTAAATGCAATGCAGTACAGTGAATACTGGGGGTTTTTTTTGAAACCAGGCTATTGTGCCTCAGATTTCCTCCAGTCTTTTTCAAGGTTTCTGTAAACACATCCTCTTGGTTTTCTGTAGAAGGAAAATCACATATCTGTGTGTTTTCTCTCCAGTCACCAAATGTCTAGAACGAACTTCTAGGTGCATCATCTAGATTCCTATTGTTTTCCAACAGAAGTTTCAAGTGTTGTGTTACATGTTAATGTTGCTGCTCTTCCCATCCAGAGACAGTCCTAAAATGATGGAAAAAAGATGAACAATCTTGAAAATATTGTTAACGATTAAATCCAGATGTTACAATTTTTAGTGATCAGTGTTTGATGTAGAAAAGGGCTTAAACTGAATACTGAAACAGAATGAACACATGAAATCCTGTAAGTCTATCTTCTGACCACCAGCAGCTGCCTTGCAAACCTGGTCCCACATTTTCTCTCTAGACAATTGACTCTGCTTGACATAATGGAGGAAGTCCAGTGTGTGTGATCAACTGTGTACAGTTTTCAATTTCCTACGAATTGTGTTAGTTGCTTGAAAATAGGTGAAACTGTAGGAATTAGGCATCCTAAAGCTATTCATTTTGGACTCCAAACAAACAACCTCTGAACAGCTTGTTGGGAGGCCTGGCACTTAGTTACAATCAAATTCAATGATGGCTTGCAATATGCATGTCAAAACAAGGTCAGCCATTTGAGGCTGCTCACTACCACCTTTCCCTTTCCACAAGCCAAATCACTGCCCAGATGCTCGTAGAGGATTGTTATTACCATAATGCCAATGTGTTATCCAGGTTAAAAGTGGTTTTGCTATTGATCCAAACATACACTAAGCCACTGGAAAACTTTATCAAGGAGTGCTATGCTGCTCATGAATGCCAAAATTCGACTGGCTCAGAATTTTGAAGGATTTTGAGCCATTTGCTATCTCCTAAATCTATGTTGTAAATTCTGGTTTATAAGATATGAGATATTAAATGAATCCAGATGTTTGGGTTTGATTTTTTTTTCCCTTGCTTTTTCAAGGCCATTTCCAATAGCCAAACCCCCAAACCAGCACTTACCAAACATTCCCACTGATTTCTGTGGGCTCTGGATGCAGCCACTGGAAAACCTGCACTTGTGTCGTGGTTTAACCCCAGCCAGCAGCCAAGCGCCACGCAGCCACTCACTCACTTTCCTCCCACCCCATAGGATGGAGGAGAGAATCAGAAGGAAAAAGGTACGACTCATGGGTTGAGATAAGAACAGTTTAATACAACAGAAAGAAACTAATAATAATAACAATAATAAAATGACAATAATAATAATAAAAGGATTAGAATGTACAAAACAAGTGATGCACAATGCAATTGCTCACTACTCGCTGACCGATGCCCAGACAGTTCCCGAGCAGCAATCCCCCCCAGGCCAACTCCTCCCAGTTTATATACTGGACATGATGTCCCATGGTATGGAATATCCCTTTGGCCAGTTTGGGTCGGCTGTCCTGGCTGTGTCCCCTCCAATTTCTCGTGCCCCTCCAGCCTTCTTGCTGGCTGGGCATGAGAAGCTGAAAAGTCCTTGACCTAGTCTAAACACTACTTAGCAACAACTAAAAACATCAGTGTGTTATCAACATTCTTCTCATACTGAACCCAAAACATAGCACTATACCAGCTATTAAAAAGAAAATTAACTCTGTCCCAGCTGAAACCAGGACAACTTGACATCCATCGCCCTGCTGAGATCCCAGCCGATGTTCTCACCCTGTGCTGATGTGCTCTTCAGATATAATTGCTTGTGATTTGCAGTATCTCTTAGTAACCCAGGCACTCTCCTTCTTGATTCATTCCAGTGACAATGGGCACAAATTGAAAAAAAAGCCCTTAAAACTCAAATTAAAACATGTAACTCAAATCTTCATGCCATAGCAAGGTTTGACTGGTTATAAATAAAAACTACCTGGACTGATTTTAGGATTTTAAGAAAATACATTGTTGCCCTGTAAACCAAAGCTGTGAAAAATATGACTAATGGTACCAGGACAACACTAGCTACATATTCCCATCTGTTTATCTGTTCTAGCTTGACTAACTTAGGGATACATTCTATTCCACTTCAGTTAGGGCACTGATTTTAGGTCTGTGGACCTAAGCTTCATCTATCTGTCCACCAGAAGATCCTGAAGGCATGCCAAACTTGCGTTTCATAGCATCATTCCTCTATTTTCAGCTTTTTTTTAATGTGTATATTAGACATCAGATTGGAAAAAAAATCTCTTTTATTAAAATTTCTCTCAATGTTGTAATTTTCCTTTTGTATACCAGTATCTTGTGACTTTCCTTCTAAGAAATATACAGTTCTTAGGGATATTTTACTCATTGGTGTAGAATTGCATCCTAAGTTGGAAGAGAATATTCATGAATAGAAAACCATTTTGTTTCTTCTGTGTTGTCTGCCTGTAACTTTGGCTTCGCTTTCCTTAGTTTGTGTACACAGTAAATTTTTCCATGTCATTTATTGTCACCATTGTGATTTCTATTGTGTGACATACATTTTCTCTTTCTTCTATTCAGAAAAGAGAAGATGGACTGTCAGGAAAGATTCCTTTTATTCCTATCCTGCTTTATTTTGATAGAATGCAAGTTCATATTGTTGTGGGGGTTTTTGTTGATTTGAATTGCTGTAACAGGTGCTTAGTGCATCGAATGAGCTTGTACATTAATTAAAGAGAGAGAATCTCAAGCTATGTAACTTAATAAGGAGAGGTTAACTGACTTGATCAGAGTCTAATATTTGCAGAAGGAAGAATTTTTGATAATCATTGACTCTTGAATTTAGCAGAAAAATAGGTAACAATATCCAGGCAATGGAAGATGAAGCTTCACAAATTCAGAGGTAGAAATAAGATACTCAGAGTGTAATTAGCCATCACAACTTCCCTACAGATGTGTTAGATTCTTTGCTGCTTGCAGTTTTGAAGTCTTAATAATCTCCTGACAAAATCACAATATTCAAATACAATTTTCTGCCTGGTTGTGATGCAAAGCTGAAATTCCTGGTGTATTGTGTAGAAGAGCAAGCAAGTAGTTTTACAAGCCTTGTTGGATTTCACCTACATTTATAGCAGAATGCTGTCAATTCACTCAGTCGTCTCCATCACATCTTCCATACGGCAGGGCTGCACTCTTCTGCTTTGTTTGCAAGGCCTCCATTGAAGTTCTGATTTGCATCCCTATAGGGTGCAAACAGTACAGGACCAATAATAATAATATTTAATAGGATTAATAGCCTAGAATGTGCAGGTAGTTGCAATATTGTGCAGTATGGAGACACAGATGCCTTCTCCTAGAGAGCCTGACTTTAACAAAGCATGACCCATACTCGAAGAGATTGATTAAAATTAGACTATCAATGTCTATTTGCTTCCTGGATGGAAAAGCCCTAGTAATAACAGCCTCTACTCATGGCAAAACCAGTGGGGTGTTTGCACCTTACGCTTTAGGAGTGGGATTCAGGTCAGCAGATTAGACACCTAATGTGAACTAATTCTAAAGTTATGTCAAAATATTCTTCATACTGTCAACAGAGAAGGGCTTCCAGAAAGAGTCCTACCTATCTAAATTTAGTTTTTATATCAAAGTCCTGGGCCCAAATCAACTTGTTAAACAGCCTGTTTCTCTTCTTTAACTGTGTAACAATTCTAAGAGATTAAATCCCTAATTTAGGTAACTACTTAGGTTTCAGGAAAACACTTTATAGTAGACCTCCGATGACCTTCAAAAATTACACTTCCCATTTGCATTTTGCTCCCTAAATACTTGTGAGTGCTGTCTAGCCTCAACGCCTGACAGATCTTCTCTTTCCCTCTTTAAACTCACATTTCTCTTTGGTAAGGTGGTCTTTTAAAAAATTTTGGAGGGATTTGTCAGACTAACAGTAGGCCTCTTGGGACAATCATCCCCAATTCTCTTCATAGCCAAAAAAAAAAAAGAAAAAAGAAATAGTTGTTTGTAAGACATGATTCATCTCCTGTAATGTACTGCTACATATGAATTGCATTCTAATGATGCCTAGTTTTCCCTATAACCACAAAGTTAGCCTAAGGAAATTAGGGTTTAGATACTGACATTGTAGATGTCTGAAGTTACATCAGATGAACCTTCCAAAGGTTGTCATGCCAAGTTTCCTCATCTGGTCAAATTAACAAAGGTTGAACAGAACCAGATGTAACTCAATTACATTTCAGAAGACCTCTCAGAATAGCAGTAAATGAGTTTTTTATTGTATTGCATGCATCATTCATTTACTATTTTAATGCAGGAGAAAAAGCTTGTGTTACACAATAGCAAAAGAATGGAAATAAATTTTGAACACACTGTACAGAACATTTCTCCTGAATAAACCTTTAATATGAAAATAACACATCATATGTGAAGTGCCATCAGTATTTCTGGTGCTTAGACCCAGAACATGCCGATTACGCTTTGGAGTGCACACGTGGCATTTGGATACTTAGTTGACGTTTTAAGTAATTGAATGTTAGGAACCTACATCCCATCCCTCTTGCTGAAAATGTGCTCCCAGGGTTCATATCCTAGAGAAGTCCTTGGTCATAGGTATAACAACACATAGATGAAGAGAAACGGAAAAGATGTTATCCATAAGGTCATACAGCTTCTTTTCATTGTGAAAGAATATGTTTTTTAAGTCAGCAAGGGATTTGGAAGTGAATGTCAAAGCTTTCAAGGCAGAGATTTCTTTTTCAATAGGGAGCGGGAGTTGGGGAAAGTGGAGGTATTGGAGAGCGTTAGGTTTAGAGCCACAGGTATTGCAACTACCCTGATACAACCAAGAGAAAGAGAAGGATGCTAAAGGATGAAAAGGAAACATAAACAAGCCCTAGGACAAACATTATTACTCATTGTCCTTTACCATGGAAGACGTTAGAGTGAATGATAATCTCAAATGCCTCCAGCCTCTCATCAAAAGAAAAATGGAATTTTATACCCATTCTTTGTTTAAAATACAGTTCTGTTCTTTTTCCAGACTGACCTCAAACGCTTCCCTCTATGTTCTACTTTGTTCCAAAAGTCAGCTTAAAGGGGTACAGGTGAGAGTGGTGTCACATATATGATGAGTATTGGGGTCTATACCTCAACAGCAGCTGTAGAGCACTCTTTTCCCTTGTGAACCTGTTAAGCAAGTAGATACAATTGCACTGAAGTATGACTGGCTCATTTTATTGCAACTTTAAGTTCTTTCACTACTTATGTGCTGAAAGCAAGTGAATTTAGTTCAACTCTGTGATTCTGAATGGGTTATCAGGAGTAAGTGGCTTTGAATTTTAGTCTTTGCACAGTTGCAGAGCAAAAACTTCCTAAGGGTTGGCTCTACTAAGTAAACACAACATGAAATCCAGCTGGGAGTTTCTCTGTAGGTTTGGCTGTTTGTTGAAAATATCTTTTGAAGTTCTCAGATTCATACCCTATCACACTAAAAAGCAACACCAGGTAGCATCTCCTGGCAATGTTCATGTACTTGCTAATAAGGACTCCAATGTACTTGCTAATAAGGACTCCTGGAAACTGTAAAGTTGCTAGATACAATTCTCAAATGGTAGAACTATATAAAGTAACTATTTGCATTTTATTTCCACCAACCTGAGATAAAATTTCACACTGTTCAGATACGATTGCATTTGTATCCAATAATATTGCATTTTTACCCAAAACAGAAACAGAAAAAAAGACCATTTCCCATTGTGAATCTTGTCACGACAATTTGCAGTTGGCCCAGTTCTAGGTTTTATTTTCTTAGAATGCATCACAGCTACCAGTCTGGGACATATGAAAATGTAATTGAGCTTGAAATGTCATCTTGATAGCAAGTGATACAGTTAATTCTGTTGGTAAATGTTGTGCAGTGCTAATTGCTAAGTCTAAATTTAACAATTAGTTTAGAAAATCTGAAGTGTAATTTATAATGGGATATAAGCTGCAGGCTTCAGCTTGTACTGACTTTTTTATTATTATTACTTACACCAGTTTAGGAGGATGCAGCTGAAAAATTTTAACCAAGAATCAAGATGCATGCTTAATTTAACTTCAACCAAATTTGACTATACATCTAGTAAATTTGCTATGGCTGCAAAACATGTTCTAACAAATTGAACTTGTATAAAGCCTTTTGCTTTCTACAGTTTGTAATTATACATGAACTGATTTTGTCATCCTAAACTTCATTAACTTCTTTAAAATTTTCATTGATGTTGTCTATCAGAGAAGTTGGTTGGTACTGGTCTGTGTGTTTTCTACCCTTTTAAAGAGGAATGTTGCTATATTTCAGCTTCTGGGGGTTTGAAACCTTGGATTAGTCACACATTTTACATTGGGCGTTCTGCAATACAAAAATCTTTGAGATAATAAAACATCAGCAAGAAGGACATAAACTGGAGATGATAAATTCAAATCTTATTTTCCTCACACTAAAATATTTTGTATTGCAGAATCACTGGATAGTTGAAGTTGGAAGCGAGCTCTGAAGATCATCTAGGTCAAATCCCCTGCTCAAAGCGGAGTCAACTAGTGTAGGTTGCCCAAGATTATGTCCAGATTTGTTTTGACTTTCTCCAAGGATGGAGACTCCACAGCCTCACTGGGCAACCAGTTCCAGTGTTTGATGACCCTCACAGTAAAAGAGTTTAAATGGATTTTCCTGTATTTCAGCATGGGCCCATGGCCTCTTGTTCCATTGCTGAGCACCACCGAGAAGAGCCTGGCTCCTCCCCACTGGTTATTTGTACACACAGATGACATTACCCTGAGTCTTCTTCTCTCCAGGCTAAACCACCCCAGCTCTCGTGGCCTCTCGCCATTTAACAGGTGCTCCAATCGCTTAAGCATCTTCCTGGCCTTTTGCTGGGCTTGCTCCAGTATGTCCATGCCTGTCTTGTACTGGGAACCACAGAGCTGTGCACAGCACTCCAGAAGTGGCTCACCAGTGCTGGGCAGAGGGGAAGGATCACCTCCCTCGACCTGCTGGATACCCTCTGCCTCATGCAGCCCAGGATGCCATTGGCCTTGCTTGCCACCAGGGTGCACCATTGGCTAGTGGTCAACTTGAAGTCCCACAGGACACCCCCCCCCCCCCAGGGCCTTCTTTTCCAAGATGCTTTCCAATCATTTGGACCCCAGCATATACTGGTATGTGGAATTGTTCCTCCCCATGTGCAGGATTTTGCATTTCCCTTCGTTACCTTCATGAGGTCCACGTTGGCCCATCTCTCCAGCCTGCTGATGTTCCTCTGAATGGCAGCACAACCATTTGGAGTATCCATCACTCCTCCCAGTTCTGCATCACTCGCAAATTTGTTGAGGGTGCACTCTGCCCAACTACCTAGGTCATTAATTAAGCTGCTACACATTACTGGCCCCAATATTAACCCCTGGGGTGCTCCACAAGTGACTGGCCTCCAGGTGAACTTTGTATTCCTGATCATAATCTTTTCAGCTTGACGGTTCAGCTAGTTGGCAGTCCACCTTATTGTCCCCTTATCTAGTCCATACTTCATCAGCTTGCTTATGAGGATGTTGTGGGAGACACTGTCAAAAGCCTTACTAAAGTTGAGATAAACTAAAGTTGAGATAAACAACATCCACTGCTCTCTCCTTACCCACTGGGCTGGTCATTTCACTGTAGAAGGCTTTCTGGTTAGTTAATCATGACTTCCCCTCTGTAATTCCATACTGACTATTCCCTGTCGTGGGGGTGAATTTAAAAATGAGAGAGAGGTTTGCATCGATTAAAGAATCACCTCCAATTGTGTTAGCAATAAAAAAAATTATTTAATAGAAATTTGTATAAAAGTGAGACTTCACAGAATTTGTTGGCAAGGTTCGCTCTATTATTTACTACATGGATAAAATGCACACAGGAAAATTAAATCAGAATCAAACTAAACTTCTGTATACTGGGACCAAAAACATAATAGGGTAAAAGGAAATGTGGAAAAGGGTAAGGAAGACCCTCCCATTTAGTCATGAGGTTCAGAGAAGACCCTTTTGCTTTCTAAACTCCTGTTGGAGTTTAGGTGCAGCTGGATCGACTCCGAGTCCCAGACTTGGTCAATGCTTTATATCTAAAGGGATTATGAGTGCAACAGCAGCCTAAAATTCATTCACAGTTGAATAAAAATCACGACAATAGTTTAAGTATAAATTTGAAAGCAATAACTTATATCTTATAATGAACTTGCTATAACTTACTTATAATATACTTGCTATAACTCACTGATAACTTATAATGTACTTACTATAATTTACTTGCTATAGACTATTCAGGTTAGTACACATGCATGCATAAAGACACTAAGAGAAATACATAAGAGAGTAAAAGAGAATAAAAGAGTAAAAGAGAAAGAAAAAGAGGTATACCTGTTCAAAATTCCCCTCGAGGTCAGTAAAAATATTCACTTCGAATGCTTTGACATTTGTCTCAATGGGCGAAGGGTCGAGCCTCAAGGAGCGAGCAGAATGAGCCCAGGTCATGTCGGCTTTCTGTGACAGACCTCTGATTTTTGCAAACAGAAAAGTTCATGAGTTATGAGAGTTGTCCCGCTCAGAGGGAGATACTGGTTGCAGCTTGCTGCGGTCCAGGAGAGCTCAAAGGGTCTCACTTAGTACCGCTGTTTATAGGTTTGGGAGATGATTGACTTTCATCATTAACAAATTTCTAGAATCCCACTTGCACTGGAGAATTCTGAGACTGTTTGAGAATAACTCAAAACACAGATACGGCATGCTCCAAGCTTGTCAGGGGAGGATTGTAATGTCTCAGGGTTGTTATGAGAAAGAACTGGCTGCAGGTTGCTGTGAGAACTGGCTAGCTCTACTCCCGTCCCCCCACCTTCACTGGGCAGCAGGGGTCCTTGAGACCCACAACGTATCTCCGTCTTTAGCTGTGTAAGAGTTCCTGGCAAGGGTTGCTTAACTGCCCGACTCATTACACTTATGCTAAGGCCTAATGAGCCTTCCCAAGCCAGTAAATCAGCCTGGAGAGGGGGAAAGAAATGCACCACCACACTCCCAAACACCTTCTTTTCTTTCATGCGTTACTGCTAGTTTGCAAAAACAATAAAAATAATGAGAGTTGTTGCTACTTAAATACAACAATATGCAAGATGTACTTAAGTTTTCATTTCAGCAATGCTTTTTTTTTTCTTTTCCACTTATGCTTCATTTCTTCTGAATTCTGCCTCCTTCAAGTATGCAAATCTGCAGTTAGTCACCCTTTTCTGTTCAGATCTTAGATACAGCAGTGTACAGATATTTCAGTTTTGTCATTGGCAATAAACACAACTGGATTTACCGAGTTAAATAACCCTGAAAAGATTCATTTTTGAGAAAGGCAAGATCCTCAGCTAGTATACACTGCCATGTTTCACTGAAGTGTGTCGTGCCAGACTTGCATTGGCTGAATATTTGGCTCCAAAAACTCCTTTTGAAGTCAATGAACTTCTTATTGCCAGCCCTGTGGAATGTGGAACATTGCACCCATGACATAATCTTTTAGGTAGAATCAAGATGAGAATTTTCCTCTCCAAGAGTGTATTACAGAAGAGAGAGAACACGTTAACTGCTTTTTAAGCTATACAATTTGTTACAGAACAGTCACTGCTCAAGCATGAGGGAAAATAATGACTGAAAGAATAGTCACACAGTAAATAATTTTCAGTCCACTGAAAGAGCATTCTTGCTCTCCCACAAAACTCCAAAGACAATACAAAAACTTGAGACTGGTGATGATAACTTGATTTTTTTCAGCACTGCCCCAGCTTAAACAGTGTAATTTTCCTGTTGTAGAAAAATATCTGAATGACAAGGCAACACTGTAGTTCAACACCCTGCTTAGTATTGACCTTAGGTATGAATTGCCAGTTCGCTACTATGAGGAGACAGTTACGTGTCTTCTCTTCCACTTAACCTTTCTTTACATGAAATGACTCACATTCCCTGTGCCTTCGATCAGTCCTCCTGAGCAGAGTATGCGGAGCATCACAAAAACTCAAGTGACATTAATGACTATTATTCTGGGTTCTCAGGGGATGGGGAGGAGGTGTGATGAACCGAAATGTGCGTCACACAACCACAATGGCAGCTGCAGAAAGAGGAGGGATTTCATCTTCTTTTTAGCTGTAGGATGTGCTGAATGAATTGAACACTTTCTGAACCAACATATAGTGACTTGTCTAGGCTTGTGTAGTTTTTTTTTCTTTCAGTAGCAGGTTTGCAATCTGAATGAAAAGAAAATAGGTTAAATGGAGTCAAAATATTACTCTGCTAAAGATGCAGAGGCTTGCATCTGTTACAGTACCTGTTTCACAGCAGTCTTGTACAGGATTGCCATGGCATTCATATTGCCAAACTGGAAGTAACATGCATCTTTTACACTTTTGTTGTAGAAGTAGTGACACCTTGTCAGACCTCTTTACTGAAAGCCAGGTGAATTAAATGAGCCTAAAAGCAATAAACTATATACTTTACCCTATAATCATTGAAATGAACAAGATTGTATTTCCAGCCATTTTCAGAGATTAAGGTTAGCTCCAAGCATTAAGTATGACTTTTAGTGTTCTCTTCGTACAGTACCAAAGGCACAATAAATTAAGTAAGTTACTATGGTCCATAAGATCATTGTAAATGTAATACATCTCAGTTGATATAAATGAGCTCAGTTGGGATTTTATATAACAAAGATGTGCCTTTAAATGATGAATAATATTTCTGCCTTTTATTAGTTGAACTAGAAAAGGTTTTTATCTTGCATCTGCAAAGATATTGTTAAAATGTAACTTCCAGGGATCTCATCAAACGGATTTAGAAGCTTGCACATCAAAAAAGCAAGAGAGGCAGATGGTCAACAGAGTTCTTCAGGTGAATTTTGTAACAATTACAGAGAGGTAGCTTGGCTGTTAGTAAAGTTATAGCATTGGGCATTAGCAACATCATAATTTTATCTACATTAAGTGCCCAGCAAGATTGTAATAGTTCGCATTTAGAAGAAGGGACACAAAAATGTCGATGATATGGATACAAATCAGGATGGAGGTAAGGAGTTAAGGGGAATACAACAGCCAGCTTCTGAACAGTTCTTCTGTAAAAGAAAATTTAAAAAATATTTTTCACATTTTATCCTTCACAAGCAATGCAATATTAAAAAGATGTGTTCAATAAAACCAGAGAGAATTCACAACTAATAACGTACAGTTCGTCCAAGCCCTGGTATGAATCCTGTCACTGCTAGTTGCAAAGCTCTTATGCCTCCAAGTATTCTTATTGCTTTTTAAAGCAATCTGGACTTGAAAGCAATCCAAAGCTACATTGTTACATTGTAAATTGATGTACATCAGCGTTAAACCAGTCATTAGTGTGAAGGGAACCAGGAGAAGACAGGGAAGACATAAATTATTCATCATACAGGGAAACCATTTTTCCATATGCTTCCATTTTTAATATAAAAAATAAATGTGCATACACATACCTGCACCCACACATACACTTTCTATGAACCCTTCAATTCTGAGCATCTTTGAAAGCAATATCATATAGATATAATCCAAATGCTTAGTCCGATTCTATGCACAATGGCATTAGTGTAAATAGACTATCTTTTGTATCTGGTGAATAGAGGGACAGAAAAATATGCTAACTCTGGCTGTGACTAACAGGTACCCATGGTGAGGTTTTCAAACCTCTCAGGTTTTGACCTGTTGATTTTATTAAGAACAAGATTTGTCTAAAATTAAGTACTATTCACAATTTTAGCCATCAGATATTGTACTAAGAGCAATGGACCTCATTTGTGTTCATGTCTTTTATGTTTTTTAATAATAATCTTAGATGCTGAACAAATACTCAGCAACATTACAGAGAAATTAGTTCTGGAGCTGGTAACTAGTCTTAATATAGCCTGGCGTAGAACTGGCAAATAGCAAAATTATACCCTTTAAAGGGGATGTCTTCTAATCCTAGGGTGTACCAAAGGAAAAAATAAAAAAGCCTCTTCTGTATTAAAGAAATAGAAATGATAATTTTTTAAAATCCAATTTTCTTTTACAATTTTATCTGTATTTAATGTACAAGCTGCACTGAATGAAAACTTAAGTTGAACCAGGCAATGTAATTTTCCAATTTATAATCAATAATAGAAAATATTAACATGTATTTCTGGTGCCACGATGGAACATTTATGAATCTGTATCTGTCCACTCCCATTTGCATGAAATATTTGTGGTCCTACCATGAGTCACAAACCTCAGAACTTAAATTTGGAACACATGCTTCCTAATAGCCTCTCTTTAATAATGCATCTGCGTTCCTAATCAATGTGAGTGAAAAGTTTTCATAATTTAATAATAAAGTGGGTACATTCAGAATTTTGAACAGGTGAGGATAAATCATGTTTGCCTGTGAATAACAGCTTTTATCATTTACTCAGTGGGATCATAATGTATTCTTTCAATCTGCACCAAAGGTAGTAGCAGGAAGCTATTTTATAGATTTCTTGGTAATCTGAGCTGATGTTATACCTGTTACAGGACACTTCCAATAAAATAGAAACACAGCAGGATGAAAAAAGATACAAATGGTGTTTTTATACCAGTCAATAAAAGCATGACTCTGTAGTAATAGAAAATTTGTTCATGAATTGTGAAGTACCAGTGGCTCAGTGGGTAAGGTATTAAAATAATTCATGTCCTGCCATTGTAACTTTTTCTTACAATTGTGCCTTTAATTTGCTGTCTCATTTCCATTGTCAATGAGAAAAAGTAAAGCAAGTACATTTATGGACCTTATCATTAAAGTAGTTTATTGGAATGACTTTTTATTTTGTAGATAGTTCCCTGTAAGAAGAAAGTCTAGCACATGTGTACCTATGAAATTAATTCTAATGACTCAATTCATGTTTTAGAAGTTGCATTTTAATGATGCAAAACTTATTTTATTTGAGATTCCACGTCTACTTAGTCAACATCACAGAATCACTTCCAAAAACATTAAAAGGTCTAAGCTACTATCTGCAGGCTAATGCATGTCAGCAAATGCTTTTCTCTGCTGAAACGCTGCAGATTTCAGGGGTACTCCCAGTGGACATAAAGGTTGCCAGTTGGGCTCAGTTTGCAGGACAGAGTCAGTAATTTGGAAGGAGTGTTACAAATATGGAAGTTAATTGGGTGCGCCGGATTCTGACCCCAGTCACACTACTTAAATTGGGAGTCATCCCAGAATGAGTAGAAACTATTCTGCTTTATGGTTATGGTCCATAAGCTGTGATTCTCATCAGTGTGGGTCTTGCATTTCTTTTAAGCCAGGAAATGAAACTTAAATACATTGAAGAGAAATAGGAGTAGCCATACTGCATCTGAAATGTAGTTTCTCTGGCTGGCTGGAGAAAATTTTTATAGCTGTTTTTCTCTCGGTTTTGGTAAATAGCTGTTTTGGCACATTTAGATGTCCAGTCTCCATCCTTTTAAGTGTGGATTTTGCATGGGTTTTTAATGCCTAGAGGGACATTGCTCTATTGCTTTTGTTTCACCACATGTGCCTTTGTTAATTTTTTCCTGGATAGGAAATTCTGATTTTTATAAACATGTTGTACTTTTAAAGCACGTGATGCTAAGTACATTCAGTCTGTAAGGGAATGTTCTTTTTACTTTCCATGGGAAAAAAAGAAATCATGAGTGGTATAAATTTTGCATCTTAGATCTCATTTCCTCTTCAGAATATAAATCTTGTGCAAAGGAAATAGGGTCTCCATTATCTCTTAAAGATGAAACAGCTTCTAATATGGATAGTCTGCATTCCCTCTGTCATGCTCCTGGGGGATAGGTTAATAAATAATCAACTAAATGTCATATTTTGAAGTCTCTTAGTTCATGGTAATGCAGCTTTCTTACATGTTTATTAAATTTCAATCTTCATTAGACAAGGTTAGTGGAGAAATTAGGTCCCTCTTGTATTGATTTAGTAATGCAGATTTATAAAATAAATAAAAAGCAGATAGATTTTTGCTTTTTATCATCTGTGGGTCTTTCCTTGATCCTCACTGTGCCAAGTACACTGTCTATGACTAAATCACCTGAAACATTTGTCAAAATTATTTTGACAGCTCCATTGTAAAGGTTAAAAAGGGAAAAGAAGATTTGAGATTATGTGCTATATTTGAAGAACAGTGACCACCCTGAGCAATTGCCAAACAAATTTGGTAAAACTCTTTATAAAAGCTCTACTTAGCACAAATTACCCAGGACCTTCTGGTCTGCTTGGGTCCCAGACACAGGGAAGTATGTGAACACTGGTCCTGTCACCATTTCTCTTCATCCCTACACTCAACTG
The DNA here is from genome assembly GCF_947461875.1 of Haliaeetus albicilla. Lineage (NCBI taxonomy): Eukaryota > Metazoa > Chordata > Aves > Accipitriformes > Accipitridae > Haliaeetus > Haliaeetus albicilla. Next base: position 6,343,652 of record NC_091496.1, read on the forward strand.
AGTCATTGGGGTCATCTTTTTTATTTTCTCTTCAGTATCCAGGGGCTGACCTAAGTTCAGGTGGGAGAATTCATGCTAACTTGATGTTTGCTTCTCACCTTTCCCTGAAGTAGTTTAACAATCTAACATAAGCGTAAAAGAAGTGGTTTGGGAATTCAGAAGTGATTTAGGGTCTCGTAAATCCCACCCACTGGGCATCATACTGATTGGTGGGTTTGAGATAAATGGCTCAAAGAGGCTGAGCAGAGCTTGGGTTCCTAGGCATCGTCTCCAAATATAATGCCAAAAACTTTGCAGTCCACCTCTCTGGGCACTGACACCAATGCTTGTGATGGTCTTCGCATATTCTCTACTCTCCAAGAGTTTAAGCAAAGCCTTATGTTATTCTACCTTCTGTTGAGAGCTCCCATTTGCAGTTCATCTCCCAAGGGTTCTAAAAGAGATGATGGTCATAACACACAGGGAAAAAAAAAAAAAGAAAGAAAAAAAAAGATGTATACCTTACCTTGATAGTATCCTAGAATAGTTCTGGTGGGTAGGGACCTCAAGGGTCTCTAGTCTGACCTCCCACTCAAAGTAGGATTAACCACAAGATCAGACCAGGTTGCTCAGACCTTTGCCCAGTCAGGTCTTGAGGCTGAATACAGGAGCAAAGACTGACTAATGAAAAAATGACCTGAAAATTAAAAGTTGCCGCTAAAAAAAGGTGAGAAACAAATGCCCAGCTGAGGGGCCACTTGGTTATAATTACCAACACACAACTCTAATAGTAGCATCATGTACAATCAAACATGAGAAACTTGCTAAGCCAGGTAAGTACCATATAAGTAGAAACTAGCTATAATTATTCCTATAAGTAAGAGATGGACCTTGGAAAACTCTAAATTTGAAATTATGTAATACTTTAGAACCTATTTTGCAGAAAATAGTAAGAATTTCTGAAGGAAAAGGAAAATGAAAAATACTATACAAATACAGTGTTATGAGTGGCAAGATATATCTGCAGGCCAAGAGAAATTTGCAATTTACTAAACCATTTTCTCTAGTAATATATGGAAAATCATTACTCCTGTTGGAAAAGGGGGGAATTAACACAGAAACTGTAAGGCAGGTCAGCTAAAAAGAGACCAGGTGGGTAATACAGTGAAAGAACTATGGGGTTGGAAAGAGGTTATAGATGGATCACAGGGTTATTGGAGTGGTTGCATGCAAGTGTGAAAAAGGAGGTGAAGAGTAGCATTTCTGTTATTCTCGCCACTTGCCATAGCGTTAAGACCTCGCTAGGAAAATAGAATGCAGCGCTGATCACTCCTACATGAGGAACGTGCTTCCAAACAAGAACAGACACAAGCAGAGGCTGCTAGGATGAGCACAGCAGCAGAGTGTTTCCCGTGCAGAAGGACACAAAGAGAGTTTGGCTTGTTTAGCCTTGCAAAACATAGACGAAGACAGGATGTGATTGTTTTCTATAAACTTATCAGGTGGGTAAACACCAGGGAGAAGAACGCTTAAACTAAAGAACAATGTTGGTCCAAGAACAAATAGTTATAAATTGCCCATGAATAAATTTAAGTTGGAAATTAGATAAAGTTTTCTAATCCTCTGGTGAGTAAGGTTCTGAAACAGTCTTCCAATAAGAATAATAAAGGAAGTGGGGAATCTAGTTGGTTTTAAGAAGGGGGCATTAAATAGGTTTTGCAGAGGATTATATGGTGTGGGTACCTGTGATGAGCAGATTGGATTCAGTGGCCCAGTGGACTGTTTCCCGTTTTATAAGTAGATATTCTGGTCAGACTGATTCCGCTGTATTACATCTAACTGTTCACTCATGGGCATCCAGTTTGAGTGGATAGTGATACAAATGTAGAAGTCCTCCCTGATGGCCCTAAAACAGAATTAATAATTTACTTTTCTGGTGTATTTTATGTGAACTTAGGGTAAAAGGCATCAGAAAATGAAAACAAATAGAACATTCAAAGCAGGCTGCTTGCTGTACAAAGCAAATCACAAAGAGAACAAAAAAGACACTTGATGGCCCCAAGAAAATGTGCAATTTCAAAATAAAAATAGTCAACAGTTGTTAGATAGTGGAATATGAAGAAATAATGGGGCTGTATTGGTCAGCATGCTGAATAGCTGTGTTAGCACATGACTAGTTTTATGTAAATATGCTGAGATTTTTGAGGATGAAAATAAGGTAATTGTATTTATGAGAATTTGCTTTAAAGCTTGTATAGCAGTGAAAGTGGAAGGGCAGAAGAGGGTGCATACATGTGAGCAGTGAAGTTAAAGGTGTATTCATTACTTAACCAGAAACAAGAGTCTACTACATGAGAGAGAGAGTTGATAGACAGGCAAGGCTGCAGGTGGAGAAAAGCCATGAAAGTAAAGGGAATGGGTCCCATTTTATGCATGGGAATAAATGGGAATAAATAAGCATCAAAATGACAAAATCAGAAAGTGATGTTTGCGGTGGCATTCCAAGCGGATACAAGTAAATCAAAGTTGCGTATGTTAAAAAAAAAAAAAAAAAAAAAGTATCACAGAAACAGAGATACAAATAAGACATTCAGCTATGTTGGTGGGAAATAAACCTTACATGTTATAAATGCTGTGCAAAATCAACCTATAAAACTTGAGTGAATGTGGAACTTGAGCCTGAAAATGAGACTTGAGCATGAAGGTAATGCACGTATGGGAAATTCAGGAATTCAGACAGGATCTACAAAATGTCTAAAGATGGACATCCGAGATGATTACAGGTGCTCAAGTACCTTTGAATCCCAGTGAGACACCAGCTTTTCGAGGACTTACGTTGGGGTTGTTAAAAATGCTCTCTCTTAAACCCGGGTCTAAAAATTGTCTTTAGCAGAAGATAGGACATTTCATGCGTAAATAAGTGTTTAGTTTTCTTTCTTCTGCACTTAGGATGGAAACAGATTTGCACCAGACCCACCAATTAATTTTTCACTTTAAGTCTTTGTATCCATTTATAACTTTGCAGATTTCCTTTAATAGATATGCTCTGATTCTTGAGTATGGGCTTCATGTACTCAATCTACCCCTTTTTTCTCCCAAGTGATATTTAGCAATTATTGTTATTTAATTCCTGGATGAAAAATTACAGGGGTCTGCTCTGTAATTATCAGTGACCTTTCAGTGTAGAAAAATGCAGCCGATCAGATGCAGTGGGACTGTCACAGGCAGCCTAAGTATTTGGACAGATATCTTAAGAATGCTGTCCCTCCTCTGGATCTGTCTTGTTGAAGGCTGGTGGAGATGTAGGGTAGAGCTTTGAATAAACTTTTCCTATTGCTACTTGTCATTTTACAATTAGTTATGTTAAAATACAAACTAAGAATGAATCTATCTGGAAAATGACACAATATTCATTTATTTCATTGCTTCAGACAACACTGATTTATTAAATCAATAAACTTAACACTAACATTGGTAGTACAGCAAATGTGGAGGTACATATGACATCAGTTACTATGCTGACACATGAAAATTCATTCTTTCCATAGAGAATTTATGGCATAGCTAGGAAAAGCCAGTAGCAGTGAACAGGAGAACTTAAATTATCATCATTTTAGAGAGAGAAATGCAAAGATGAGGGTCTGATTCAGCAAGCCGCTGACTTCAGGTATGCTGGGTAGTCTGCTTCACATCCAGGACTGGTAGACCTCCTCCAGCATCTTCCTGCATCACAGCCTAGAGTGGTCTGTCCCAGGTTACAGGAGAGGACTATGCTGATGAGAGACGTATAGGGCTCTTGTACTTTGCTCTGGGGACAAAAAAAAACCACCCCCAAAAAAGTCATTGACATAAGCACACCTCTGCTGGCTGCCCTGCCTGAGGCATGGTCAGGAGGTAACAGGCACTAATTAGCAGCTAGCTACAAAAAAAAAGAAATGGAAAAGAGCCTAGCAAAGCCAAAAGCACTAAGGACCCTGATGGGAGTTTACCTCTCTGCTGTTTCTTCAGGTGACTCCACACGGAGCCATCTCTGCTGATCTGTGTTTGGTGAAATATCTAGACACAGCAAAGGAGAAATATCTTCTGTGGATCTCACTGACTGTTGCAACACAGGGAATCATCCTTCCTGGGGCAAGTCTTGTCCTCTATTCATAGGGTGAGCATGATGGAACTTTTCTGAGCTTTAAAACAGGAACAAAGTGAGTTGGCCTATGTGCTTTTACAAAGTTATTATTCCTCAATCTATTCATTCAAATTTCTAAATAGGGCATTTTCCACTTATCTCTGTGACTCTTCTTGTATTCTGAATGATACATCTGATAAGAAGGTCCTAGCACTCAAGATATTCCTTTTATAACTTTTGCTCTTTGACTAATCTGATTAGAACTAAGCTTAAAAAATTATTCACTTGTCTAGTTTTGATGAGGTTATGCTCAGGCTGTGGTTATACTAATGCACATATGTCTTGAAGAGCCCATCACTGCCATAGTAGTAAGTGAAAGCCATTTCTTTGATGGTCTACAGTTGCCATATATTCATTGGTTACTTAGACCTTAACAGCTTTTTTTTCTGAATCATTTGCCCTACCAAGTACTACACTCACAGAAATATCTGTCACCATTATTAATGGACATGGTGTTGCAGAACCACAATGCCAAAGCATTAGCTATAATTATGTGCCTGTGTGTTTATGCGTAGGTAGATCCAGGGACATATGTAAGTTAAGATTTTCATACCGATGTGACCCTGTGATAACCAATGGTGTCTTAAAACTAGATAGGATCAAGAAACTGTGAGGCATCCTCACAGAGCCATATGTGAGAAAGGGTTATATATTTAAGGAATCTTTTTCATCCACTGACCTAGGATAAACTGGGAGCTGCCTAAACCACACCACTTAGGACATGAAGTGAAGGCAACTTCTGCCTCAGTAGTAGGAACCTAATTATCCTTTTGGAAATCAGCCAAGATCGTGGATTTAATATAGAAATAGTATTCCATACTAAGTGATACAGATTTTTAAGAACCACATGTGGCCAACTTTCCGTTCCACTTCCTTATTAAAGACATTTTCAGCAGCCTCTTGTCTCCTAATAGCATAGACATTACCTCAGGCTTGACACAGAGAAACAGACTGCCTACTAAATTCAGCAATTCTGGTGCTTTGTCTTACAGAGAAGACTGCCATGCACATATTCACCAAGCTATATACCCTATATATCCCACTAAGCTCGGAAGATCTGAGAAGATAACTCCTGAGGTTGAGTGGCCGTGGGTGGTAGGATACTGTTGAGTGTAAATGAGCAGCGAAATTTGAGCATCAGAGTCTTAACTGTGAATCACCACCACATCCAACCAGCATGATACATTAATTTATAATTAAATGTTGACTTTTTTCCCTAAGGTATTTTGGCTTCTATACCAGCACAGTTCATTAGTTAGTCACTGCGGTTGATCCAGTTATTGTCATGCCTTTGATCACTTTCCATCTAACTGAGCATGTTAGAGTGGATATCAAAAACCTTTGTGCTTCTTCGTAATTGCAGGCAGAACATTTACTTCCTATGCAAGGAACAGCATTTTCTCAAGCTCAGTCATTGCTTCTCATGACAGTGTCCTTTATTGAAACTGCTGAAACTTTCTCAAAATCTATGTTTTGTATCATGATGTTTCCTTCTCCTGGTGTCATCTACATCAGTGAGATAACCAGTCTTATTTTCATGGGACTGTCTAGTGATTCTTAAAATGAGTAATTCTTGCTAATAGAGATGAAAAACTGGTTAAAAAAAAAAAATCTAGGTAAGATAACATCTATGCTATTGGTGCTGTAGGTCTAAAAGTTCTCCAAATAATTATATTTCTTTGCTTAAATATAGCACACAATAGAATTCCTGTTCTGAATCAGCCCTCAAAGAATAATGCTGTTTCCGTCTCAGAAGGTAAAGATGTAGAAAACATTAAGTTTGTAAGAAGCTTGACCAAATTTAAGTATCACATTTCCAGTACAATTCCCTTTACCTTAGTTGTCAGTCGATTGAATTGAACTTTCTTACTCAAAAGAGCAGGGGGGTTGATTCTTTACAAGATATTTTCCTATTTAATTTTTTATAGTTTGAAAAAAAAAATTTGGTTAGTGTAAAAAACAAATACAGAGCTGAAAATACTTTTTAGTAACATTGTCAACACTGATGATTTGCAGATGGTATCAGCTTGTTAAAATGCACCATCAACTTTATAAAACATCAATTTCTCTCTTACATTTCTCACAGCCTTTGCTATGGCTAACACCTAAGGCTCCCATAACTGAAGGTTTAATGTATTTTTTAAACTTGCCTCTTTAATCTTTCAGTATTTCTTTGAGCATTTGTCAGAACTTTGTGCTTACACACCTTCATTAACTCCCTTGTATAGTCACTCAGTCAGGATTCGTTTAATGTAACTTCAACCATCTAGAAGTTAGTATGTGGAGTAAACGAGCAATCTAAGCTTTCTGCAGGGACAGCTGATCCCTTGCTAGGACACACATCTGATATAGATGGAATTATTTTCTTCTGAAGTTGTTTATCTCTCTCTACTGACTACAGGGGAAGCCTAGGCAATTACCTCAGAAGAAACACCAAATATTTTAACAGCTAAAATGACGAGACAAATTCCTCAGCCTTCTCTTTTGTTTATGTGGCTGAGCTACAGGAGAGGAAAGGACTATTTTTATTTTTTTTCACAGGATATTATGATTGTGAATCTAGCAGCAAAGACAAAATTGAAAACTATGCTTTGGCTTATATTTTGAAATTAACAATAGAGGAAATTGTGTCCCTCCTAGGTTCCTGTACATCACTGGAAATGTGTCTTTGAGTGTATTTTCTGTATGTTAGCTACAACTGCTGTGTTACAGAGCTAAGAGGTAATCAAGGTATTATTTGTCCACTGCTAACTTCTGGTGTGACTTGATACAATAACTAAGCCGGGGCTGTCACCAAAAGGGACCATTCCTCTTTCCCCATGCCTAGTCCTTCACGTGCATTTCCTCCCTCTCCCTTGACTAAAGCTTGTATTGAGGGGTGATTCAATGCAAAACTCTATTTTCCAGGTTACTTTGCTTTAAAATTCTCCCACTGACCTTGCTCACCCAATGCCAGGTCAGCAGTGGGAATGCAGTGGTTGGGTTGGCCATGGCACAAAGAATGGACTGTCCCCATTTGCAGTCTCAGCATTTCTAGGTAAATGGCAAATCACACCCTAAGCAGCATTGTTCTCATGGCATGCATGGTTTTGAACTTGTATGCAAGATGTATATAGAAACGTAAGCACAAATATAAGATTCAGATAAACATTCTTTGCCTTACATCGTAAGAGTGATGAAATATTTTGTATTTATTTATTCTTATCCTAAAATATTCAGAAGTGTACACTGATCAAGCTTCGCACCCCTGAAAAGAAATTCTCTTTAGTCTGGACTGTGTAACTGACTGTTGCAAATAGCATAACACACTGCTGTCCCACTGTGGGTGTTATGACTCCACCAAGTTTGAGGGATGAAAACCCCAATCTTTCTTTATACATGCTGGAGGGACAGAAAGAGAGTGATACATAATCAGACTGTGGTCAGGACATTTATCAAAAGCACATCACTCCCGAAAACTGTGGCCAAACTTTCGAAACATTGCCTTTCAAAATATGTTTGTGCAGTGCTTTGGAGTTATCTTTTGCTAGTTATACAGGATTTTATATCATTAATGATCTATCTTGTTCTTATATTACTTTTTATGGCTTTCATTCATTTCACATTGATTTTTTCCTGATTTATTAAGGTCCCAGTCTCAGACCCTAGACACTCTGCAAATGTAAATTGCTGTACAGAAGATAAAAATGCCAAAATCAGGCTGTGCCTGCCAAGTCATAACTCAATAATATCTACCATCTATGAAAATAGAATCCATAAATACTTCTTAATATCTACATTAGCTTCATAAAGCATAATCTGTAAATGCTATAACCACTCCCCCCTCCAATGCATGAAGTTACTTAATCCAGATGCTAGCAGTATTCCTTTTACGAGAATTAGTATTAAAGTGCTGATCAAAGTGAATCTTCAAAGCTTCCACATGTCTAAGTATTTGCAGGATCCTGGGTGATCTGCATATAGTCTTGCCACCGTATTTCAGACTGTTTATGTGCTAAACTTCACATTGAATATATAAACAATACTGGATTGCACCAAGCGCGCTGTGCAAACACCGCAGTGTGGAGAGTGCTTTCCCTCCTGGGCTGCACGATACCAGGAAAATGTTGGGAAGCTCTTCATAAAAGCAGCAGGAATTCTTAGAGGGCTGACTGATAGATTTAGGAAGATGGAAGAGAGTAAGAACGAATCTGACTAGTTTGACTAAATAGCATCTCAGACTTATGAATAAATTGGTCTAGCAAATCCCTTTTAAGTCTTTGTCCCTTATCAGCAGGCACGTAGCCAACTTTCATTATGGGTTGTAGGGCACAGATAAAATTCATGCCATGGTGTTTTTCTACCTTATGGATATGCAGGTAAATATATCATTTATCATTTGCCTCTTCCTATTCATTTGGAAGACAGTGGAATATTTTGCAGCATATTCCACTGGGATATGTACAAAATATTGATATCCTGGTATGCAGTAGCCTCACATTGGTTTGAGAGTTTAGTTTGCACAGCAAATATGAAGTATAATATACATGAATTATAATGCAAAATGACTGTTTAATTCAAGAGACATCCAAGGATTTAGATAACTGCAGATATATACAATATGTATGAGGAATATAAGTATATCCATATTTTGAGCAGAGGGACCTGACGTCTACAGGGATTTCAGTATTATGAGGAATAACACTAGGTTTCCTTATCATCTCTTACAAGTATAAATCCATCTTGATGTTCAAGACATCTTTTCAGTTTACTCTAAAATTAAGGACGTCAATTAGTTTAATAAATGAGCACATTTATCCGTAGAAAACAAATTCACTGTGTGTTTCAATGCCTATTGAACAGGAGGAAAACAAGTTCAAAAAGCGTGGGGTAGCATTTAAGCAAAAGCTGATAGGAGCAGGGCACTCATCTCTCATCCACCATGTCCTCACCCCTTCTTCAGCTCTTCCACGTGGATTCAGCCGAGGAGGGAGCTGGGTGGCTCAGGGAAGGCAAGCCCAGCTCAGGAGATGCTCTCTGCACGGCGAGAGCCTCTCCCAAATATGAGAGCAATCTTCATGGGAATTGAAGGCTACATATATTATCAATTTCCAGAGGGATGGCTTTGTAGCCATACTGGGGGGAACCCATATGCAGTGGGTGCATATGGGGAACCCAAAAGCAACCCATATGCAGTTTCCCTGCTTCGCAGTGGGACCTTCTGCCTCCTCACAGCTCACTCTTCCCTGAGGGATATTGCAGGTGGAAAGAGAGAAAAACAGGAGTTTTTTTTCTCTGCACGCCGTAGGTGTGGATATATGTTGTGGTTTCTGCTCACGTTCTGCTGTATGCACCATGCTCCACGCTGCCCATTAGCAAAGTACCTATAGACTGAAAGTGGTATGTCAAGATGCTGACACAGTCAACTTTCTTTTCATCTGAGGGTTGATTTCTGCAGTTCCTTTGACTGTAGTTCATCTGCTGACAAAGTTTCCCTCCCATAAGAAGCAGCAGACTCATCGCTATTTCTTCACTACCTGGGAAAAGAAAGCTGCCCTTGCTGCAGAGCTGCGCTCCACCCAGAGCAGGGCTGAACCCGAAATTGCAGAGAAATCTGCACATTCTGTCCTGGCTGTGTAAGGAATTGAGGCATTTCATCTGAAAGGACTGTTTTTCTAGAAACTGAATTTAGGTGCACATAATGCACCAATTAATGCAAGACAAACAAATGAACTAAGCTACTGTTATTGTTGCAGATGGGACAGTTGAATAGGTGGAACATTAATCTAATCTACTAAGGACACCTCTGTTGGATCTCAATTTTAGGTGTTTTGTAGTGTGTCAGAGAGCACAAGGGAAAAATCTGAAAAAAAAATCACTTAATTTAAAAACTGACATACTTCACTTAGAAATGCTGTAAAATAAAGCTTCCATTCTGAAGGACTGAGGCAGGCGTAGGCCATTCTCAAATGTTCATAACTACTAAAATATTAATTATGTGTTTGTTTGTAGTTAATATAATTTATCTGTGTTAATTTACATCAAAATAACTTGGAAGTTAAAAGTAGTCTATATACAAGCATCAAATACTCAGCAACTGTTTAGGGGAAAAAATACATGTGTATGTACATATATAAAAAATACACATAAATATTTATATATATACATGTAAGTAGAGCTGCTGTTTGCAGACTTTGATTAATGGTTTTGTGCCAAAGTTTTGAAATTAAACCAGTACCCCACAATGATTTTTCTTCTCCTTTTAAGCACATATATTAGATAACTTCTTGGGGCCTTTCAGGGCTTTCTGATGGCTGAGAAAGGAATTCTTCCATTTAGGAGAACAAAAGATTACATGGAAATGGGATGTGCAGGAAAATTAGTGGAAGTCTGCTGCTACCATGAGGGTCCTATTGCAGCCAGACACAGGTTAGAGCAGCAGAGAAACTGTTCCAATTAACACCAGAGGACGAAGAGGCCAAAGGACTTGACAAGTGAAAAACTATTTTTGTGTCCTTCTTGGGAGCTGTGCACTGCTGGAAAGCAAGCAGATACTTTACATCAAATGATCCTTATGGCTATTTAAATAAAAGCTCTTTGTAAGAGCTTGCAATTTTATACATACCCCTAACCACGGCAGGACCAGGCACTGAATCTAGTCCTGATGCTGAAATGTCGGCTGGATGTTGAAAGTCCATTTGTAGCTTCAAGTGACCTGTGGAAAAATTCTACACACAAATGTAAGACCCAGTCCTGCAACAGAAAGACTCAGTGAGACATCCTCATCTCGTATTGTACTTCTTCACACTGGCCAGGAGTGGGTAAGGGATAAAAGTAACAATCTCAAACATCTACATCTTTTTGCAATTACTTCATTCTTTTCTTAGTAGTCTCTTATCTAAACATGATCTGGTCTCAAATGAATTCAGCTGGAAAGATTTGGCGGTAAATCAAAGTTCAAGCTGATCCGACTGCAGATTTCTAGTTAAAAGCATTCAGATTAGATGATTGGAAATAAGCATTACAGAAGAATTTGGCTAAAATCTCAGGGAAAAGGTTTTATTTGTTTAGTAACCTTTTTTAATAAAAACATGCTTTGTCTGAAATGATTCCAACCGATACACATTTTGCTGACAGTGCAACTTATATGCCACAAGACCTTTGGATGAAAGTTATCTTTACAGATATTAGCCTTTAGTATTCCCATTATAAAACATATGAAAAATTGGCAAAGTTCTTGGAACTGGAAGAATTTTTTCACTAGAATTACAGTTGTATCACAGAAAAATTTTGAACAGTGAAAGGTTGTGCAGATGTATTGCTAGTGTCCTGCCAATGGTTTTAAATGGCTTCTACACAAACACGCATACACAGAACATCTCATAACTGAGACAGACCTATGATACAAATACTCCACTTGCCAAGCAGATGAAATCCATGCATTTCAACTGTGACTATTTTGCCTGTCAGTAAAACATGTTGCTTAATTCACTTATGTACTTTGAAAACAAGGTAGGAAGTGAAATCCTTCTCTGTGGTGTGGCTACTCCAAAGGCAAAAAAAAATTTGCTCTTCAGAAGTATTTTTCAGAACCCCAAGGATAAGTCTTCTCTGGCAAGGACTCAGCTGTAGACAAAGAGGGGGTGGACTCCATCAGAGACAGAAAAAAATCACACCTACTCTTGAGGTGGAGGAGGATTTCTTAAACTGGGGCTCCCAAGAGCCCCCTCTAGCACTCCATCATATGAACACTTTGAAGATCTGTGATGGAGACTTGAAGCCATATTCTTCAAAGGGTAATAAATAGATATCCTGTTTAGACAACTTCAGCAAATAAACAGTAAGCCCATTAAATATTTTTTTCTATGTACTGTGAAAGAGTTTAAAGAAGCGGTTCCACTGACTGGCGATGGGGTTTGTGACTTTGAAATCTGGCACTTGAAGAAGAGGCAGTGATACGATCTCCTGCAGATGAGAGAATCTGTGACCATAATACTCTGGAAAAAGTTGAGTGTTCAGTAAAACTTACACTCAACGAAAAAAGGATCATACTAGAGGAGGCCTTCAGCTGTTTTGTTTAAATGTGAACATTTATGTATGTAGCTGCCCTTATGCTTTACAAAATGTAAATCTATGAGAAGATGCGGTATGTTTACAATTATAAGTTTACTATGGAGAGTTGTTAAAGGCAAAGGTGAGCAGAAATATATCAGCTGACCAAACCAAAAACTGCCTCTCTCCACATGCCTTGCCTCACTTATGTCTCCAGATCCTCATGGCTGCAAAAAGTTTCTGATACTTCACAGAAGTATCCAACACACTTTTAGAGCTGGTTGCTGGACTTTTTTCCCAAACTGTTTTCTCCGAGCCTGAACTAACACATCTTTGTGTGAAAAACATCAGTCTCTAGATGTACTTGCTTTTCTATTTAGGTTGGAAATTCTGATATTTTTGAGATGGGGAAAACTGTCTGCTAAAACTCATATTGAGTGTGTTCAACTTATTTTCAACAGAACTCATTGACAGGTTTCGGGTGGAAATGCATCCTGTTCATTATCAAGCCAAGTTTTTAATCAGTTGTCTCAGGGTAAAAGGCTTTACTACAGCAAATATTAATCTGTCTCCCACTGCAGTATTTGGTCTGCTGTACAAATCATGGATTTTCCAAGAGAGTTTTGTGCACCACAGACGGATTACAGTGCTTGACACAATGCCTTCAAAAAATGACATGCTTTCATGCTCTTAAAATAACATGCTTTCACAGTTTTGTTGCTCTTATAGCTGAAACAAGGAGAAAGACTTTTCATTTGTCTTATACAAGCAGTAGGATCCAGCCTGTGAGATTAGGTGGGAGACTTGCTAGAGCTCCAGTTAAACAGAGTCCTGCAGAAGAATGCCCACAAATCCCAAAGCATTCTTAAATGGTACCCTATATCATTCAAAATTAAGATATTGAGGCAATTTGCCCACTGTGATCACATAAGGTTGGTTTTCTGCTTCACTGTAGAGTGCTGTCTATTAAATTAGTGTCATCAGTCCATTATATCCATCATCATATTTGATAACAAATAAAAATTCATCTTCCTCGTGCTTAAGTTTGACCCTTCAGATACATCCAAATAATTAAATCATCAGTTTTTAACCAGGTAGAGAGTTATATTTTAGCACCTTATTAATAAAGAATTATTGGTTCTATGTTAATGGGACTGTATGTATGCTAATATAAAGAAGCCAATGTAAGTTCAACTTCTTGTATGGTAGGGTTAGAGAAAAATGCCAAGAACACTGATAAATAAGAGCAATGCCACTGAAAAGGTACAAGCATTACCGATGTAAACGTATTGCTAATACTGCAGCATACCATGCCTCAGAGAAAGACTTAACCCTGCTTTTGGGGGGCTAATATTTAAAACATATAGGAATGCAGGTAGATAGAAACAGTTTTCTCTTTCAAAGAAGTAATTTTATTCTTCTTTTCCAAATTAAGCAATCTGAGAGAAAAATGTTCTGCTTTCAAAGGCCTCACTTTTACTAAGGAAAAAGAGACATTCTTCACCCAAATCTGTTAACAGGTAGCAACTAATTTGAGATGAATTTATGAAGAGAAAGGTTGTTCATCCACCTCCATGCAAGTTAGTAGACTGACATGTTCAGTGTGAAAATCACTGGCTACCTTGTCTCCTCTGAGGTTTTTGCTTTACTTAGCTAACATAAAGTAAAACCACTTTTTCTCCCCTAATATTAACATAATGGGAGTCACTTCTTTTCATTGTGGAGAAATATTTTAGTATCTTCATTCTAGACTGACAAAACATTTCTTTTCAGAGGAAGTGTGAAAAGAAATGTGTGGTTTATTCTAGAATTTGTAGATTGCTCTTTACGATAGTTATAGCATATATACAGTTGGCACTCTTTCATCTAGAGGAAAAAAAACCCAAACTAGATTTCTTTAGAAAGCTTCTATTTAATTTAAAAAAAAAAAAAAAAGACAAACAAAAAGACAGAAAAACAGCAACAATAGAGAAAAAAAAAGAAAGCTTCAAAGTGCAATGATCTGATGTATTTGAAAATTCATTTGCAAGAATAAAGTTTCAAAAACTGTATCTGGAGAAATATTCCCCCCTGCATATGTTCTATTAGTCCATTCAAATGCAATGATGTGAAAAGATCTGAAAATCTTAGAAGAAAACTTATGATGTTACTCCAGATGGTGAATGAAGCATAGTCATGTCTATTCCACTTAATAACAACCCACTTAAAGTGAAAAATATAGCCACACAGCAGAAGGTTTCATAAATACATAGATTTTCACCTATAAAGTATATTCCAAAATTGATCCTTATAAAGTCCCTTGAAGGGAATTTGTATGTAGAAAATCAACAGAGAAAAATTTTTGGTTTGACTTTTTTTTTGTACCGACAGTCAAGAGAGAAACAGGACTCTTAGTCATCTGTTCTTGACACTTGACCTGAGGATAAAAGTGATCTGCGGAGGTCAAGCACGTTCACAACCTGGAGATAACGTCTCTGTTGAGGAGTGTCCTGACTCAGACCTCTTCTCAGACCACTACACTGCAATAATTGTTTTCTCTAGCTGTTTTTAATGTGAATTCCTTTTTCAAAATCAAAACAAGATTTAACTTCCTGTTTATTATTATTCCCTTTCTTTACATTCTTGAGAAGAGATCTGTGCCTTTTTTAGTAAATTGCATTGTACGCTTCAGTGGGTTTTGTAGTGATTTGTAAAGTATTGGTAAAATGTCTTTGCAAAAACTGAGCTGAGATTCCAGTGTAAAGTTTCAGACTAATCCTGAGATCACAAAACTCTTTTCTACCAGATCAAAACGTAGTCAGTTTTTAAGCACTTTGGGGAAAGACCCTACACCAGTACAGATGGCAAAGCATTCAACTAGCTCTGGAGTCTATAAAAATAATTCCTTTTTATTACTCAGCTCTTTCACAAGTAATATGAAAATAGGTCTGTTTCTTGATGATTATATTAAGGATAATTGGGAGAAAGTAATAGGGCATCTTCTCATTATTGTCTATGAATTGATGTTCTTCAATTATATCCTTTTTATGTGACTGTCCTGCATTATTTTTTTTTTAATTTTTTTTTAAGGGAGCAATTTTGCCTTCCAAGTGTCTTTTCCAAAGGAAATTAACACATATCATGCTTTTAGACAAAGTACTGTAGCGTAATTAATCTCTACACTGTCCTTTCCTAGCAACCCAAAGTAGGAAATATATGCAGCCAAAGTGTAAAGCTTAACAGCTAGCAGGTTTCTATATTTACAAGAATCAAAGCAGTTAAATGACTCAGCTGCCTCCTAATGTGGGCTATATTTGAATTTGGGGAGGGTGGAGGGAAGAATGGGACATTATTGCTTTAACAAGGTTTACTGCTAAACTGAACATATGTTGCTCATAATGTCACTTTCTAAATCAATGAAATTATCATTATAGAACATGTCGACAAATTAGACATGTAAAGTGCAGGCTGTATGTGGGAGAGATGTAATTTGGCTCTATAAAAAGAAATTAAACAATAAAATATCAATGACAGATGTAGTTAGCTAAAGGTTTTGAGGTTTAAATACCAATTTGTGAAAAAAAATTATGCAGACCCAATCAGGGTACGAGATAAAAATACCAGCCTTCATGCAACAAGATGATTAAGTATTTGGACCAGATGTTTGGAGACCTTAGCTGTGCCCTTTATTTAACTGGCAAGCATGCTGGCAAGTCCTTAAATTTGTAAAATCCAAGTAACGAAGGTTAGCTCAGATGGAAGTAATAAAACAATCAAATATCAAGAGTCATTCATGTCTGTGCACAATAGATCATGCTACAGTTCCGAACTTCCCATTTTAGTATACCAGCATAGGTTTTAAAGGAATAGGCTTTTTGCATTATTTTTTAAGAAACTTACTGAAGTATTTTTTTCCGTTCCAACTTTCAGTTCTCAAAGCAAATGAAGAAATTGAATGCATTTGATATGTTTTAGATCCTTTTCCCACAGGTTTGCAGATTTTATTGCTCTTGAGTCTCAGCTAAAACTCTGTGTCATAATTCCTGGGTTATAGCTTTGTCTCGCAGCTGCTATATGGTTGTGGGCAAGGTGTTTAAGACTAAACAATAAAATGTCTGTACATTCAAAGAAGAATGTCTTGCAGGTTAAGAGATGACTTCTGTTTCAGACTCTTCTATCGACTTTGCAGGGTGATCAATCTCTTTGTGCCTCATCTTTTCCTATTCACAAACAGCAGGGTGACATAATCTAATTTTTTAGCTCATTTTCTCTCTTGGGCATAGTCTCATTCCTAACCACATTGGAGCTGCTGTGCAAAACCGTGTTGTGGCACATTGTGAGCTGCAGCCACGTACCTTCGGGTCCCGGCTGGGCCATGCTACGGCTCCTGTCTGACCCATGCACCAAACTCTCCTTCTTATGGAAACCAGGGCAGCAGATGTGGGGAGGGGGTTTCATACATATTTGGGCCTTGCCAGGGTGTGAAATGGGGATGTATCCCAAGCTCAGAAATACCGGATCCCTGCCTTCGATGCAGCCATGCTGCTGGGACAGTGACTAGCAGAGATGGCCCTGGTCTTGTTTAAGCTTTCAAGACATTGCCGTAATATAATCAGCAGCGATTCTGAGGCCATAAATAAAAAATAACATTCATGAGGTTTTCAGAGGGATGACATAGTGTGCATAAAACATTTGAATACCACAGACAGAGCAGATGAAAGGGGATTGAGCTGTAAAGAAGAAATCATGCCTTGATGGGCTGATGTAGCTTGGCAGTAGAAGATGGGTCTCGTCTGATCAATGTAGGCATCTACAGTGGATAGAAAGCATCTCAGCTATTCACCCCTACTCTTTATAACCTTTATAGACAATGAAGAAAAAGGTGCTTCTCAGGCACAATTTAACTCTTCTGAAAATAAATCTTTAAAATAGATTCATTTTAGCTACAGCATAAAAATGCCTGTTCCTCACCATTAACTCCGGAGAGAGTCTATGGTGACTAGCTCAGATGTGGACATCTGCTGGATAAATATGAAAAGGCAAATGAAATGTGTGCCAACCGCAGTGACCATCCATTTGTAGCTTTTCAGCCTGTCTTGATGCTGTAACCCCACCTTAGGAAGTGTTACAGCCAGCTAGAAAGTTAAAGAAAATAAATGCATGAAAAATACTAACATGAAAATTTCATGTTTCTTATGAGAAGCTTGATTTGATATTCCCCACAGTTTAGGAAAATGAATCCAGCCATATGAGTAGAAGAATATGTTCCTGTGTACTCTGTTGCTCTTGCATAATGTTCTTTGAAATATGGGTTTCAGCACTTCTGTTACCATGGTGTCACTTGCAAAACACTTGTAAGCCTGCTAGGGACATCAGAACTTGATTAATTAATCTCTACAAAATGCTTTGAGTTTCACTGGGTGAAAGATACTCAGGGATAGTTTCTTCGGCCATCTCTCATGAGGAGCAGTACCTTCAAAAGCTGAGAGAAGGTATATGAAAATTATTGTTTTCCTGGAAGCAGATAAACTAGTCCTGAAAAAGGAGGTTTTATAAATTCATTTTGACCCTTCTTTTTTCCCCATTGCCCTTTAAAGGGCAGATCTCAGTCCTATTCAAATTACTACCCTCAGTGCACTGACTACTCTAAGTGTAAACCCTTACTTACCCTGGGCAAGCAGGGAACACAGCTTTCGTTATTCAAAAGCACTTAAATGAAGTGAAATACCTTCTTTAGAGTGATTGTCTGAGCATAGAAGAGAGACGGGACTTGTAGGTAGAAGTAATGTCTTTTCCGAGACAAACTAATAGAAGTGAGAAGAAACAGACAGGCTTTAAGGGGCTTTTGTCCTGGAAAGATTGTTTTTTTCCAACACTATCAGTTATTCTAATAAAAGATATTACCTCTCCCTATAAACCTTGCCTATCACCTCTTAACGTTTCTTCTACTGATACTTCTTTTTATTCCGGTTTTCAAAGCTATATGGATTGAGAAAGAGTCCGTATCCATCTTCTGCAGTTTCCAAGTGCTTAAAACACTCTGCCTGTAGAATTTATACTGTATATGGAGTGCTCTCAAAGAGCTGCACTTACATAACAGCACTTGATTGAATGTCTTGTTTTCCACATGCAAGTCCAACGGGCTGGAAATCAGGACTGCTGAGAAATACCTGCTTTCTGAAAATCATTAGTCTTTTTTCCCCTCCCTAATTAATTTCTTCGTACCACTAGAGAGTTGCCCTAGAGGTGCCAAGTTGCTCCAAAGTGTATCTTTATGGCTGAATCTGGATCATGCTCTCATGTAACCTGGGCTTGCCTAAGGGTCTGTTGAGATCCCCCACTCGCTGCTAGTGGGGTTATTTGTAAGCTTGACATAACTATTCCCAGATTCATGCTGGAGTTATATTTAATTGCTCTTGCTCTTCTCTGGACATGATTAGAAGGATGTTCACTTTGTCTCTAAGATGCCTCTGAAAGGAGAAAGCTTCTGGGTATTCACATTGAACTTTCCCATGGCTCTGTTTATCTGCACAAACTGAAACTTATCTACAGTTCTTTGGACAAAGGCAAAATTATCTTGTCTACTGAACTGATCAAAAATAGCATCCCTCCTGTGTTACCCAGCCTGGGCTATTTTTTGTACCTGCTAACTGGGATTAGTTCTACTGTGCCCTTTCCCAGACTTTCAGGGCACTGCTTCACCAAACTGAGACAAAATACTTCTGTAAGAGCTATGACCCCCATTTTGACCAATCTTCTACAGAAAGATTATGCCTGGCAGAGAAATACCCTCAAAATTGACAGACTTTGATAGTCCTAGTTTAGAGAAAAAATAAACAGAGACATTATCAGTTGGAGGGACAACACAACAGGCATAAGCAATCCTGGAGGTTCCTGGAGTGCATTGATGATAACTTCTTCCTCCAAAAGATAGAGAAGCCAACAAGAAGAGATGTTCTGCTGGACCTCATACGCACCAACAATGAGGGACTTTTGGGGGATGTGAAGGTCAAAGGCAGCCTTGGCTGTAGTGACCATAGGATGGTGGTGTTCAGGATCCTGAGGCAGAAAGGGAGGTGAAAAGCAAGCTCACAACCCTGGACTTCAGGAGAAAAGTCTTTGGCATCTTCAAAGATCTGCTCAGAAGAATTGTGTGAAATAAGGCCCTGGAGGGAAGAAGGGCCCAAGAAAGCTGGTTCGTATTCAAAGATCACCTCCTGCAAGCTCAAGAGAGTTCCATTTCAACAAATACAAAGTCAGGCAAAAATGCCAGGAGACCTGCATGGATGAACAAGGTGCTCCTCAACAAACTCAACCACAAGAGGAGGCACACAGAGGGTGGAAGCAGCCAACTCTAGGTAGCCCTGCTTGAGCAGGGGGGTTAGACCAGATGACCTCCAGAGGTCCCTTCCAACCTCAACCTTTCTGTGATCCTGTGTGATTCTATGATATCTGCCATCATGTCTTGAAAGCTACCCAATTAGAGACAAAATATATTTTTCAACATATATAAAATAGCAAGATATCACATCCAGCTCACTGAAACACTGAACTCTGGAGTCTGGCTGGTGTTCTGGCATTGTATTATCTTCCTTTTTCATCTCTGGGCACTGGCTGCTGGCCACTGGGTCCTGGAGACTGAGTTGACCTTTAGTTGGAGCCAGAATGATTTTAACATCTGGCCAAAGTAGTCCAGCAACTATCACCAATTTCTAACTGCATTTCCATAGCATTTTTTCACTGTCAGAGGACAAGTTTTGTAGACAAAAGTGGCACACATAACAGAATATAAACTCCCTCTTATTTCAGTGAGGGTGTGTGAGGGTATGTGACAAGGACTACAGCATCCAAGTATTCATTAATGGAGTTTTCTACAGCTGTAAGACATGCTTTTTAGAATAATTCCTAGTGGAGTTTAATTAGAGCAGTTAAAACTTTCTGAAACATTTTTTTGATGGAAAGCTATTTTCAGTGAAACGGAATGTCCCTATTTGGTAAAATTTGCAGGTTTTGGCTGGGGAAAGAAAATCACACAATACATTTTTACTTTGGCAATCATAATCTGGAAAATATAGAAAACTTTAAAAAATATATTTATTAATACTTACTAAACAATAATTTCCGGTTGTTTTTTTTTTTCCACAAAGCAAAAGAAATTATTTTCTAACTAGCTCTCTTTATACTACTCATTTTGCATAACAGGTTGTATCAGCCCTTTGTCCCATAAGCAGTATAAGCAAATGTAAGTTGTTGGCACAAATCCAGACAGCTGGCCTCAGTGGGACATCTTCCTTGGTCATGCCTTTGAATCTAAACACTGCAGACAAAAGGCAGCGGTGAATAAGTCACCCTTTTCACACTGGGCTCCAATTACATCTGTTGCTTTTTGAGGGAGGGCGTTTGAATTTTGCAGACAGTCCTTGGGCAGCTGTTAAGTTTGTAGCCATATCTGAGTCTGAATTCTCATGAATTGAAAGTACTTAAACTCTGCTATGATTCCCATATCCCACAACCATGGGAACCGTGAGAAAACTTAGACTGATTGATTAGACTCTCTGAGTCACCTAACTTCTGTCAGGGATGTGAATCTGGAGAGCCAAAATAAGCTTCCTTCAGACCGGGGTTCACTGGAGATTTCTCTGTGGTGTTTAATAATATGACTGTGCCCAAAGAAAACCAAGAAATTGTACGCTTCTTCTCATCTGACGTTAATAAAATTAATTTGCCTTCAGAGCAATAATGAAATGTTTCTCAAAGGAAACTTATTTTACATGCATTTTTATTTCTTCTTTTGAATAGACTATCTTCTGCATATTCTGCTGATTATATTTATAAATGCTACACTATTTTGAAATCTGAAATTAAAAGGTTTTCAAGCATAAAAAATGCAAAATCTGATAATAGCTTCTTGGTCCATTTTTTTCTGCTTCAGCCTTAGTCCCATGAAACCAGAATGGTTGGAGTTATTAATTCCCAGTTATTTATTGGTTATCTAAAGACTTCATCCTTCTTGTGATTTCTTAATATATTAAGTGTTTTCTATGGAAATGATTAAGGTATTACAGGCAGAAGATTGTGATACTGCTTGAACGGTTCCAAAGCATGTGATCTCCAAGGAAACAGAGATTCTGTTACTGGTCCCTTTCCTACAGATGTTCTCTATGGTACAAGATGCCGCGAGTCATGCCGTTGACTTCAGCAGGACTATTCCTAACATGTGAAGTTCAGTACGTGAAATATGCCTAACTGTGTGATTTTTAAAATAAACTAAACAGTACATAAATTTACCTCAATGACATGCTTCTCAGACTTTTGAATTTCTCTTGTACTCTTTTAAGATGATAGTGGTATGAGAAAAATAAAACTTTACAACAGAAGTTCAGCTTTTGGTGCAAAAAACCCCTGTGGACTCTGAATGAGATCTGTCCGGGCATTGCAAGGGTCAGCCAGCTCTGGTTAGCTTCACAATTTGGATCCACTTTCATCCCAAAAAAATACCAGATCCTCTTCAGAGGTGTAAGGCAATTAAAACATTTCAGCAAATGCTTTACTGTAATAAGGAGGGAAATGCAAAATAAATTATGAGTTTTATAACTCTCCGTATTACCTCATGACCAGCCTTCCTAGTTAAATATGTGAATTGTTGTTCATATTTCCACTGCAGTACATCCAAGCTTCGCTGCTGGTGGATCAGGACCCCTCATCCCTTCACAGTCAAGGTCTGGGACAGCACAAGGATGTGCGGGCAGGTGCCCAAGGGCTAAAATTGTGTTATCGCCATAGGGCAGCCTTGTAAAATTATTGGAAAGAGCAGGGGGCATGATTTTCCAGTGCTTTGCTGAATTGGGACCTGTATAAGCTTGTTTCCAGGTGGTTTTTTCTTAGTTTCCCTCACACACTACTTTATATTGGCTTTACAAAATCCTGGCGTATTAGATGTATTGCAAATGATGTCTTAAATATCACTGATGGCTCCCTGAAGTATTTTCTCTGTTAAAACGTTCAGTCTGATTTAAATGACCAAAGCTACAGAGCTCCCACCAGCTCCCTGAGGAAGCTCTTGAGACTCTAACAGATCTCACCTTCCAGTCAGCAAGACTCTCTCATTTAATTTTGCCCGTCTGTTACCTGCAGACACTTCTTGTACCCTAAGCATGCCATTTGCACTTTCACTGTGATGTGTTATAGCTTGGGATACAAATGACTTCAATGTCTGTTGGTTATGTCTAGCCTTTTGTTCAGAAAATATGTGGATAGAAACACATATAGCAGAAAAACCTTTGGACATTTTGTAGCTAAGCCTAAGCGGTTATTCCCTGGATCTTCTACCTTGCTCTATTTTTACTGTTTCCTGTTTTAATTGTCTTAACAAGGATAGCTAGAGAGAAGTACTAATCCATTCAACTGCAGTCTCTGAATCCCAGTACCTCTGTTCAGGTCAAACTGGAAGTCTTCTTTAGACACTGCCTTTAAAGACCTTTTCATGAACTGTATCAAAGGGTAGAAGCTTTTCATTTCTGAAAGTTGAATTGGAAATGGAAAAAAAATTCTAAAAGCTGCTGTTGCTGGTTTTTTTTAAGGTAATGCATCTGGCACTGAGATTTTATAAACAGGCTGGGAGACTTAGCAACTCTCTTTTCCCTAAGTTTATAAAGGTAGTTAATGCAGGCAGCTTTACGTTAAAATGGGCCTGTTGGTTGTGGAACAAAAATGTAAGCCATACATCTCTTTTATGATATTTTAAGCGAAGCTGGTTTGATACTGTAGAATTTGGATAGATTGGCAATGAATTGTAAAAAAGAGAATATGAAAAACAGGACTGTGGGTTTCAAGAAGCCTAGACTGCCTTAACGTTGCACAGGGCCTTTGCAGGGACAAATATATTTGCAGTAAGAGTCTAATTGTCCCTGCAAGTGCAACACATCTTCCTTGGGTACAGTTCATTTATCTAAGATAACATTCAAGTTTACCTCGAGCCACATTAAGATAAGGAACAAGGGATGGCCTTGCTGGACTGAAGAAGACAATCTCCATCCAAAGATCTGCCGTCAGCACAAAGTGGGATGCATCCAATAGTGAATTTACATATTTTTCTCCTAGCTCTGATCTTTCTTTCCCATGTCAGTTGTAAACTTCAATGAAAGGGCTCTATTTTAATGTGTGTGCCTGGCATGAGGGATTTCTCATCTTGGACAGCACTTTTGGATGCTAACATAATGCAGTAATGACTCACCTTCAAATGCAAATTGTTCTGCTCAAGAAATCACAGTTGATTATGACTTGTACTACAGTGATCCAGGATGAGTCTTGCCTCTCACTAAATAGACTTCAGATAAAGATGAAAAATCCCACTGGTAGAGGAGGAAACAGCATTTCAGGGAAAACATAAGGCTGTATGCACCTCCTGTGCAGTGCCAACACCATGATGAAGCTAACAGCATTTTTTCTTTAGTATTTCTCAGCCCTAAGAGCTAATCCTGCAGGAAGTTAATACCTCCTCTAATGTCCTTCAGACTCATTGATTTTAACAGTGCTCAGTGCCTTAAAATACGAGGTAAAACATTTGAATAAAATGTAAACACCCCTATAAAAACAGGGTAAATATAATAATTGAAAGTAACAATCAGTCGTGATAAATTTCAATGGAAGTGATTTTTTCCTGTTACATTCAGCTTTCATTCATTCAATGGACATTTCCACTTTAAGTCTTTGTACCTTTAATTATTTCTGATATGAAATAGCTGCTGTTTCAAGAACGTATGCTTCAGCAGAATGTACAATCGGAATAACTTTCATGCAGTAAAACCAATTTAACTTGTGTGGAACTGAAATGCAAATAGGCAATGGTAGCATTAGTCAGAAGGTTTGTCTATGCATGACAGTTGCTTTGTAGCCCCTGTGATAAAGTGAAAGAGCATGACATTGTCACCTGCCTGTCTCTTCATCCATCATTAGTTAGGCGAGAATTGGTTAAGGTGTCATATATGCTGACTGATGTAGCAGCATGCTGTTCAACATTGGTTGCTATGGGTCCCGGAGTCACTAAATCCCTTTTTATTCCTATTCAGACTCAGGGTCTATAAAAGGTGCCATATCCCTTTGTTAAAAACTACAAGCTGGCACTGAAACCTACAGAAATGACTGACATCATTTCTCTGAATACCTGTAGGAATCTCAGACATGTTTTCTGCAGTCCTTAAAAAAAAACAAGGAAAAACTAAATATTTTCCCTTCTTTTTAGAGAACGTAGAGGGATTAAGAGCACAGTTTGTCTGTGTGATATACCTCACAAGATTTGCTAGTGACTGTGAGCTTTCAGTAATTTTTTCATACCTTCCTAGTACCCTATAAAAGCTCTCAAAAATCAAAAGGAGTCTTTGACATTTCAGACTCTGGTTAGCCTAAAAAGAATGGTTCAGAAGAAGCACTTAAGGCATTGTGTGACCAAGATAAACTATTCCAAGAGGCTGTGATTCCAACGTAATAATCTAATATGTATGTGATTAGTGTTTATAGGAAAATCAAGCTGTTGGGTTTTGAGGTGGAGACAACAATATTTGTTTTCTCCAGCTTCTCATAGCATATAAATGTGATCCATCTTGTTATTTGAATCAAATTTTTGTTTGGAACATTTTCTATTTTCTTTGTTTCTGAAATTTGGGGGTGGAAAGCATATGTAAATTTTTAGAAAGTAAAGAGCAAGAAGTCTTATTTGTTTTGTCACTATTGGGCCATTTGTACTGTTTCTGTTGCATGTTCTTGATTAAGATCAGAATTTTCAAGTATCATTAAAATTAATACATACTTATACAAAACATAGTGTGTGTATTAAAAAATCAAAGCAAATATTGTTATGCTAACTACTGTGAAGGCAATATCTATGTGAGGAATAGCAGAAGTCTTTTACTAAAGAGCTCCATGCCCTTGCAAGCACTTTATCACCTTACTTTTACACTATAATTTGTCCTGTGCGATGATCATATTTCAATACTCTTCACAATTACCACACTCAAATCATAAAAGTTCATTTGGCTTGCCAGAGAGTAAGATGGAACCAAAGGGACAAGTATAAACCTGCAGACACAAGAAAATATTTGGTATTCTTTCCATATCGAAAACAATATTTTCAATATTGTTACTGTTCTTATTGCTTTCATTACTATCTCAATGTGTTCTGCAGGGCATTACAGCTAAGAATTTCATTACATGTATAACACTGGATCTGAAGTATTACAGGTAAGAGTTACACCACATCAAACAATTCTGAGTCTATTTCTTACAGGCATCATTTTAAATTTACAGTTCCATTACTTCCAACTGGGTTTGCAGATTGAGTACTGGTTTATGAAGTATTAATTCTTGTTTTATTTTTAAAAATACTGCTTGCTTAGTTTAAAAAAAAATCAATATATACAATAGCAAACATTTTCCCACTGGGTTACAAGCAATTAGAATCCACCAAGAGAAAAGTCATCTGTCAATTGCAAACATTGTACTTAAAAACAAATCCTCAGTGCTGTCTGACTAAGCCAATGTTTAAGCAAACAAATATATTCAAATATTCAAAGATATAGTTGATGTAGTAACACTTTTTGCTGAGCTTAATTCAAAAATCATTGCAGTGTAGTAAACAGAACACCCCTAAAACAGAGATTAAAACAAGCGATGGTAGAACTGCATATAAATGACAAAATAACCACAGGTATATGAATCTTTATTGCTGAAAGAGACCACATTTCACAGTAAACACAAGAGGTGGGGGTGGGGTGACAGAAAAAAATAACCATTTAAATAAAAAATAATAGAATGTGACCAGTCTGTGCCACGGCCACAGTGTCTGACAATGCTCAGATCATGCACCAGTAATGTCTCATTCTTATGGACATATATTATAAATATATATTATATACAGACATAATATTATGCATTTGGCTGCATCTTATTGATCATAAGACTTAAAGACAAAGCATAAGATTTACTTTTTCATTGTTCTTTGACACTATAGGGCACACCTGAGTCACATTTTCATGCTTTTCTTCAAGGCCTTATAGACCTGAAAATTCATGGTTTTAATAAAAGACGAGGGTTTTTCTGTTTTCATATGACTCACATTAAATCACAGGACCTGGCAATATTGCTATAAATTTACAGGCATGCATCACAAAGATTAGAAGGCGGCACTTGTCTTTGAACACATCTTTGACTTTCAATGTACACACTTTTATTTGGGGATCTCTACATTAAGCTTTATACCCTTTTTTTTTTTCCCCCTATCAAACTGTAAAGCCCAAGGATCGTAGTCTCTGAACTGGTGTTAAACGCCCAGCACTAAAGACTGTTCTGAACGGTCAGCGGCAAACCTGCTTCCCATAATTTGTATGCAACGCTGCAGCAACGGCAAAGAGAGGTTACATTGCCCACTGCTTGGTTTAATTGGAGTTAAGTAGATCTATTATGTCAGTGTGCCCCATACACTAGCTGTTTATTTTGATTAATGGATGCATCCCTATGAGTGAAATGTCTGTGTGAGAAACTTTTAGAAGAAATAAGTGAACAGTAAGAAGATGTTATATAAACTAATTTTCCCAAGAGATCTGTGTATTTTTAATGCTTCTCCCTGGCTGGGGTAGCCAATTTCAGACTCTTTGATAGATTTGCTGCTCAGGATGAGAAGTACTCAGCAATTGTTATATTTCACAAGCTGGGACCCTAAGAATTGAGACACTAAATCACCAGTCTTACTTAAATTTCATTACTTCTAATTTGCGACAAAAATAATAGTGAGTAAACTATGAGTGGGGATCTGGCCAAAAGGGATGTAGAGACTTGAAATGGGCAGTTTAAAAGAATAAGATGTGAAATAAGACAGGGGAAAAAGCAGCTGGGAAGAAACTTCTTAAATTTGCTCATAAGCAAAAGGATATACAGCCTGCAAGGGTATCGTGATGGCGAAAGAACAAAGGTTAAGGCATTAGCTAGAGAAAGGAGGATAAATCCACTATCTATAGGTATCAGACTGGCAGATAGTTTCAACGCTGTCGTCTTCCTGGACTGTAATGGAAAAAAAGTGGTTCTGCTTTGGGAGGAACGCAGGAGAGGAGATGACTCTTTTGGAGAGCACAAGGGGTCGATGAACCTAACCGGCAAGAAAATGTGAGAACCAGGACAAAACCTTTCCAGACAAACTCCATCAAGGTCAGGTAAATTCGAGTCCCTTCCAGCATCAGCTGAATCTTCCTGGTGGTTACAAAGGGAACATAAATGACTCGTTTATGCTAAGTGCCTGAAACCAAGGCATCAACCCTGTGCCATCTGTGAACGTTATCAGCCATGTGTGCTGCAGGAAATGGCTGTACTGTGGCCTCGGACTGAAGGTTATTTAGAGAAAGTCCTTTTGTGATCTTATTTATTGCACTGAAAAACGCAGGGAAAGGGGGTGCCCACAGCAGCCAGAATTTGCTCAGGACCTCCTAGAGCCACACCAGCCATGTCTTCTAGTGGGAAAAAGGGACAGAGAGATTACCTGGGGGAGGTTCTTTAGGAGGTTAGGACCAAGAGAGACAAGCGCTTATCAGAAAATAAGAATAACAACCAAAGTTGGGATAATAGCTCATAAGCTTTCAAAGTTTCTAGATGCTTATCCTAATGACAATTGAACCTCTGAACCTTCTGAGGTTAACTTGTCCCCACTTATAACATCGTTAGGAGATAATGTCAATGAAATGGAACATTGTCACAGGACAGCAGTTTCCCACTGCTAAATAAATGCTGAGCTAAAGCCAAGATATTTATTTTCAAAGTGGGAAATATTTACCCTGTGAACATGTTCTGTTCCAGTGACTTTATGTCTGTTACACCAAAATGCTAATGAGGTAGATGCTGCCTGATGCATGTGATTAAACTAATAAGAGTTTCTCCATGTCCTGCTATTGAAAATATGTATTTTTATTGGATTAGAGAACAGATTAACTCAACATTTCAGCTAATCTGGAAAACAGTTCATTCATTCCAGTGCAGTTTCTGATACACACCCTACTTCAGTGGCTCCTCAACGTAACCAGCTGGAAAGCCCTGTTGTCATTCAACGAGTATAGACCTGTAAATTAATTGTCTTGCTAGGCTAACAACTTGACATATATGATGGGGCACTAGCACTGTAGACATCACAGGAACCAAAGTTGCAGAATCCCATTAATTTCAACATGAATGTTACCAAAGGAATATCAACAGTTTCTGAAGATTTGGAGAAGGAAGATGTCTGGGCCAAGAAGCTGCTGTTCGTGTAGACTCGAGACTTTCCAGGACCCAGCCCAAGCAGATGAAGGAATTTGGAGAAAGACACATCTGCTCAATCAAGCATGGGGAGTACGGATCCCAGAAGAAGGGGATGGATATAGGGGCAGGAAGTGTAAATAGTTTTAATAGCCACTTCTATTAAAGCAAGTCTACCAGAGCTACAGACTGATTTCTCTCCTGCTTTGATCATCACAGTCTTTGATTGTTGACCGCCTAGAGGAAACAGAAAAATTGTTTGCACAGAAGACCTCTATTTTTAATTATTTCTTATATTAAAAGAAATCAAAGCTTAAATTAGAAGTTCTAAAATTCAACAAATTCTTCCTTTCTGGCTATATATATTGAGGAAAGGCTTAAAAGTATGATTTGGAAAGTAAATTTCTAGAGAGAAAAAAAATCCCATTAAAGACCCTCCCTTTCCCAAGAGCACTGAGTTGCTAAGTCACATGATGTTAGTACGATATTTGTTATTTCAGGGGTTTAAGACTCCTTAGTGCTTCTGTGGATCTGGATCCTCGTGCCTTTAATTTACCAAATCAAAGTTTCTTCAATAGTGAGAGTTGAATATTGCATATTGCATAGGCCTGAACTGGAAGTTGATCTAAACAGTAAAAAGCACTGACTGTTAAGGAATACTTATATATTGCAGTGAAGAATCTCTTATTATTTACACCTATTATCCTTATTATTTTTACCACGTGGACTTTTTCTTAGGCAAGGAGTTTGGGTAGAATCACCTAATAAAACCATTAATCCATTGCCTAGCAGTTTGTGGTAAGTTATTCCCACTGCTTCTCTGCTCCTTGGTGAGGCCAGGATATTTTAGTGTTTCAGAAATAAACCAGCCTCAGAGCGTTAACCACAAGGGCACACCTTTATGACTTACCGTATTCCATTTTCTTGCTTTTGTTATGAACTCTCTCAGTGCTTTACTCTGTTCTGAAAATTATTTTTAAAAAAGGAATGTATTTTCCAGGAGCAATCCTAGGCAATGTTGATGTGGGTTTGAGTTTGCATTTTGAGAAACCTTGCTTTTCGGCATATATCCATAGCTCCATGACAGTCCTTCCTTGGACGACATAAGTCAATGGTGGTAAGCTCTACAGCTTCCTCCATATTCAAATTGCCTCAACGTGCTTTTTCTGCAGGTTTATTTCAATTCATTTTAATATAGTCTCAGAGCAGATGTCATCAGGATCCAATAATCACAGTTTATTGGGTGGACAGAAAGCAGGCAGTGAAGTCTCTATTGGGATCTTCTGCATCAATTTATGAGGCGCATTGCAAAACTAAAATCCATCTGATTTCCATCAGCTTAGCTATAAATGTAGGCATAATGATTCTGTCCACTTATTTTCAAATCAATTTAACATAACTATCTCCCAGAATTAGGAGACATGGATCACTGCACAGTTTAGGCACTAATACAGTGGTTTCTACTCACCTATGTCCAATAGCACTGATTAGTTTAGCGTCCTACTCCTGCATTCACTCCACATCATTAACAACTATTGGAAACTGTAGAGTTGTGTTGTCTGGGCTTTCCTACACAATCCATGCAGTTTGGAGAGCAGAAAAGGCAAAAGGTTTTAATATCAACTGCTACAATTGATAAGTGCTTAGTGCATCAGAATGCTAAAAATGATTTGGTGCTTTGGGGATAAAAATGTCAATAACTTGAAATTTGGAAATTTGGAATGACATGTTCATGGAAAACTTGGATTGAATAAAAATGTCCATTTTATAAGCAAAATTGAACTCTGTTTCATTTGTGTTTTCTCCCAGTTTTCAGCTGTCTCATCAGCTTTGCTAGAATACAAGTGGTTTACACCAGTATAGTTATGCTGATGGTTGAAATGGGGGCAAATCCCAAGTTAGACAATACATTAGTGGAATTTATATGAATATGTAAATATGCATAGCAATATTTCAGTGTGCACATTATTCCAGAGCAAAATTCAATTCACAACGTGTAAAGAAAGAATTGAGACATTAAGTTGGATGCATTTTAACGTGGAATTTTAATTTGTATTTTCTATGTTTATTTATAGGGAAGGCTTTATTATGAACAGGATGTTCATCTGATCAAATGCAATGATGCAATTAAATTGCTGCTTGTTGAAACAGGTTTTATGGTGCTTATTAAAAGTAAATATAAATAAATTTTGAAGACCTGTTTGATCAGAAATGCCTTTTGATATTAGATGGAAATATATCAGTGCATGAAATGCCTTAACTCTTTAAATGTGGCAGATGAGTGCTTTTAACATCACCACACCAAATTACTATAAACACATATGACACAACTAATTTGGTTTTTTCAAAAGCTTTTGTCAAAGACCTCATGGGAGGCTATTAAAAAAACAACACAAACTAATCGTGGGCTACATCAGAAATATCCAGGTCAAAGACAGAATCTGGTGTGAGAGTATACTGTTAGAAAGTCAGGCAATTTAAGAAGAGTAAGAAAAGACTGGTTCTGCTACCAAATGGAGGGGAAATCTATGGACAGAAACATCCAAACAAGACAGTGTCTACTGCCATTTTTTGCTTCTGCCTTCACTAAAGAGACTGATGTGATGAAATGGCTAAAGCAATTAAAGGCATGAACAAATGAGAAAAACTGAGACTAAGATAAGTGCTTATGTTAGTTATATATTTTCATGGTCACTGAGCCTCAGGAAATCCACCCCAAAGTGAGCACTATCAGAGAAAAAGAGCTGTCAGGACAATCTCAGAGCTGTCACTGGTTATCTTGGGGAGCTTATGGGGGGGGTCCAGAATACTGGAAAAGTGCAATTATTGAGCCTATCTTTAAAAAAGGGGGAAAGGAGGATAGATTTGTCAGCTTAACTTCAATTCCTAGAAAAATCCTGGAGCAAATAACCAAGCAAACAATTTGTAAGCCCCTAGAAGATAACAAAAAGATGAGTGACAGCCAACACGGATTTGTCAGTGTGGTGGGTTGACCTTGGCTGGATGCCAGGTGCCCACCAAACCGCTCTACCACTCCTCTGCTCAGCAGGATGGGGCAGGGGAGAAAATAAACTTGGAGGTCAAGATAAAGGCAGTTTAATAAAGCAAAAAACAAAGGCCGTGTGTGGAAGCAAAGGAAAACAAAAGATTTCTTCTCTACTTCCCATCCACTTCCCTGGAAGCAGGGCTCCAATACAGGTAGCGGTTTCTCCAGAAGACAAATGTCGTAATAACGAATGTCCCTCCCTCCTCCTCCTTCCTCTTAGCTTTTATTGCTGAGCAGCCACCATATGGTGTGGAATATCCCTTTGGCCGGTTTGGGTCGGCTGTCCTGGCTGTGTCCCCTCCCAAGATCTTGCCCAGCCCCAGCCTACTGGTGAGGGGGGCGAAAATGTTGGAGAGACAGCCTCGATGCTGTGCGAGCGCTGCTCAGCAGTAGCCAAAACACCGGGGTGTTATCAACACCTTTCTAGCTACCAATACAGAGCACAGCACTATGAGGGCTGCTGTGGGGAAAATTAACTCCATCTCAGCCAGACCCAATACAGTCAGAAACAAATCTCATCAAACCAACTTCATTTCCCCCTATGACAAAGTAACAGGCTTTATAGATAGGGCAGAAGCAGTAGATGCTATACGTCTTGACTTCGTTGAGGTTTCTGACAATGTTTCACCTGACACTGTCATAGTAAGGAAGGGAAACATTGGCTAGATGAAACTACTATAAGATGGGCAGAGAAATGGCTGGAAACCTCTACTCAAGGCAGACAGAGGAAAAGAAAGTGTATTTATTACGCCAGAAGATGCCAAGTAACTGAAAAGAGGTCCAACCACTTGGGAGGGTGAGATTTCAGAATGAGCTTGACAATTTGTAGAAACAGTCTGAAATATCTAAGATGACTTCAGGGAACAAATGGCTAATCAGCAGCTCTGCAGAAAAAGTACAACGATGGAGAATAAGATAAGAGAGGATCCCTGAAATGAATATTATCAGCAAAGTGACACTTTTGCAGAAAAGCCAAATACTATTATGGGATGTACAAGCAGAAATAATCTCTCTAAAATACATGACATAATCTTTTCTGCTCTATTTGGTATGAATGAGGGCATAGCTGAAGCATGGTGTTCCCTCTGCAGTTTGCATTTTAAGAAATATTTGGGTCAGCTAAAGGCAGAGCAGAGTGATTGGGGGTGTAGAAACTTGACCTATTAGAAATCAAAGAGTTGAGATTGCTTCCTCAAGAGAAAAGACCAAGTAGAGACAGGATTAGTAGTCTCCAAATACATAAAAGGTTGCTGAAAAGGGGAAAAGATTGAATTGTTCCACATACCCATTTTGTATGTGACAAGAAATAATGTGCTCTAAATTGCAGAAAAGCATATTTAGGTTCGACAGTGGAAGAACTTTTTAATGGTAAGAATGGTTAAGCGCAGAAATATATTGCCTGAGAAGATTGTGAATCTCCGTCACTGGAGACCTTAAGAGCAGTTTAGATAAACATATGTTAGGAATAGTTCAGAGAGAGCTGATCCTGCCTGGGGTAAAAGAATGACGCCTTGATGTTCCTTCCACCCATTCTTTCTTTATTTCTCCAAACCATTAACACGATGGCACACAATGGTTCACCATTCAGAGTTGTGGAGCTGAATGCATTTGCTAATGATGCGCACAATGGATAAGCAGGACATTGACAGATGACAGAATATTTTCTCTAGTTAAAGTTTACTCAGAGGAATTTGTGACAGTCCTAAACGGGAAGAATGATAGCGAAGATAGATAGCTTGAAATACTTATTCACGGTGCTGGCTGGGCTAGCTAGCAAACCAGAAGTCTAGGAGACTTTGTGCATAAGACACATGAAGGGCCTGTTCAGCCCCCCCCGATGGTGAAACTGAGCATGAAAGAAAGGAGTCTACACCGACAGTCATAATACTGTTAGGTAAAGTCAAAGAACTTATTGGTTTTTAACTTGGATTATTATATGAATTTGGGTCATTCTTTAGCAGAAATACAGAAGTCCAAATTTGTATTGTTTCCTTATTCCAGAGGAACTGAATGACTAGATTGGTTGGAGATGAGTGGGGAATATTAAAAAGCTAACAAAAATAATGATATACTGAAGTGTATTCCATCTTATAAATCAAGATCACATGAGCACACAACATCATTTGTGCCATTCCAAGTGATGAGGGAAATGAAACCCTAGAATATCATTAACCAGCTATTTTTTAGGTTGCCTGTCATTTAGAGTAGTCTGGCTTGGAGACAGGAGAGTGTATTCATCAGAAGAGCAATAGGGCAACACTCATAAATAGGTGGTGTGTTTTGAACTCTCTAAGACTGCTTCAGCTCTCTGTACAATAGAGGCTTGTATTCTGGTAAAGGGTTTCCTTCTCCCCAGTTATAACTGTGCACCATTATTAGCCATCAGAGTCTACACCAGGCCATTCTTCCCTTGCAGACATGTAATCTATTGTAATTTGCTTCCGTGCAACTAGCAACTCTTTTTTGAAGTATGCTTATGTAGGCAGGTTTTACCTAATCGCATTCTACTTCTTAGGGAAACACATAGCATCAGATATGAGTCTACCACATCTTTTGAATTAACCAAGGTGTTACCGGGAGTTTTTACCATGATGACAAGCCAAAGAAAACCTATGTGCACCAAGATGCTAGTGATGTCTCATAAGGAATGTTGTCTTCCAAGTCATCAAACAGCAAATCTATTCTCCTAAATTCACAAAACATAACAACACTGCCAGGTTTTCTTGATTTTTTAAGATGAAGAAACAAGAACTTCCTACCTGCCTGGAGTGTCAAGGAAAGAAACTTCACTGTTTGCATTTCCTATCTAACTATATTTGTCTCATATCAATATAAAATGATTGTTGTATTTCCCCCAGCTGCAGTTGTCTTTGCAAAGTGGATAATTGTGCCTCAGAGTCTCTAAACCGTGTTGGTGTTCTTCAGGATATAAACTGCTACACAGATAACTAAAAAAATCATCTACTTTCATAGTTTAGT
Organism: Haliaeetus albicilla; assembly: GCF_947461875.1. Taxonomy (NCBI): domain Eukaryota; kingdom Metazoa; phylum Chordata; class Aves; order Accipitriformes; family Accipitridae; genus Haliaeetus; species Haliaeetus albicilla. The sequence continues at coordinate 6,378,121 of NC_091496.1, forward strand.
TTGATCATAAAGGAAAGACAATTGCTTGCACAACATTTAGAGGAGGAAAAGTTATTAGCAGAGTTTAAAGGTGTTACTTGTTGGAATACAGCAATGCAGACTTAGCAATTTGAAATTACCGTAAGAGTCACTAAATAAAGTAATGGGGTCAAACCTCATGTGTCTCTAAACTGGTACAGGTCCATGGAGTTTAACAACGCTGTGCTAATTACATCAGCGGAGAATTTGTCCTCTAGTTTCTCAAGGCCTGTCACAGACAAAAATGCTTTGCACACAGGCGTTTATTCTCAATTTGATATCCTTGGATGTGCTTGTTTGTGTTTCTATAGATGCAGAGACTGATGTGGGGATAGATCTGTGCAGTTCTCTGGCTCTGGCATGACTACCAGCAATCTGTACGTTTTCATTTTGAACTCTGGCACCTCAGAATAAGCTGGAGAAGAACTAATAACTCTGCCTGGTGTCTTCAGGTCTAGAGAGATCTGAAATGCTTTTATTGATGGACGATGAACTCTGTTTGTGACTGAGGAGTGTGGGGAGAGTTAAGGGGCGTTCTGCTGCTGAAAAACCATAACTATTGAACTACTTTTACTGAGGAAGGGAAAAAAGCGAGTAAACAAAACAACTCAATGTACTGTGTATTAGGCCTGAATTCACCTTAGGCCCTTTATCTACTTTTTTCATCCTGTTTTCTCCCTGCTTTATTCCCTGCTCCAGCCTATAAGGATTTGACAGCACTGTTGCCCTTTAGCAATGCTTGCTCTACATGGGAGGGCAGCAAAATATTAGCTAGTTTAATGACACTCTCTGGCTCCCTAGAAGAGCAGCATTCATCATCATCACTTAAGAAAACACCTTATCTCAAGTAGACAAGCTCAAGCAGGTTATTGTGTCCACATCCATTACAAGGTTGCAACATGTACACTGAGGTTACCAAGAGTCAACATACGTTTTACTACTACTTCAGAGAGAATTAATGTATTGAACTACAGTGCTAGCTAATTACCCATATCATTGACCCTGACACCTTAATGGAAAGTATTGTTCACCCACTGCACAGCAGCTCACACAGAATTAGCGTTGCATTGAACATATTATAATTAAGGCCTGAAAGCAGAGAAATTGTTAGAAAGAGGAAAAGAGGCCACTCTTGGTCTGCCTTACTCCCTCTCTCCTGTTCCTCCTTAAGGTGCAACTCTAAGTGGACTTTTCAGTTCATTTATGTGTGTTGCAACCTTGTGTCAAACAGTGATGTCCAAGACAGTTTTGTCTTGGGATCCTAAGATCATAGGCTTATTATATGTTAATTGAGGTTAGAAGGAACCTCATCCATCCAAGATCCTGCTCACAGCAGGGTCAGCAAGGAGGTCAGACCAGGCTCCTCAGGGCTTTAATAGGTTTGGGTAGCAAAATGCTCCACCTCTCAACTGGATTGCTCCTGCCAGTCACTGAGGTCACTCTGCTGTTCTCTGCTTCCCTAGGTAGTGCTAACTCCACCATGTAGAGCACTTCACTAGCTGTGTCTATTTCCTTTTAATTGTACTCCTTACTAACACCCCATCACTTTGTCACCACACTCACAACACTGAGGTAGTAAGTTCCAGAAAGTAGTTCTAAACATATAATTATTTGTGGCTTCCCAATCACCATCTATTTTCTAGTTTCTTCCCCATTATTAATCTTCTTCCTCTTTGCTGACTAGTCAGTTGTCTTAAATATTATTCTTTCAAGTCTCTATAGTGTCTGATGAAAAGGAGTTAGGATTCTAAACGTGTTCTCAGTCTTAATCTTGCAATTATCTACTTCATATTGTTCATCCCTCTACCCAGGCTCTTTCTTTAGGAAGATTATTTGGCCTGAATAAATACCTTCAAGGTTTGAAGACTCAGTTTCAATAAAGTTTACAGAGGCTTTCATCTTTATCGACATTACAAAAGTCTGCAGTGTGATTTTTAAATTTAGTGGCATAGTGTCTTCCTTGGACTCATAACAATACTCTTGCCCAAGAGTTAGGAAAACTGTAGTAACCACCTTTTCAGTACTTTGATTCATCTCTTCCTTACTGGACTCAGAAACTGCATTATAGGGTACAAAGACATGGAAAATGTTAAGAACATGTGAAGATTAATGAATAGGACTGAAAAGCAGAGATCCAAGGATTATATAGCATGTTTCAGATGGCTATAGATCACTTACAAAAGATTTGTTGTCCTGACCTTAATTTTTTGGTGTATTAACTGTGGTAGCATCTCAGTCTTTATGCAAAGTTACTTCAGGCAACTGTCAAACTTTTTGAAGTGCTCACAATTCTGAAATCCTTAAAAATCGAGTTCCTCTGAAATGAGCAAAACAACACCATCTCATGGCAAAACTTTCATGAAGCAGTCAGAGACATAATAATGGCTTCAGAAACTGAGATCCCTAAGGAAACACACCATCATCTCAAAGCACCAATGCACAGACTTGCTCAGGATGCAGCTGGCTGCTGAGAGCAAGAGCATCTTCCCAGTTTTGAACCAAATATCAGTATGAAGATATAGGCACCAAAACCAAGACATTGTCCATGGAAAAGTAAACCTGACCTTGACTGAGCCGGAGGTTGAACTAGACAACCTCCTCTGGTCGCTTCCAACTTGTGATCCTATAAATCATGAATAAGAGTAATTTTTTTTTAGGATATATTCTTACATATTTAATTGCCAGTTCTACTACTGTTGGCTTAAAACTAGGAATTTTCTGAAGAAATTAACTAAAAAAACCCCCAACAACAGTAAAAAGGCTGTAAAATTAAATTAAACATCAGTCTTTAATATCCAGGCCAGAAAATACAAAGTTTGTAAGGCAAATACAGTAAATCTATGTACATATTTTAGTGGATTAGATGTATAATACATGTGGATGACTGTCCTATGCTATGTTTTATTTGCTACACTAAATGCATCGTATCTTACAGACCACAGAGAATTGTGCTGCTGTATTAATTACATTTTTAAGTGATTTTTCTAATCTTTGGACCATTTTAATATCTGACTGTTGCAGGGAGAGTGTATTAGAATTTCACACAGCATTGCTATTTGAAAGAATTTAAATAGTAAGCAAAAGCTCTCAATTTTTTGTGTTCTTTCAGCCATTTATTTCTATTAGTATCAAAGTGGCTGTTTTACATTATGCAAACAGTCATTGCAAAAGCAAGCTGGATTGTAGGTTAACTCTTAGAGGAGAAATATATGCTATGATAACATTACCCAGTGTGGATGTGTTACACTTAAGACGTTAACTTCGGTATAAATCATTCTTCATACAAAATAAAAGTGCTTTATTGCATTACAGCAAGATCCTAAAACACAGTAGATGGATGTCGTAGAATGTATTCTGGGTGTTGCCAGTCAATTGCTGCTCTTTTTAAAGTAAAGGATGAAATTGTAGACAATGATATCCAGAAGAACATAAAAATCTGATGTACACCCACAAAATCAATGACTATTTAGAATGAAGCTTGAAAACTTGGTATAAAACACTATCTTTATCTCATCAAGCTAGGCCTACATCTTGTCCCATTGAGAGGATTTATGGAGGCAGTACTGCAGTATCTTTAAATGAATGTGAATTCCCTTGCTCCTTCAGGTCTAAGGCGCACAGTGGAATATTATGACCTGTTGAGATTTTTCTGAGCAGCAGCAAAGGTAATAACAGCTTCACTTACAGTAATATGGGAAATCAACCAGTCTTTCCTTTTAAGATTCTCTTTGCTTGTGAATAATATAACCATAGTATAAAAGAATGTTTAGCAAAACAAGGAATTAATTTGTTTTCAGAGCTTGCTGGAAATTTTCCATCCATGTTCTTTCAGTAGAAAGAAAAAAAAATGTGTTGTGAAAATGAAAAGTTCTTCTGGAAGTGTCATTTTTCTGAGAAAGGCTTTTTTTCTGCCTTAAAAACATGTAGTATACATTTGAACTAAAAAGCATATTTACTGTTCTTTTTTTTTTTCCCCAAGTATTTCCTCTCTACATTACTAACTAATCCTTAAGTAGCAGTTTTCATCAGTAGCTTTCAAATCAGTACAAAGGAGAAAAATGTCATTGTTCCTCCTGAACCTAAGGCACAGCAAGGGGGAGGAAGGAGATGCTAAGTGGCTTGCATTAATCACCCAGCATGCCAGTGCAGCAAAACCCACCTCCCAAACCCTAGGACAGTTTTCTACTTACTTTTGCACAACCAGCCAGCACTCCCTGGATGCCCGCTCTTTTGGCAAGAATCCCACTGAAATCCTCAGCCCAAAATACCTTTAAGTGTGGTGGAATATGGATTTAACCTTCATGTTTGAGCAGTTCGTCTGCTGAAGGAGGAACTCAAGGCTCAGTTAGAAAAAAATCTTCCCTTCCTTCTCAGTTCCTCAGCTTCTGAGTATTGGGAGCCAAACCACATGAATTTTTGTGCCTTGTATGTTTATTGTTTTACTTTGTAGCTCAGCAGACAATGAAGAAGAGAGCAGGTGTGGAAGGCAGGGAAGAACAGTGGGACTCCTTCAAGACAGCAAAAATACTCTCAGGCATGCGGAGAAAAAGAAAGAATAAGTTGCTTTGTGCTACCAGTCCCTACAGTGGAGGAGCCAAACTACATTCCCAACAGCAGTTCTGCCTCTTTCTCCATGCACCTCATTTTTGCATAAAAAGAGAAAATAATACTTTGTCATGCTGTATTAAAGATAATTATCTCCTGCAGTCCTTGTGGTTTTCTATGGTTCTATAGTTAACCCAGTTACAGTCCTCGATATTTGCACAGCAACTGGTTGTTACTGCCTCGAAACAGAAATTCTTTGTTTGCTCCTGAAGAAATCCTTATCGATCCAGATGTTGACCTTGATTGCTGGTCACTCAGTCAGCAACAGCCTTGCCAAATTCGAGGAGAGCTGTGGCCAACCCTTTGATTAGTTTGCATTCTTGAGAGCCTCTGAAAAAGGTCTGCATGGTTGTGACACATCTGGGGCCAATGTCGCTAGAGAAAAACGTGGTGACCCACACCATGAGCCATCAGAGCACAAGAGGAAGCACATATCCATGGAAGTTCTACTGATTTCCACATAGCTGTGAGCGTGGAAAAAAAAAGTTTGGATCTAGTGGGGCTTGATTTACTGATGGTAGCTGCTCTTCTGGTGGAGGGCCCTTTGTAGGAAAACCAGTCCCCGAAGGAGACACCCAGGGGACCTACTCTGGAGGTCCTCTACATTCACAAAGCCTAGAAATCTGCCAATGTCCTTGAGAATATCGTGGTGTTCTTCATGTTCTCCGATACAGCTGAATGGAGGGCTTACAGACAGATGTGAGTCACAACTGTGAAAAGAGTCCAAATAGATGAAAACCAGACCAATAAAAGAGATTTCCTGCATGAGGGCAAGAGAAAGCTATACTTCTGTCATCGAGTACAATGTGCCTACCGGTGAATATCTTTGGAAAGCCTACAGGATGCAGCCAGTATTGGAATACCTGAGACACTCCAATACATTAAAGGGCTTGCAGACTGCAAACTATAAAACTTCATGCTCCAGTATTTAAGCACACAAAGGCTTGGCTTTGCCCACAAGCCAGCACTAGAGTCCTCCTTGTCTCAGGGCTTGCTTTCTTGGACTTGCAGGAGGGCAGTCACAGGCTAGGGCAGCATACTTAGGTCCCTAACATGTTATTTTACCTTCTGGTAATATCGAAAAGTGTCAGCTGAAATAACTGCACCATGCTGTACACTGTACCAGCACTATAAAAGACAGTAGGAGTCTCAAGCCACCTATCATTTAAATAGACAAAAGAATGGGAGAATGTAAATATTATCATTCCCATTGAGCAAACAGAGAGCTGGTATCACTCAGGGGGGTCAGGAGGATTAAGGAAGAAAACCCAGATCTCATGACTCCCAGGCCAGTGTCTGAACCACACAACCACAGTTCCGTTCTCAACAGAGCTGCTGTCTCTGGGTTTTGATCAGCACATATTGCTTCCAGCAGTTACCCTGTCTGATTTCCATATCCTTATTAAATTTTCTATAGATGATGTAAAAGGTCAGGGGAAAAAAAAAAAAGAAGCACATGCAAATGTGTCAAGAAAAATGCCATCCCTTTTCTGAAAGCTTATTGTAAAATAAATAAATAAAGTAGTATTAAAGAATGGAAAAATTACCAAGGGAGTCATAAAAAGTTAGCTTTAGGCCAGAGAAATGTTGCTTTTCATTTCTATATAGTACATGAGAATATTTTGTGGACTAACAGTGCATGAATAATGTTTTATTAAAATGTATATCTTTACAGCTTTATTTTATCAAGTACTTCAAGGCTTGGCATAAAAAAGGTTTAACAAGTTTGACACATGCTGATTTAGCATTTATACCACAAACTGAATCTGCTGCTTTGTGAAGGAAAATAGGCCAGCTTTCAAAATACAAACACTGTGAAGTATTCAAAGTGAAACAAAACAAAAGTGAGAAGTGGGAAGAACAAAAAAAAGAAAAGAAGAAGAAGAAAAATGCAGACCATAATCATTCCAAACCTGCTGTGGAAAGGTTTTGGACTAACTTAGAAAATATATTGCATGAAATGTTGCATCACTGATGGTCTCAGCATCCTAGTTTTTTAATACAATACCCAAGTCTGATTTGTAGAATTCAACTAAAAGTAGTCAGTGAGGTTTTCTTCTCTTTTCTTCCTTCAAATGAGCATTTGATCAAGCTCTTCCTGAACAATCTTAAGACTTTCAGCTGCTAAAGATATTAGCCAAAAGAAAACATTTCTGAGAATGTAAAAGAGTGTTAAAATTTTAAATTAATGTCACATCATCAGTTGCAGAAGGAGGTATTTTAGAAATCTCCTTGTTCAGCCTTACTCTCCAGCCCAGAAGAAAGGCACCCTAAGGTTCATTAGGGATATTATTTGTAAGTTGGTTTACAAGGCAATAATTATGTATTGCTGTAAACCCAAACAGTTAGAAGAAAAAAGGCTTTTCCTGTGCTATGCTAAACTGTGACCTAGATTCCTGCGATACTGAAGTTAGCCGAACCTCAGCTAAACTCTTAGCTAACCTGTCTTGTACAGGAATTTTTAAAATGTTTTTAATCACAATTTTTCTTTTTTGCACAAACCCTGGATAGCTGGCACTTTTTGTAACTTTGCATTTCCATTATTAAAATTGCCAGATGGAGACCGGTTAAAATTATTTTTATTTCTTTTACTTCGATATTTTTGTACTTCTGCTTTTAAACTAACGAGATGGGGGTTAGCTAAATCCTCTGAGCTACTGGTTTATACAAATGGACTGTAGAGACAAGTATATAAATCTATATACTAAGCTTGCTGGAATTGCTACAGCACTGCAATAGGCAGAGGATAGGTAACATACCTTCTTTGTTAACAGGGCATCATCTTTATAGAGCTAATCAATAAACTAATTAAGATTTGGAGTTGTACCGTTGCCCACCTTCACGGTGAGGCTTTTATGTTCTATCTATATCTCTTCCACATTTCCTATATTTCTGCCAAATTAGAGATGACAGAAATTTGCCTCTATCATGACACATATCTGAACTGTTATTTCTTGGTATATTAAGCAGCAGGGACCCACCCTACAGCATAACTTAACATGTATGTTAGAAGGAAAGCTGGTTGTATATGAAGCCCCTAATGTTTTCTCTGATAACTACATTCTTAGGACATTCGTTTAGTCTAAAGATGATTTCCCTGACCTCTGTACACTCTTTGTTTTAAAACTCCTAGGCTTTCTAGTACCTTAAAATCCTTTTAATAATCATCATTCTAGAGGTAATTAAAATATTTGTTATTTGTACAGCAATTTTTCTACCATTAATTTTTGAACTTCAGGAGATTCCAAAGCTACTTGAATGGGTTATTTCATTTTCCAGCAGTATAAGTGGACACAGCCACTTTCTGCAGCAATCCAGGAGAAGGAAACAGTGATGGTTGTCACATTCCATTGCAATTTCAAAATAAATGTACATAAACATTTTATAAAGCCTGAACTTCAAAAAGTAAAATTAACAGAGCTGGTCTCATTAAGTATACATCATGATTTTGATGAAACCAACAGTCCTTTACTTACATGCATCTACATGAAACAAGTGAGTATAGGAAGTATATATCAGATATTCTCTAATTTATTAAGCTTTATGGAACCATCCTTTGTTCTTTTAGAAACAGAGTACTTTGTAGTTTTAGCCAACAGTTTTTATCTTAACCGTATCAACTAGAATACATCTTTCCTTAACAATCTTCGTAGGCAATACAATACTGGGGGGGGATATGCTGTTTCTTGTGGTAACAGGTGTGGTAACATTAACAGAAATTTTAAGGCAATTTTTGCCTTTTTAGGGTATATTTAGTATGAGACAGGCTCATACTTTCCTGAATAAATAGCATAACTCTATACAACAATTGCCAATTTCTCTCCATTGTATGTTTTATTGCTGGGTGATTCAAAACTGAAAAAATGCTGAAACGGTCCTAGGAAAAAAATAGTTAGATTGGGTAATGGGGCTAATGGAAAGTGATAATTGAGGAAGCTATAAAAGCTGGAAATTTTGTAGTCTAATAATAAAGGAACAAATGTTAATTTTGACTGCTTTGCAGTAATCTGCACAAGAGAAGATTTGTATAGCAATAGAAATCTGATCAATGAAGAAATTGTCTTGGGATTTTCATACAAATTCACAAGCTCTGCAAATCTACATTTTCTGGTGACATATTATCCTGTTTGTTCAGTTGCCTCCCCTATGAATTTCCATTTCAAATTTAACTTCTAAACCCTTTGTGAATATAGTAAGGTAGTGTGACAACAGTAGAGCACTCTAAATCCTTATAGCACTTTCTAACCAGTGCTGTGTATTCTGTGGCAAATTTCTCTTAGCTTCACTGGTAATGGCTGTGAAACACTACCACAGATTTAATTTAATGTCATCCTCCTCATAATATCATCTTCTCCATAGTGTCGCCTCCTTCATAATATTTTCGTCTTCTTTAGTTTAATCCTCTTTCCCACTTGGAGAATGGAAATAAGGGTTAATCATTGTAAATGCTCATTGATATAAAATCAGCTCATAGCTGTTGATGACCGTGTTCGAGGAAGGTCTGCAGAGCAAGTTGTTTTGCTTTGTTTTCTGCTAAGCATTGTGGGCGGCCCAATCCTCTCTGCAGGCCTCTGCTCCCACAGAGTTGTCCAGATGGTCTGGCTCCGACCTTCTTTCCTTTCATGTGAGGTGGGGAGGTGGTGGGGAAAGTTCGTGTCTGGCTTAAATGACTCATCCCCTAGATCCCTGGGCCTCAGCTGCTATACAATCCTCAGAAGATCCCAACACGTGCCTTACACCATTGCTTTTTTTTTTTTTTTTATTTGAAATAATCTCATCACCACCTCTTGCTCCTTGAGCTCTGGAAGGATGCAGGGGAGCAGATGTTGCCCCCCTACTAGCTCTAAGTTGTAAGGCAAGCTGGAGAGTGAAAGGCAGGGCACGTTGGGATGGCTCTGGCTGGCTACAGCAACAGTACAGTAGAAATTTCAGTGCTTTCGACATGTTGGAAAAAGGCCAGTTTTCCAGGTTTGTGGAAGACAACCTGACGGAGACGTACTGGAGACTGGTCTCCCCCCATTCCCCACTAGACAGCTTGTTGTACCTGTGCTCAGGGTTGGCTGAAAGCTGTCTGTCTGTGCTTAGCACAGCCTGACCCTCAGCTGATGAACCGTACAGCACAGCACTAATGTTTCAGTCAAATAATAGCTGGAGCAGCAAAGAGGGCTTTAAACTAGCTTGTTTAGTAGGGTATTGTGAAGGTCCAGGCAGTCCAAACTCAAAATTGAACCCGTGCAGCTATGAATATGAAACAAATATGTTTTCTTATTGCTTAGATGTGAGTGCTAGTCCTATGAATTAAAATCGAGGGAACTGGAAATTTATACAGAAAAATCTGATATAGTTATCTTGTTGAAAGACTGCTGACTTGAATAAACAGATTTAGTATACCTACCTGTAACCAGTCTAAAAAGAGTGGAGTGGGCAAAAAAAAGGTGAGCAGAGAGGATTTTAGGATCGTAAGATGACTGGGGTTGGAAGGGACCTCAGGAGATCTCTAGTCAAACCTCCTGCTCAAAGCTGGGCCAGCCATGAGGTCACACCAGCCTGCTCAAAAAGAGGAGTCTGCAAAAATTAGTCTATGTAAAGCATAAAATACACTTGCTATAAAGAAAGTACTTGACATGGAGATCATTTGTGGAACTAATGGATGGATGGAATAGGAGATGCCCAGAATCTCAGTGCTGTGGAGCTCTGTGCAAGTTCATAAGATTATGGACCACAGGATTATAGGAGAGGCAGTGCTCTGCACTACAACCACCACCTGCATCTCCGTTAGCAGGACTGAGAGCACACATCAATCAGTGATGTAACTAATGATGCTGTAAAGGTGTCTCCACGCAACTATTATTTCAAACAAGAGGCGGAAATCAAACCTCAGAATAAGACGTGTTATCCCATAAGCACCAGTCAGTAATGCATGGAGAGGAATCGAGGTGTGATGGGAGACCTCAGTGCCTGAGACACGGCTACTGTATCACTGCAGTTGGTAGCAAACTTAGGTTTTTTAAGGAAAGTAGTTTCAAACATAAATGATATTGTGCTCAATGCAAACAAAGTCTGTTCTGGACTTCATTATGTTGAATAATGACGAATTTATCACTAGACTGGAAGTTAGTGGTTGCCTAAGGATGAACGATCAGGACGTGATTACATTCAGTATAGCAAACTGAGTACATCCCTGCTAGTCATACACATACTGGTGCTTAAAAGAGATAATTTTCCAAAGGAGAAAAATTCTGAATGAAACTGATTGGAAATTAGAAAGTTCTCTATTCATGGTTTATTAGATTGTTATAATTCCACAGTCAGGAAAGAGGATACCTTTGGCTAAAAGCTTATGCCATCTCAGTGGTATGGAGAGCAATTATAGATATATAGAGATACAGCAAGAGAAAATGAGGGAAAAGGGGGAAATAGGGGTAAATGAAAAGTTATGAACTATGTAATGTTGTAATAGAGAAGCCAAAGGCATAGCGGGGGGTGAGGGCTGGCTGTCAGGACTAAGATCAAGTGGGACAAGCTAAAGGTGTGCCAGGAGCAAAGAGCAATGCTGTAGCTCAGGGGACTGTGAACATTTATTGCCACATACTGGTATTGTTGCTGGTAAGGTAGTAACAGGTTTTGGCTCTGGGACAGCCTATTTACTTGAAAGTGGCTCTTATATCACTCTTTAATTTGGGAATTCCTGCCTTTAGGAACCTTTTCTTGTATTATTGAAAATGATATAATTTCTAAAAATCCAATGTATTTTTCATTCACTAGGTTATTTTCTTAATTATATTTGCTGGAGATAGTTTCAGCTGCAGTTTTGTTCACCTTCAATTTATGTTCTTATTTCTAAAGCCTTTGGCAGTCTTTCAAAGAGTATTCATACACACTGAATTTAGTCTCTAGCTTTAGATGATAGCTCTCAATAAATCCACGAGCAGTGCTTGCAGAGGGGAGAGCACCTTCCCTTTTCTCCTTCCCTGAGCAGAGCTCCGGCATAAATCATGATCCACAACACTTCATTGATCTTGGTGAAGCTCTCCTTTCTGCCAAATTCAATGGCTAATGAAGCTGAAGCTACTATTTCTCCAGTCATGTGCCAGGTTTTACAGCAGTTGGAGCAGAAATTAAAGAATCTGTAATATATTAATGTTTGAGTGTGGTTTTTCCATTCCAGGTATCCAAAAGCTCTCCTACTGCCCAGGTCAAGACAGTTTTCCATGACAGTTATTTTGCTCAGACATGAGTTTGAACTATGATAGACATATGTGGTGGGTTGACCCTGGCTGGATGCCAGGTGCCCACCAAAGCCGCTCTACCACTCCCCTCCTCAGCAGGACAGGGGAGAGAAAATATAACGAAAGCCTCATGGCTCGAGATAAGGACAGGGAGAGATCACAACCAATTACCATCACAAGCAAAACAGACTCAACTTGGGGAAAATTGGCTTACTTTATCGCCAATCAACCACAGTAGGGTAATGAGAAATAAAACCAGATCTTAAAACATCTTCTCCCACCCCTCCTTTCTTCCCAGGCTCAGCTTCACTCCCAAATTCTCCACCTCCTCCCCTCCAGCAGTGCAGGGGGACAGGGAATGGGGGTTGGGGTCAGTTCATCACACGTTGTCTCTGCTGCTCCTTCCTCCTCAGGGGCAGGACTCCTCAGTCTTCCCCTCCTCCACCGTGGGGTCCCTCCCATGGGAGACAGTCCTTCACGAACTTCTCCAATGTGAGTCCTTCCCACAGGCTGCAGTTCTTCACGAACTGCTCCAGTGCAGGTCCCTTCCCCAGGCTGCAGTCCTTCAGGCACAGACTGCTCCAGCGGGGGTCCCCCACGGGGTCACAAGTCCTGCCAGCAAACCTGCTCCAGCCTGGGTTCCTCTCTCCATAGGGCCACAGGTCCTGCCAGGAGCCTGCTCCAGCGTGGGCTTCCCACGGGGTCACAGCCTCCTTCGGGCATCCCCCTGCTCCGGCGTGGGGTCCTCTGTTCCCGGGCTGCAGGTGGAGATCTGCTCCCCTGTGGACCTCCCTGGGCTGCAGGGGGACAGCCTGCCTCACCGTGGTCTTCCCCACGGGCTGCAGGGGAATCTCTGCTCCGGCGCCTGGAGCATCTCCTCCCCCTCCTTCTTCACTGACTGGGGGTCTGCAGGGCTGTTTCTTTTACATGTTCTCACTCTGACTCATTCTGACTGCTGCTAGTGTTGCACAGGGATGGTTTTTTTTCCCTTCTTACATCTGTTCTCCCAGAGGCCCTACCACCATCGCTGATGGGCTCAGCCTTGGCCAGCGGTGGGTCCGTCTTGGAGCCGGCTGGCATTGGCTCCATAGGACATGGGGGAAGCTTCTAGCAGCTTCTCACAGAAGCCACCCCTGTAACCCCTCTGCTACCAAAACCTTGCCATGCAAACCAAATACAACATATCAGTTCAGGTAGTTTTGCTAAAATGGTTGTCACCTCTGACGGCAGGGGACAGTGGCCAGATAGGACTTGGGAAGTAAGAATCTACTTCAGCAAGGCCTGACAAACTTTCAGCGCATACGGGTGGGGAGAAAAAGTGGCATTGCTTCTCTATGCTGGGCTGCACACTCTTTTAAAACAGTTTCTTTTAAAACAGGTTCATGCCACCTTCTGTATATGAATCCCTGGTAGAGGTCATTAGTAGCTGGGGATAAAGTTGTTAAGAGCACTGCAGGAAAGACAGAGGTGGCAATAGGTTTTTCTAGATTCTGGGTGATAAATAGTTTGGTTCTGTATTTGAAACATAGCAGGATGATTTGCTCACATCATCTAAGGATAATGAAATTTGTTTCAAATTTATAGAAAATTTAGATAGCTAGAAACATCTCTTGGAAATCGATTATTTTAAATGTATAGACTGGGTTAACCTGCACTGAAAGGGAAATTTTATTTGCCATAGCATGGCCATGTTAAAGTTATGTGGGTTCAAAAAGGGCAGGTGGGCTGCCCCACATACCCGCGGGGCTGCTCAATCTGTCAACAAAGAGAAAATACCAGAAAAAATACAAAACATTTGGCTGAAAAATATTTTACTAATAGGAATGTAACTGATGAGAACCAGGAATTCCTTCAAAAATACCCATTTCAGTCCTTTTTGACATTACAATGGGAAAGTATTAGTACTCCTAGGCCCTTTACTTTGCATCCCTTGGCAGCCTACGGAAGGTCATGGCTCTTCATTACCAGCAGAGCACAGGTTAACTGGATTGAACACAGGCCAAATAACATCTCAAAGCAGGCCTCAGCTGGATGATTGTGTTTTGTGAGAAGTATTAGGCCAGTTTTTTCATCAGTAATACCAACATGAAGCCTGAACTCACTATTGACATCATGAAATGAACATGAATTTTAGATGCAGCATCCATAATTTGAAAAGAAGGTTGTCTGGAAACAACCTCTGAGTACAATTCAGGATCTTGAGGGCAGGGAAGAGGGTGAAAAGCAAGCTCAAAACCCTGGACTTCAGGAGAGCAGACTTTGGCACTTTTAAAGATGGGGTAAGGCCCTGGAAGGAAGGTTGGCCAAGAAACTGGTTCGTATTCAAGGATCACCTCCTGCAAGCTCAAGAGAGGCCCATCCCAACAAATTAGAAGTCAGGCAAAAATGTCAGGAGGCCTGCATGGATGAACAAGGAGCTCCTGGCCAAACTTAAACACAAAAAGGAAGCCTACAGAAGGTGGAAGCAAGGACAGGTAACCTGGGAGGAATACAAGGACATTGTCCAGTCATCCAGGGATGAAGTTAGGAAAGCTGAAGTCCAAATGGAATTTAATCTGGCCAGGGATGTCAAAGACAACAAGAAGAGCTTCTATAAGTACATAGTCGACAAAAGGAAGACTAGGGGAAATGTGGGCCCATTGCTCAATGAGACAGCAACCTCGTTACACAGGACACAGAAAATGCTGCGGTACTGAATGCCTTCTTTGCCTCAGTCTTTACTAGCAAGACCAGCCTTAAGGAATCCCAGGTCCCAGAGACCAGGGGGAAAGGCTAGAGCAAGGAAGATCTACTGTTGGTGGAAGTAGTTCAGGTGAGGGAATACTTAGGCAAACTGGACAGACATAAATCCTTGGTCCCTGATGGGATGTACCCATGAGTGCTGAGGGAGCTGGCAGATGGTGTTGCGAGGATGCTCTCAATAATCTTTGATGGATGATGGTGACTGGGAGAAGTGCCTGAAGACTTGAAGAAAGCAAATGTCACTCCTATCCTCAAGAATGGAAAGGAGGAGGACCCAGGGAACTACAGGAGGCCAGTCAGCTTCACCTTGATCTCTTAGAATGTGATGGAACAACTAATCCTGGAAACCATTTCCAGGCACATTGAGGACAAGGAAGTCATCAGGAATAGTCATCAAGGGTAAATCATACTTGACCAACCTGATAAGTTTCTACAAAGATGTGACTGACCTGGTAGATGAAGGGAGAGCAGTGGACTACCTGGACTTCAGTAAGGCCTTTGACACTGTTGCCCATGAGATCCTCATAGACAAGCTGTTGATGTGTGGGCTGGACAAGCAGACAGGGAGGTGGACTGAAAACTGACTGAAGGGCTGGTCCAGAGGGTAGTGATCAGTGGTGCAAAGTCTAGTTGGAAGCCAGTAACTAGCAGTGTACCCCAGGGGTCAACACTGGGTCTAGTCCTGTTTAACATCTTCGTTAATGATTTGGATGATGAGGCAGAGTGTACCCTCAGAAAGTTTGCAGATGAGACCAAATTGGGAGGAGTGGCTCATACTCCATAGGGTTGTACTGCCTTCCAGAGGGACCTTGACAGGCTGAAGAAATGGGCTGATGGGAACCTCATGAAGTTCAACAAGGACAAGTGCAAAGTCCTGCACCTGGGGAGGAAGAGCCCCAGGCACCAGCACGTGCTGGGGGCCACCCGGCTGGAAAGCAGCTTGGCAGAAAAGGACCTGGGGGTCCTGGTGGACACCAAGTTGAACATGAGCCAGCAATTGTACCCTTGAAGAAGAGAAGGCAAATGGTATCTTGGGCTGTGTTAGACAAAGTATTGCTAGCAGGTCCCCTCTACTCAGCACAGGTGAAGCCACACCTGGAGTACTGTGTCCAGTTCTGGCCTCCTCAGTACAAAACAGACAGGGACAGACTGGAGAGAGTCCAGCAAAAGACCATGAAGATGATGAAGGGACTAGAGCACCTGTCCTATGAGGAGACGCTGAGAGAGCTGGGACTGTTCAGCCTGGAGAAGAGAAGGCCCAGGGGGACCCTATCAATGGACGTAAGTACCTGAAGGGAGGGTGCCAAGAGGAGAAGAGCGCCAGGCTCTTTTCAGTGGTGCCCACCGACAGGACCAGAGGCAATGGGCACACACTGAAACACTGGAGGTTCCCTCTGAACATCGGGAAACACTTTGTCACCGCCGGGGTGACCGAGCACTGGCACAGGTTACCCAGGGAGGTGGTGGAGTCTCCGTCCTTGCAGATACTCAGAAGCTGGCTGGACATGGTCCTGAGCAACTGGCTCTAGGAGGCCCTGCTTGAGTAGGGGGTTTGGAGACAGTGACCTCCAGAGGTTGGTCCCTTCCAATCTCAACCATTCCATGATTCTGTGAGAAACAAACTATTTAAGTATTGAAGAAAATGCCTTAAGTTAGCAACATAGAGTTCAGGTTGCTTGGGAGAATTTCAATCTTTTTTTTTTTCAGTGGTGGAGCCATAAAAATGTTCTATTGGATGCAGAAAAAAACAACCTTTCCAAGGGAATTTAGGCCTGTTCATGATTAGTTCACTTTCTGTTTACTTTCCAAGGAGCTGGTATCTAAAAGGAAAAAAGAAAGCTTGTGGGTATCTAAAAGCAGCCTGGTAAGTGACTAGACACCTATTTCTTCAAGAGGAAAAAGCTTTCTGAAACTATTGGATAAGGAATAATTAGCAGCAGCTGGAACTTCTCATTTGCAGACAAGCTACAAACTAAAAGAGAGAAATATAAATTATTTGAAGAAACTATTGCGAGAAGCAGCAGCACCTTCCTCTCCTGATTTCCTCAGGCAGAGACTGAACCCCTTCCTGGCTGACGAGGACACACACAATTTGTAATTCAGTCCTCCAAAAATTCTGTCAGGCTGGGGGAACAGTGAAATCTAAGATGGAATGATCTACTGATCTCTTCTTGCCTGACACACCAGGAACCTGCAAAATGAAGTAAGTTTCCCAAAGACACCCAGGAGTTATTAGCAACCAGTCCAATCCAGGCTTGGGGAACTCAGCCCATATTAGGTCCTGCAGCTTCCAGAGAAGCACAAATTTCCTTAGGCTGTAACAACTGAACACTCAAATGAGAAAACAAGCATCTTTTCCTTGCTCCTCTATGGGTCAAACTATACAATATGCAATTTTTGAGACATCCAGTGTCTAGAGGGCAGTGTGATGTTCTAGAAAGGTGGTTCTATTAATCTAACTCTTTTTGCAGTCTTTATTGGTTGGATTTTGTCAGATGAAGCAATGAATGTTTATGCCCGAGGTTTAGAAAGTAATAAAAATGTTTTATTTTCAACATGGGGACCTGTGCTTGTCTTTATTGGAATCACAGCCTAGGCCTTGTCTGGGAGAAAAATCACTAACGTGCTTGGACTTTTGTAAATGAGGTCAGCAAGAAAGAAAAGTGTGACATGAGATTTTGAATATTTTTGAACAGAAGGAAAGGATCTCTTGTAAACAAACTGTATGTGTGAATATGACCTGTGTATATAAATAATGTAATCTGGGCTACAGTAGCTATTAATGCTTTGAAAGATATAAAACTTTCATGAAGAGATGTAGGAAGTAATGGAATAGCCAGCATGGGAATGAATGAACATTTACGTGATGCTTTTTTTAAAATAAGTAGTCCTCAGAAATAGAAAAAACATGATACTGCTTTTTCACAAATAAAAGAAGTTTCTTTAGATAATAAAGGCAAATAATTGCACTCAATAATTAAGCAAAAGAAAGTTTTCTCTGATGTTCCCTGAATTAGAAAAAGGACCTTTTCAGTGAAATTTTTATATGGATAAGTTGCATTTTAGAATTGAATTTAATTCCAGCCTTCTTTTGATGAAATAATACTGTTATGAAACTCTCCTGTACTGTTTTCACAGGGATAACATGGTTTGTCTTTTTTCTCGGGAGAGCAACAGAGTATTTCAGTGTGCTCCACGGTGCTTTGTTTAGATATACATGCACACACCTGTACATGGATTTGTAGATGCTTGTGCTTATGCAAGCAGATAAGCACTTCTAAACAAAGGCTCCAGGGGAGTTACATGCCCAGAATCAGGACACTTAATTGTTTTTTGCGCCTATAAAAATCTCCTGCCAGCTGTTATGGCAAAAAGTAGTCTTCCCATTTTGTCAGCTCTCCCTGCCTTTGTAATAGGAAGGGAAGATGAAACTGTTTTCTCTAATGAGTCCAGCAAATCTTGAATCCTGACCAGCGTCAGACATAAACTCAACCTGTGCTTGTGCAGTTCTTATACAGACTAAAAGGATGCTTCTCCGTGCCTTTAAATGAAATATGTATGTGATTGCTCTGGCATCTAAAGCATTTTCTCTTTCCCTTCTTGCATGTCATCATCTTTAGGTCAATAGCAAAGCACACTGTCACAAGGGATCTTGTGTCTCTCTCTCTCTGTTTAAAGGATATAAGCTCCATGTACAAGGTAGGTGTTTGCCGTTGGTATTTTCAAAATCATGTGCCTGAATGTAGTTTAATAAAGACGATTCTCAGAAATGGAAGATTTATTTCACCATTTTCTTAATTCCATAACTATTCCCTTTTGCTATTTTCCCCTTATTTCCCTCTAGGACTTTGGAGCTTTTAAATTATTTTCATTTTAAAGTGTATGGTATAGGTGACCATTTTTTAAAGCTTATGGGGTTCCTTACTTGCTACAGCAGCTCTTACATTTCTGAAGGGGTAGAAGCCATCTGTCTCAACAGATCATGTTCTTTTACACTGAATGACAAACCAGTATTTCGGTTGATTTAGACTTAAAACAATCTTGGAAAGGAGGGAATTTCATAAAGCTGCCAATTTTTATGTCTTCTATTAAGTTCCTACTGTTCTGCTGTGTAGATTTCTGGGGTGGTATCTGTCCCTCCCAGATGGGAATGTACGGCTAGATAAAAAAAAATAGTTTTCTCAATGTCAAGAAGAAAGACATCGAGAGGAATTAACTTCATATCTCCATGTAGTCCCTTACCAATAATCATCCTATTCTCTGGACTTCTGCAATGGACAGAAAACCAGAGGTAAATATTTGAAAAGTGTATTAAAGACACATATGGATATGGAGCCACTAATTTTCCTTTTGTCTCTTTGGAAACCGTTTCCTAAACATTTTACAGTATGCATTCAGCATAATTTAATTACTCTTAGATTTATACTTCAGTGCTGCATGAGATGGCATTCAGACTGTATAAATGCAGCTGTGGTCCATGTGAAAACATGGCCTTCACAACAAAGCACTTACTAAGGTCATTACCGAAGTTTTTATTTTCTGGACTATGTTATGGAGGCAGCCTGAACAATAACCTTTTCATAAGGATTCATAAGGACCTCTTGGTGTTCACTGTATGACCTGACACCAAAAGAATGGAAATGAAAAGACAGACAGTGTCAGCTTTGGCTTTTCAGTCTGCTGCGGCACTGGAACAGTTAACAGCTGCTATTTTCCTCTCTACCAAATTTGACCCATGACTCTCCCGAATGGAATGAAAGAAGCAGATCGGGGTGTGCGAGTAGCTCTTTTTGAACCTGTCTGGCAAATACAAGGAGCTTTTCTTTTCTTTCATTCTTTCCTTTGGGTTAGGAAGGGCAAGCCCTGCCTCGGACTACAGAAGTGTTCTCACTCTGCCAATGCTGCAGAATGAAGAAACCCTTCTGCTAGCCAATAAAGAGAAATTTAGCAGAGGACGTAAATGTTCGGCTCATACACTGTTTAAAGTAAACTACAAACACCTTAAAAACAATTAGGGTGATGGGAGTTTGGGGAAGACGGCCTCTTCAGAGAGGCTGGAAAGCATTTCTCCCATAATAAAGTATGCCGTAATAGTCATTTTCTGCTAGGTGAATAGGCACAAAACACATCTTTGTTCATAAGGCTTTTTATTGTAGCAGTTGTCATGAGCAAAACCTGAAAGTACTTGAAAATCCATTAAAATCACAATCAGTATAAAAAAAAAAAACTCTTGAAAGTTTTTCTCTGCAGACTTTGTAAAAGTGAAAAGTCGATAAGTATGAGACACATTTATGTAATTTAATGATTAACTGTTAAAGTGCAGGCTTTGTACAATCAGGCCTGCTGTTTAGCAAAGAAACAAAACCCTTAAATCTTTGCAGCTGCTGGATGAAGCCAACTTCTAAATTGCTGTGTGTGATAAGATGTGCTGAATCCCAGACTGGTTGGCTGTCGACTGGCCTTGAATCAGCGATTACTGTCTCGGGGGTGTTTCAGTTACAGTACTCTTTCCCAAAGGGTAATTGTCATTTGGATTTACGCCTGCTTGGAACTGCTTTTTCTCTGGTTGCGTCCAAGCACTGGTGCAGGACTTTGTGCATTTCTTAAACTTAGGACTTACAATTTCTGGTCTCCCAGACCACATATTTCACAAAGAGAGAATGGACTTGCTTTAAAGATTTGTAATACTTGGCTTTATTTATACCAGTTCTAGAAGTGAGATTTTTAATATATTTTTTTCAACAGAATTATTGAATTCAGCCAGATTACTTTCACACATCCAGGCCATGAACAAGTGCCCAAGTTCCCAAGTTAAAACAGCATCTTGCCAATTTTAAAACATTTGGCTGGTCAGCAGGAAAGGAAAAGCTGCTTGTAAAGCACTGGAATGCATTTTCAATTAGTCACTCCATTGCTTAAAAGGCGAGGTATTAGGCACCGGGAGGAGAGGCAGGGGGGTGGCAATGCTGGTGGGGAGGGACGGCATGAGACAGCCTGGAGAAGAGCCTTTATCAGCCCACAACAGCAGCCCTGAAGTTGGAGGCCACTCTTTAATAGATAAGCTTTTGTTTAACAACAGGCTCCCTGGGGAGAGCGAGGTTTTCTTGGTAAAAGACCAGGATTTCTTTCAAATAACTTAATATTGCTTTGTATGAGAGAGCAATGGAAAATATGTGTTGGGAAGATGCTAGACGGTTAGTTATTTCTCTATTATTGCCGGATAACCAGGCTGTTGGGCATCCTGACTAAAAGGCTGTGCTTTGGCAGACCTTCCCTGGCTCCTAAAATATTTTGAATGAGATAACACCCTTGAAAGAAGATTAATAACTAACCCAAACTACTCACTATACTTGGTTTATTTTCCTGATCAACACTATGAAGTCCTCAGTCCAATAGGTTTCTGGTAAAAAAACAGCTGGGAAAAAAACTCTCATGACATAAAACCATCTTTCTAATGCTCAGTAGCCATCGTTGCTCATGCTTTTTTAAACGCTTTGTCCTGTACTTGACCTTCAAATGTTTGTAGCTAGCTGATCTGGAACTTTTTTGACTCCACAGCTGTCTAAACTAAGGATGATGACACTGCTTAGAGATCCTTTTGTGTATGCGTGTGTGTATATATGAATCCTGTTTTCAAAAGTGTATATATATTTATTTAACATGACTCAAAACCTTGGAAAGCTTGTACTTCTTTATCATATTAACTGGGAACTGCTAAGCTCTTGCTAGCGGGACATGGTATAGCATGAGAGACCTAAGTTATACAATAGGCTGGATTTCAGCAGGTAGAGGAAACTTTCACAGTTGTTGCCTTCTGGCTAACTGTAATAAATTTGCTTAAGTAATACTTCACAGATGTGCTGGCTGTTTCTTGGCAAACAAGCCAAAGATCGTAGGAAATTTCTTCACTTAAAGCATAAAAATAAAAGTTTTGAAGAAAAAGTAACAGAAGTAGAAAGTGACCGCAACAGAAAAAACATTTAGCTAAAGGATGGGCTGAAGTGCTGCTATCCAAGCACAAGAGTTAAAATAATTTTACAGCGGATTTCTGTTTCTGTTTTATTTGTTTTCTCCTACTATAGCTACATGCTGTATGAAATACATGAGGCTGTTTTGGAAAATCCATTGCCTGTCACAAGTTTCTCTGTGCTAAACTTAATCTTCTAGTTTTATTTTTAGAAAGCGTATAGTTGCTTTCTTCAATGTTGTAGGAAAAGCTGGCAAAATGCCAGCCAGGTCCAGCAAAACGGAGACCTGGCTTTCGTTCCAGAGATGAAAAGTTTAAGATTAAAATAAATAACTGTAAATAATTGCAAGTGGGAAAGGAATAAGAATCTTTACTCCTACGGTGTAGTTTTCGTGTGGATATGTTGGAGGAAATAATGGAGTGTTTTCTGTGGGAAGGCAGTGAAAAATGTGTCTATGGAAAGTATAAAATATACTTGTTGGAGAGAAAACTCTTGAAGTTGAGATATTTTGTGGAATTTCTGGATGAACAGAGTAAGAGCATCTTGGTGCAGTGGAGCTCTGGGCTGGTTTGGCGTTGACCTGGAGTGGGGGACAGGGGCTGAGCTGTTTCTCTTGGCCTTGGTTTCTCCATATACACCAGGGGAAAATGTGGTCCTCCACCTCGTGTGTCTAGTCCTTGAAGTCTAGGGATATAGGAACATCCAACCTTAATGTAAAGGTCTCTTAGCCTTGTAGCTCTCACCTAAACTGTACAGAAATTGAAACCAGTTAGGTCCCTAAGTGGGGTATAGAGGCAGAACATCATGGGCTCTTTCTCACCTTGACCTGCAACAGTGGCCAGATAGGATGTGACAAGGACTCAAACTGGGCTTATAGAGGGGCCGTGATGGGACAGCGTATTTTGAATTTTTTTTGTTTGCAGGCTAAACCTGAAGCCTTTCTTAACTTGAGCCTGGTCATCAATATTAAACACTCCGTGAGAAGTTTACATGGGCAAATACATGAATATAGCTCTAAAAGAAGCAAATGTGACACTAAGAGAGGAAAGAGAAAAGCAGTGTACTGTAACCACTTATGTCCTCCCCAGCTTCAAGTGATGGATTAACCTGTGTAATGGTGGTTTACAAACTTTTGGGAAGAAAGGAAGAGACGCTGGCCAACCTCTTAATTGCTTCCCACGCTAAAAATGCAGGTTTCCTCAGCTCCACAAAGAAACATATGACAAGTGGCAACTGAATTTCATTTTCCATGGCGAGCAGCTAACCCATCTCCTGTAGGTAAATAAATATATGACCCCCAAAGTTTCCAGAGGTGGAGACAACCCTTATCTCTGAAGAAATGCTCAGAAATATGCGTGAACGAGGTGAGAAACACCCTGTGCCTTAAGAGGGAGGTGGAAGCACCTGTAACCCCCCCCAGCTGTCCTCCACCCTCCTCCCCCAGATCTACCCCTGCAATCTCACCATCAGCAGTCTCTGATGTGTTCGTCCTTGTCACGGCCCTCAGAGATAAGCAAAGCTGTTGGAGCTGTTGCTCTGGGCAGGAGGTAAAATCCAGAGGTCTGAACTTGGGGTCTGACTTGCTCAACTGATCAACTGATGTGGCCCCACACGCTGAGCTTCCCCAGGCTGAGGCGTGGAAAAAGAGGCAGGAGAGGACTCAATGTACAGTTCTCCTACGTAAGGGGTCAATGATGTGCTGGCCTTTGAACAAAGAAGGCGTTTTGTACCTAGTTAGTTTAAAACTGGTTGTTTCTGTCTGACCGCTGTCTCTCTGGCAGGCAAAATGGTCACGAAATTTTTTTGGGACAGTGGGAAGCCTCAGTGTCGCCTTCTGGCAAGAGCAAGACTGTGCTGGCTTTTGTACTAGAGGGACACCAGTAAGGGGAGGGTCAGGCTGCCCAAAACCAGCCTACAGCCTACAAGGGAGCCCTGAAAACAGTTCAGACATAGCTCGAGTTTTATCTCACAGAAGGAGGGGGTGGTGGAAGACTTAAAGCAGCCTCAAAAGTTTATTAGACCTTATTATACCCTTAATTATGTTTCCATGAGTGTGTGATGTCACACACTACCAGATCTCTACGTGACCATCACATTACTGCTTCTTTTTAACATACAAGGGCTGATCTTTTTCTTTTTCTTTTTTTTTTTTTTTTTTTTTTTTTGAGAACTGGTGGCAGACTGAAACTAGGAGCATATGCCTGTGGTATAAATAGCAAAGTGGAAGTATCTGTCATTTGGGGTAGTTTGGTTCTGACTGAACAATTCATAAGCTACAGTTTTGCTTTTTCCCTCCCTAGAAGTTTAATTTGGGAATTTCTAGAAATCCCAGTGAATTGGTGGAGCTCAAGGAGAGGTTACAGTCATCCACAGGATGAATGGGAAACATTTAGAGAGAAAAAAATGCAAAAGAGAAATATTTAAATGCAGGGAAATCAATGTCAAAAAGTGTTACAGTAACATAAAAGAAGCCAGTCATCTAGATTTTCCTAAATAAACACACACTAACAGCAGTTATACAACTTTTCAGATCACCATAGTGATCTGGAGGACGCTTTACTATTTATTTTTTAAGCAGCAACAAAAAGAAGAAATGGATTTAGTGGAATTATATAGACACCTTTTCCCCTTTCAAACATCGAAAGGGTTACAACTGTCTTTGCATTATTAGACTTTTTATTATTCCACCATAATTGCAGTCCTGCTTTCAGTCACAGCTTCAGCTTACAAGTCTATCAAGTCTAATAGATTTACAAACATAAAGGGGGAGGGAGAAAGATGATTCTGTATTCAAAAGGTTGTGAACTGTTTTTATTGTGTGTATCTCTATATGAGGGTGAGGGGTAAGGGGAGGAGGGGAGGGTGGGAAAGGAGTTGCATTAGAAAGTCCCTCCTTGAAAAGCGTCAAGTCCAACCTGCACAGAATAGGGAAAAGGAGACCCCCAGCAACCTTCAGAAAATAATATAAAAGCAAACCTCAGAGGCAGAAGAAAAAAACCAAAAGGAGAAGACTGCAGCTTGCAGTAATCTGTAAATGATTGCTGGCAAAGACTGGAGGCTTCAAGCTTGAGCTGTGTTTGTTCCAAAAGAAAGCCAAGAAGGACGGTGTTAATAAAGAGAGATTTAACTGAGGGCTGTGCTCGGAATAAAGTGGGCTACAAAAAGGTCAAATTTGATCAGTTGGAGCAGATTACAAGGGCTTGAAAAGGTAGTGGTGAAGAAATGAAACTGGGACTGTGAAGCAATATAGCACAAGATTGATTTTGGGGGTGGAGAGAAGCTGGGACAAGTGCTTATCAGCTTGAGAAGGAGGAAGAGCTGTGCTGGGTTTGTTGTCATTCCCACACCGAGTAGAGTGCTTTCTGCTTTGTGGTTAGGCTACCCTGCCGTGGGTTGTGTTTTGGGTTTTTTTATATATATATTTTATTGTTGTTATTACTAAAATGGTGTCTATAATCTCTGACTTGGATCCTCTGAAAAGCTGGAAAGTTTTAAGGTAGGCCTATGTTTTCTTCTGTTTGGTACAGGCGTTTTTGGTTTAGCCCTAAATTAACTGGAGCTTGAGTTATAATCGAAATGTGAGCCCTGGGCTTAAGTAAGAGAGGAGTTTCTGGTAATTAGAGCCCTTTTAAGATACAGCAAACCTTTAAGCAGATGTTTAGAGAGACCCGAGGGAGATTTTTAAAATATACTTCTTGGTGTTACAGTGCAGCAAGGAATTCTTTTTTTATTCTTTTTTTTTTTTTTTAAGGAGAGATTGCTCCGTAAATTCAAGTTAATAGTAAAGGCTCACACCAGTTGAAACTGCAGGATTAACTCTCTGTTTTCCTCGCAGTACTCTGCAGGGGAATGGGTGGGAAACTTCAGAGGAGGAAAAAAAACAGCGTGAAAGTTGATCAAGAAGGGGAAAATAGTCTTGGGGGAAGGAAGGGGGACAGACGTGCTTGTTTCGTTTTGTTGTTGAAACTTCCACAGTTTGTTGTCCCTCTAAGGCATGTGTTTGATACTGAAAAGTTGCTACTGGTTTTTACCTTCAGCACTGCTATTTTTTTCTTTGAAGAGTGAAAAATGGTAACTCAAACTGCTAAAAGAAGGATAAGGGGAAAAAAAAAAAATAATCACTGTTAATGCCTGCTGCAGACATTAGAACTCCGCAGTGTTAAATGCCCATGTTTAATGCTGCTGTAAGTGCCTAGTTTTGCCTATTGAGAATCCGGACGTGTAAAAAGTTTGCAGATGGTTTGCAGAAACTTCATTAAAACATCGGAACCATCTGGGAATGTAGATGGTGAAATTATACAATTAGTTAAATGTAAAGTTTATTTCCCTCAGCTTTTAAGCAAAACATGAAGCTGCACCTAATACAGTTTGGTTTGTGGGGTTTTTTTTAAAGGAGTAAGTTACAGGAATTTTGAGTGGGTATGTGAATTTAATAATAATGATAATAATAATAAGTTAAAGTATACTTGAGCATCTTGCTACAATGTTTTAAAAATTTAATGTGTCCTGAGCTGAAAGAGGAAAACCAACCCTTCAGAAGTCAAACTATAAAGTCTACTTACATGTTTAATTTTTTTTCCTCATATTTGCAGAGCACTGAACTTTCTTTTTTCATAAGTTTACATTTCTCTGACCATCTTCTGAGCCTGTGTGTAGGAATGTGGACTAAGATCCTTTATCCTTATCTGTGATATGAGACTTGGCCTAGCAGTCTTATTGCAAGTTTAGTTGTTTGGTTTTTTTTTTTAAAGTCATTTAGGACTGTCAGCACAGAATGATGAGTTTCTATTTGACTTCCAAAAGTTCAGTGTGGGTGTTGGCTCACATGTAGCGTTGTGCGGGATGGTGGAGTGCAGGGCTGTGATTGGCATCTGGGGCGGGTGGTCAGGCTATGGACCAGAGCTGGGGTGACTTCTGTGAGTCATCACCAGTGAATGCCAGGAGAGTGTTTTTGCAGAGCTCCATATGTGTTGTCTTACGACGTGTGTGCTCCAGAAAAGCTATCCTAGGAATTATTTTAAAAGTTTATCTAGCTCTGTGAGACTACTTCTGATTCCTCTGCTAGTCAAGTCAGGTGATACCTGCGTTTTGCTGAGTGGAGGGATGACCCAGAGGACTTGAAAGTCGAGAAGATTTAAGGAGACTCTGTTGTCCTCTTGAAGAATTCTGTTTTCTGAGAAAAGGGACATGTTTACAAGACTGTAGAAGAAATATCTCCCTGGCACTTTTTCCCTACAGCATGACTGAAGTTTCCCAACTTTGTGTGTGAATCTGGAGATTACGGCTGTATGGACACAGAGTAGGTCAAAGATGCAATTAAGTCAATTTTACTGGACATTTTTTTGTGTAGTTACTGTGTGCGATTACAGCAGCAGCTCTGTACAGACGTGACATTGTGCAGATCAACTGCAGGATGCAGAGGGTTAAGAGGTGGGAAAAGGCAGTATGTAATACAAGTGAAACGATCACTGATAGTAAAAAAAAAAAAGAGCTAGAAGTCAACATGCAGCTCATTCGGCTTGCAACTTATTAAATTGTAATGCCACTTCTACCTTTTCTTATGAATTTTAGTTCCTCTTCTGCAGGCCAATTTCCAGCCTGTTCAATGCCTCTGAGCGTACCGTTTTTAGTGTCTCCCCTCCATGTATCAAGGGAGCCTGTAGCTAATATTTCTAAGAAATAGAAGAGTGTTTCTGTGGGTTTCTCTTAGGCGGCACAAAGCAATTCTTTAAGACCCAAATGAAATGCTGTAGCAAATCCTACAGTCAGCTCGCGAGTAGTGTCCTATGGTGGCAAACTCTCAATTTTGTTTTCCTTGTACACCCCTGTAATTTATTCTGTGACTCGCTCACAGTTTGAGACCTGTTTAGCTGGGAAAAGACTGAAGGATGCAGATCTCGTGGAGGCGGAGGGAATAACTGCATTGGGGCTTAATAATTCCCAGGGGCTCAGAGCAGCTGTGGGCTGCCTTGGTGCTGGTTACCCCCATCTCGGCTGAGCTCTGGCTCCTCTGCCCTGCTCTCCAAATCCCCTAGAAGCACATCCTCTGCCCTCTGAATAATGGTAATAATACAGGAAAATGCACAATATAACAACAGACAAGGCTGTGGCTGGTGGTGGAGCCTAACTGGTAGGAGAAGGTGGTGTTGGAGGATGGCAGGGGATTTTGCCAGACTTCACCCAGCAGGGCTGGGAGAGCTAGCAGAGGTATTAAAATAAATAAATGGCAATATGATGTGTACATATAATATTATATCAGGCCTCCCTCTTTCGTTGTCTGTCTGGGGTAGGCCACTGAGAGTTGCAATACTTTCTGGCTCCACGTTACAGCAAGGGGGGAGAAACTCACAGGCTCTAAACACAGTTTAATGTGCAGAACAAAACCCACTTCAGAAAATATTTTCTTTCACTGGATTTCTCAATAGTGAACTGAATATTAAAGTTATTGGAAAGTAATCTGCGAGAGCTCATGGGTTTGTTTTTTTTTTCCTCCTGTTGTCTCTTTTCAGATAAGCTCCCAGCGTAAGATCTATGCTTTGATATTAACACACTGCTGCCTGATCTTCCCTTACAGATGCCTCCTTGCTTTTCGTAGTGTGACTAGAATAAGTGTCAAGTCTGTTGTACTCCTTGGAGCCAGGACAGATTGGCAAAACTTCAGGCCTTTTTAAAATCCTTCAGAGCCTTACCAGCAAATGATGTGTGCTCACCCAGACACAGAAATCTCATTTACCTGTCTCTAAAATGATACGGGAGTTGGGATCTAGCCACCCTAATGCATAAGAGAGACCGAGATCAGCTGCTGTGACTCCAGAGACGTTTCTAGTCCCTGTTCAAAACTTCCCCTCTACTCCTGGGATGTGGGGTTTTTGCCCATACCTGACAGGGACAGCTTTGGTTGCTGTTTCTGAAATCAGATCCTGTGCTCTGGGTCCCTACAACAGCAAAAGCAGAGCAGCAGCCAGGCAAGGAAAGGCACAAAAAGGAGGAAAATAAACCAACCTCAAGGCCACGTCTCCTTTGTTGCTTTTTTCCCTTAATTTGGCTCCAACAAGGCTAAATGCAGCACTATAAATCACATGAGTTACCTATACAGGGAAGACCTTGTACTCCTTTGCATTCCTGTCTAAGAAGTATGTGACCTTTCAATGGCTTATTGCTAGGGAAAAAAAAAAGTTGTTTTTAACTTGACTTCGCAACCTCAAGGTGAAATCCAAGCAAAGAGTAGTTTTCACTCAGATGAGCGGTCAACTTACAGTCTGTGAAGCAGCGAATCTTGCCATACTGCTCTGCATACAGATGACCTGAATTTCACAAGTCCTATTGAACTGGTCCATACAACTTGGAGTGGAGTGGGGAACATCTTGTTTGGAACATATGTCCGGCAGACATACCAATTCAAATGTTCTCTCCAAAATGCCGGTTTCCACCACACACGCACCACCCAAACAGCTTGTAAATGGTTTGGCTTTTCAGGAAAAAAAGTGTTTTTCATGCTTGGCAAGTCAGTCCAGGAGGAGCAATTTCAGCCTTGTTGGTGTTTGTATTGTGAGCTATTTTGGGCAAATAGTCCTATCCACACATGCCGCTCCTGTGATTGCCTGTGAATTAAGATGGGTTAAATAGCTTCAAGGTGTTCAAATTGGGAAAGGGGGGAGGAAAGTACACACAACAGCTCAAATTCAGTTGTTAGCACAGAACAATAAACTAAGGCTCGTTCCTGTTTTGGCTTTTGCCTTTCCATTTTAGCAAAGCTTAAGATAAGGCATCCGGTATTGTATTCAGCATCTGAGCAGACCAGTTAAGTGCATGGACCCCCAACACAGAACCACTGTTCAGAAAAGGGGGTAAAAGAAATTATTTCACATGCGCTTTACTCTGAGGACCTGAACAACATTGTGTCCAACCACTACTCAAAACCAAAAGAAAACAAGCCCTGAAAGTTTGACCCAGGGACATAATGCTGGACTCCATCACCACCATGAAATACAGATAATGGAATTTCAGATGTCAGCAGAGAATACAAATTCCCCCATAATTGCCACAATATGCTTGCTTTAAAAAAAAATAAATATGCTCAAAAAGAGGGTGTGTGTATCCTGTAATAACTAAAAACACATTTCAGAAATGGTTTTCCAGTTAACCCCTCCAAAAATACAGATTGTGTCAGATGGCACTGAAAGGGATATTAGTGAGGGTCACGTAACTCCTGAGTAGTGACACAGATGAGTATCACCGGGGGGATGATGGTTGTTACTAAACTCCGATATATAAAATATGAACAGCAAGACATAGTCTGGATTCCTCTGCTTTCAGTTTGAACATGTAACTCTGCAATCACTCAAGTGAGTAATACTGGGATGAAAAATCAGGGCTAGCTATATTGAAGTATGAGTTTTTAATCACTTTTTCATCTTTTGTATCTGCGCTTCCTCTGCACTTTGTAGAGGACAATACTGGCAGGGATTTTTGTTTGGCTTTTTTTCTTAAAAAGGCAGAATATATGGGGTGATTGAAAAAGTAAAGATAACAGAAAATAGCAGATTAGGATGTAACACACTCCTGCATCCATTGTTGATGGCTGAGAAAGTCATCTAGTCCTTCTCTAAGCCTGTGCAGATTTATTCTTGCATCTTTATTTTCGCCTGATTAAAATTCAATATCACTCTTTTCAATAAGAGGTTATTCTGCACTGTTTTACTAAAAACAATCCACTTTTCATATCAAGCCTGTATACAAGCTTATTACATCTTGTTCATTTGGACATGAGTTGTTAAATCTTCCAGGTGCTTTATGGGGGATTTAACCATCCAATTCAAATGAATGCTCTCTCACAAAGAGGTTTACTTACCATTGCTGCTATGTTCCTTTGCCTAATTGTTTAAATTGCCCTAACCCCTAAAATGTAACATAAAATTTCTGCACCAGCAACACAGATGTCGAGCAAGAATCTACGATGGTAAGTGTGTAGTAACACTCTCCCAGCCACCAGTGATTTGCAGTTCAGGAACTTCCCATGCCAGCACTGATGTCTTTTTCTTGATGAATGCTTCCTCCATGAATTTCTCTGGCTGGTATTGCAGTTTTAACTTTGGGCTCACAACATCTTGCAGCAAAGAAATTCTGTGGTTTGACACGCTGGTTACATCTATGCTAATAAAGCAATGCACTGGAAGGGCTCTTTCATGTGTAAATTTGTCTTGCATCCATGTTTTGGGACATGTGGTAGCTGTTCGGAGTGGTTTCCCTGCTAAGGCCTTGAGACATTGAGTTTAGGTTCCTTTCTTTTGAGGAGAGGGAGAGGTTGTGTTGGTTTTGCATCTATTATACGCCAAAATTTCATTCATGACTGGTGATTAGTGACATCTAGTTACATGGATGCACATTTTGCAGGATGCAGGTAAAAACAGGATCATCCTTTCCTACATGCATTACTTAATCATACTGACTTTCATCTACCATTTCATCATCTTCATCTCTTAAATCAATGAGAGTCCTAGTGTACTTCTGCAGATCTCTGCAGCCCTTTCATAACTAACCCATTGCAAATTTTAACTTTGTCTTGTTCTGTGCTCAGTGGAACTGAAATAAGGAGGAAATGCCTGTAGAAAGGAAAGGTAGCTGGGCAGTGGCAGTGTTACATTGTGCCTTGAGAGATAAGATTATAATTTCAAGCTTTTCCCAGGCTTTCTGTGTCAGTTTGGATGAGTTACTTAATCTCTGTGTGCCACAGTTCTCACTGGTAAAATGGAGTTGTTTATACCTGTCTTATCTACTTTGGCTGTAAACTTTTCATGGCTATAGAGATGTCCAGCTCTGTACAGAGCTCGCAGCAGTGAGGGCTCAGCCTTGGGCTGGGCTTTTCACTGCCTGCCCTCATAAAAATAATTTACTTAACTGAAACTAGAATTTAACTCTTTTGAGAACAAGTAATTCCTTGCTCATTGACTAAAACCCTTTCCTCAGTATTTCTGCCTTTGCAAGGCAGCTCCACAGACAAGCCACTAAAATTCCTCGCACACGCCAGCTTTTTTGCAAGAAGTTGTTAGGCTGAGGCTGGTTGAAGCCTGGAACCCAGAGCCGAATGATCTGGCTGAGTTTTGCCTAATGGCAAATTACTTAGCTTGGTGGTTTGGGTTCCTTATTTTTTCCCTTTGGGTTTTTTTTTCGTGTGCGTGTGATGCTTCTGTTCAGTAACTCTTTATAAAACTTTGTAAGCTCAGTTACTGTTCTGCTTTATTAAACCCCCCCTCCAAACTCAGTCTCTCCTTTGGTATGCAGTTCCTTCTCTGCATAGCTGTTCTTTTCATGTCTGATAGCTGCACATGTGAATAATTCTTTTCATAGGCTCATTTCTTGCTCTCCTTCGTTTTTCTAACCCCCTCCCCAGCTGACACACAACTTTACTCCCCCCTGTGTTTCGTCACCTTCGTTCAGCGATACCTGTGCCACCTGACATTTTCCCAGCAGCGGTAGCGTACCCTGCTGTCCCCATGGAGGGGCGTCATTAGAGGAATGAAGTTCTAGTAGTTATTATTCCAGCAGTCATTATTACAGCATTGCCTATAGAACAGGCTTCGTTTTGTTCAAGAGAGATTCACTGAAGATCTCTTGCACTCCTGCTAGTCTCAAGGTGCCGTACCAAGGACGGAGCAAAGGACGGTGAAACCAGGGAGATTTGCAGTCTCTCTTGCTGGGCCTTTACATCAAGATCCAGAAGATTTTCCTTTGCTTGACCTCAGTAGGAGCTTAATTTCTTATCTGTAAGGAAAATGCTCTAACTGTTCCCTATGGGTGTTGTCTGGTGGGTATCACTGTCTCCCAAGGAACCTGTTCAGACTTCAGGAGCTCTAATACTCCTGCAAAATGCTCTGTGGCACTACAAAAATTCTTAGCATAACCTAAACCTTATATTTATCCAATCTCTTTTATATGAGCAGCTGAACATGCTTCTACTGATTATATTCCAATTTTCCTTAATAAAAAAAAAAAAAAAACCAAAAAACCAAACCACATAGGAATTGCATTTCTGTATAACTTTCTTGGGTGCTTTTTCTTTGATTGTGTGTGTTTCCTCATGTTTCATCACAAGTGGAAGAGGTTCCTTGGTTTTTTGTTCCTTATCTGGGAAATTCCATGCATCTCCTGTGTACAGAGTTCATTCAGATCATTCATTATAGGATATTTGTTCTTGAGTTGGTCCCAAGCTGGTATTAGTGGACCACTTTGTTACTGAGCTCCTGTTGATCTGCAGATACTGACTTTTTGTTGTTGTTTATTTGGTTTTTCCAAATGAGTTTTAAAACTGAAGATTTTCTAAAGGTACAAATATTGGGAGGCTCCAGCAATTATCACAGTAATTGTACTGTCTCTCTCTTTTGTTGAACATGTGGATTTCAGATTATTGGAAAAATTTGTCATGTCAGTTGTGCTAGATTTCTTTCTTTTCTTTTTCAGATGTCAAGTTAAATTTTCTGTAGCCAGTTATCTTCAAGAAATGCTTTATATAGATATTTTGTATTTCTTAAAAAATTAATTTACTTGTTCAGGTAACTTTGCAAGTCTTCAGCAGTGGAAGATTGATTCTCAACTTAACATACTTGAACTGCAGATTACATTTATATATTAAATTAGTAGATCAGTGGAGCCAGAACTTAGTTGGGGTTGGAAATTTTGGTATGACTTTTGAGTGATTTGATTAAGCATATTCCATCGAAGAATTTATAAGATACTATGGAAAGCTTTAAAGTAAAAAGGGGGAGAGGTTAGTTTTTTCTTTAGTTTTAAGACTCGTTTAAATAGGGTTCTTGGTTTCCAGGTCCCAAAGAAAACAGTGATGTATTATAGAAAGGACTTCAAGTGAGCCTTTGAAGCAGTGGACATTCCAGTTCGGAAAAATATGTGGACTTAATAATCTTTCTGCACAAAGAATAGGTTATAAATATAGAAGTGAATTAATCTACATGTGTCACCCCAGCACTACTCTTCCTGTTACGCTCATCCGGAACCAGGAGGCACTGGCAGATTTCAAGCTGAGACTATCTAATTCTGCAAATAGTCACTAAATTCACCTTCAAGCATTTGTAGGATGAATTTCACTTCTCAGACTCTTAGGCTGTAATTAATCTTTGCTTTAAGCAAGCAAGGGGTTACTGCATATTAATCAGAGGTGGTTTCTAGTCCCTGGGAGGTTTGCATGGCTCTCCATGCAGCTTCCTTCCAGAAGTACTGGGTCTGTGATCTGTGTTATGTATTTCAGCCTTAATTTTTACGTGCACTGTCGGTAGAGCTGCTGGGCATATTTGCTAACTTGGCACTTCAGCTGGACATCCTTTCTGCCCCGGTGTGGTCTTAGGGAAGAATTTCAATCCCACCAGTAGCCGGCACTGCTGAGGCTGGTGGGTGTCCCTGCAGCCCTTGGACTTCCCCCTTGTTGGAAAAACTGACCTTGCCAGGAATTGCAAAATGTCATTGACTGGGGTCAAGTTTCGGCTGGACATGCCAAAATAAAGGATTTATGTAGCCTGGGAAGAATTACGGGCTTGGAAGGGGGAGATAGATATTAAAGGTTTCAGATGGGGTGATGGAGAGAAAAGTATTTAAACAGTGATGTAAACTTTCATTGACTCCAACAGGAATTAATTGGCAGGGTCTTTAATGTGACTTTTGGGGTTAGATTTCCAGCTGACACAAACTGACAAAGCTCCATTGAGCAAGATCTACTGACTGAGAGTAACTAGGATTTGGGCCCCATGTATTTTGCAGAAGACTTGACGTCTTTCTTTTGATACATAAGTTTCTGGATCTAATAGGAGAAGAAATGTTTTGGTCAGAGCACTTACTCTGTTAATTAATTCCAGCCTGTTGATGCCCAGTTTTACACCGCCTGAAGTCTGGACTCTAAAAAGCTCTTGGGAATAAGGTTACATTAAGTTTTAATTTTCTAGTTATTTTTTCCTGTATTTAAAAGAAACAGATGACCTAGCTCTTTGCTCTTTAGTCAGCATTCAAGTAGACTAATAAATTTAGCATAATCTATTAACAAACCTAAACCTATGACATCCTAGGTTGCAGACAAGCTGTGTAAACTAACTATATAAGTTGCATACCAACTCTAAATCATTGGAAAGTGGTGGTAGGAGAAACTAAACTTGCTGTATTGTAGAGTAACTTTTTTTTTTTTTGCTACCTGTTTAAGCTGAAAGTTTCCTGATTTTTGCAAAGGGATTTTTTTAATCTCTTTTTACTGCTGCAAAAGCAGTTTGTATTTTTAACCCAGAGCATCGTGGTTCCCATATATAGCTCTGAGACTGCTCTTAGGCTGAGTTCACATCTCCCTGTTGTTTGCTGAGAGTTGTAGCTACATCTGTGGGCACTAAGTTGCTCTGTTTGCCATGAAATTAATTAAAATCTGTAGTTAATGAGAGCTTACATCATGCACACAGGTCTTACAAGTGCAACTGCAGAGTCTTGTTACATGATGCCTCAAAGCTGGCTAGGTGGCTATTTTGTGTGGACTTTGAGGTCTTCTCTTACATCTTGACTCTTATCCTTCTCATAAGAAGAATTTAAAAGCAGTCTCAGTTCTCCACCTCCACACCCCAGAGAAAAAGCAAGTTAGCCTTTACTAAGAGGTCCTCTAATTTAAAAGTAAACCCCTCTAGCAATACTTTCTTTAGTAAGCTAAGATCTAAATTTTTTCTGTTGATATCAGTCTGGGATGCAGTTATTGCACTTTACATCCTTTCTTCTCTATCTTAACTGTAGATACCATACAACCATGCACAGCAGAGTGTCCAACAACAAAAACAGGTATTTATTCTTGCAGTGACAAAATAGCAAAAGGACTTCGATCTACTGCAAAGAAAATTCATGTTGTTCACATTGGTGTGGTCGAGTAAAAGCAACAAGAAGAATGAGCATGGATGAAGCTGCAGGTCCAATTCCAGGAGGCATAACTTTATCCTGTTTACATACAGATAAGAAGTTACCTTTGCTAGAATTATTTTTGCTACAGTTGCAGATGTTTACTGGGCAGGCATCATAGCAGGAAAGTCCTAGGGAAAGACTTCAGTTAATTTCCAGAAAAAAACATCATAGTCACTGTTTAAGAAAAATAAAACACCTTAAAACAAAATGTCCTGTAATGTACAGAAACCTAGCTTGAATGTATTGTGTACCTGTATTAATCTGACTGTACTAATCGTTGCCTTGTTTTCCCATTAAACTCTCTGCAAGATATTACAGGGTTGTTTGTACATCGTGTATCGGCAATTCAGATTGTGGATTAAATTTAAGCAGATACTATGAAAATACAGTCTATAACAACAGGGGGAAAACAAGCTCTGTTGATGAAAATGAGCCATGTGTACAGTGAGCTTGTGATTTGGACATGAAACAATGGTGGGCTCCAGGTTGCAACATCACAAAACATGACAATTTGGAGGAAAGAATGAGTTCTGCATTTATTCCCCCCCTCCCCACCCCGATTTGTTCTTATAATACACAACAGCAGTCAGACCACACAGGAAGTTTGCACAAATCTACATGGTGAGAGTGGGGTGGGAAAGCAGAACTAGTTCAGCAGCAAAGGGTTAGGCATTTTTTCTTTCTTCAGCAGCTGGAAGCTTACTCTGGTACTACAGAATAAAATCAGCTTTGCGGGGAGGAAGCTCTATAATCAGTATGTATGATGGTTTCTTAAGATGTGATCATCTGGAACAGAGCAGTTACCTATATATGGTATCTTTGTATCTTTTCAGTAGTAGCAGCCAATTCTGAATTCCTTCAGGAAGATGATAAAAAATGTGCCTTAACTGAGGGGTTCCAGCAATAGTTGGCTAATAATTTCAGACCTAGAAGGACTTCCTTATGAGGAGTGTTTAATTACAGAGGCAAAGAGTTGTACAGAATAACAAGCGCTTCTCAGAAATGGTGATTTAGGCTTTTGTTGTTTGAATTTTGTCGTAACACAAAGGGGAAAAAAAAATCTAGCGGGAGATTTGAAACCAATAACCCGCATGACAATTAGCTCCCAGGATACTGTGCCAGTAGATACCATGGAGGCCAAATGCTTAGAATTGGAAAAAAATTATTTTTATGGATGATGAGAACATCTACAATTAGGTAGGATTAAAATGGATGGGGAAGAATATAAGTCCTGATGCTTTGGCCAACTACTATCTGAGGTTGAGAAGAATCTTTCCTTATTTGGCAACATATCCCTATCCGTGTAGGCTTTTTGTACCTCTTAGAGATGGAAGGTCATATGAAACAAACTCCCGTCTGATCCCATGAGACAATTCCTGTGTTATACAAGAGTGTTTTTAAATCCTACTAATTGAGTTTTCTTTCCTAATACTGAATTCTAACAGCTTTTACCTTATTGATGCAATGCATGAGGCAAAAGAAAGAATAAATCTTTCAAGCCTTCTGTTACAAAAGAATATACTTTTATTCAACAGTATTATATACAGTATCTTAACCACTTTCTGGACCGATGAGTTCCACAGGGTAATTTTGCATTGCATTAAAATAATTATCCATCACCATTTGAACTTCGTGTACTCTCAGATAGGTAAATTGTATACTTTAGCAAACCAGCATGCATTCCGAAATTGTTATGAGAAAGATTTGCATTAGAAAAATGTAGACTTCCTCCCCCTCCTTCTCATGACAAAAATCTCCGTACACAATAGCTGTACTGCCACATGTCATGGGGACATTGTGTAAATTACAGAGTTACAAATTTGTCAGCCTAACCAAATGTCTGAAAGAATAATGTCATATTAGTTATATTTCAGCTGTAAGCCTGGCCTGTTTTAACCTTGATTTGTGTGGCAGCTAGCCATACCAACAGCTTGTGCATGGTTGATTACAAACAACTTTGTTTTAATGTAACAAGATTCTCATTTAATTCCTGGGAGCTTGATGCAATGGTGATCAAAGATAAATTCAGACATATCCCTGAGGTAAAGGATTAGATTAGACTGACCAGAAAAGACAGGGTTCTGAAGATTTCAAGATCTTTCGTATGTTGTAATTCAAGCTTTCTGAAGTTGGATGGTGCACCTGAAAATATATAGATGGAGAACTGCCTTGCGTGTAAGCAAGCCTTGATATAATTTGGACTAGTTTTGATTTTCATTTAATTCTACTTCTGTGTGGAAGGTCCTGTATGTTCAACCAAGATTTTTTTCTTGTTTTTAGAAAAGCTTTATTCATTTGGGAATGCAAGATATTTTTCCTCTGCATTATCTTTCCATATTAGGGATGAAAAGTTTATTCTGGAAGAGCTGGAACCCTTGAAATCTCTTTTCTTTGTTTGGCGTTTGAGTGTGTGTCTTAGTTAGATCCTCTTGTGCTGAATCAGATGCAGGGGAGGGGGGGGTCCTGCTTTGGGTTTTTTGATATTTCTTGTGGTTTCAGTGTTGTTAGGGGCTTTTTTTGGGGGGGGGGGTCCCCCTTTTCTTTTTTTCTCTTTATTATTATTTCATTTGTTTTGGGGTGGGTTTTATTTTGGCTTGGGTTTTTGTTTGGATTTGTGGGGGTTGGGGTTTTTTAGGGGAGTGAAGGGGGGGTTGTTTGGGGGTTTTTTTGCTGGTGAGGATTAAAATTGTCCTTGTCTGAAGCAATGTACCTGAGAGGCTCTCCGTCTTTACTTGACTGCCTATTTTCAGGAGGCTTAAGACAATTTAGTATTTTTGAGATTACCACCTCCTTGCCAAGCATCTCAGAAACTGGGCAAGAAGTTCAAAAAGGTGGGAGGAATTAAGCTAACATTTGTATGTGACTATACTTAAGACATCTGCTTCCTAAAGAGGGCAGGAAGGGGCTACGATGTTCACTTTATTTTGAAATCAGCAATAGTCAACTTAGATCTGTAAATGTCAAATTTGAGGGTTTTGGTTACGTGAACATCAAAACTTGACTTGAACCTTTGAGTGGTTCTTAAGTTTGTGGCGAACTGAATGAAATTGCAGGAATGATCCGTAACGTAATTACCTCAAATTCCTGCTATTTTGCAGCTTTATGTTCTTTCTTTGTAAATAGCTGATTTTGAACATTCCCTCTTTCCCTACTGTTGCCTTCAGAATCAAACCTTTACACAAAGATGGGTGGTAAGGTTGGGAAAAATTTCGGGTTTTCACTCTTTTTTTTTTTTTTTAAATTTTTCTTTCCCCCTCAAGTCTTCAATTCCTGAGTTTTTTGTTTGAGAGAGCAACAATATAAACCATGAACTTTAATTTTCTGTGCTGTGTTGTCAATGACGAGCGGGGAAACGGGAGTAATAACCTAAGGTCCTTCATTATGCGTTTGATATTTGTATATATAATATAGTGTTGCCCTTCACCCTGGTGTTAGGAAATCTTTAGGAGTAAAGACAGTTAATCCAGTGCTGCCAGTTTTCATAGTTACAAATTTCCCTGGGTCTGGGAAAAATGATTATGCGAATGGGGATTTCTAGTCCATAAACACACAGGGAAAAGGCACAGATGCTCACACGTACACAACGACTTTTAAGGTAAATAACCTTTTGTTCAGTCAGAAGGTAAAAATGCACAAATTTGCTAGTATTTTTTCTTTATATATATAATATCATATAGTGGGGTTTTCTTTACCTCTACTCTAAGATTATTGCACAAGTTTAGGATTTGCTTGGAGACCTACATTTCTTTTGTGGTTGTCAGTCCATGAATTTTTGAAACAGGAACAGCAGAAAGATTTCTGACCTGGTAACAGAAATTACTCTTCTAAATTCCGCATGAGCTTCTGACCAAATGTTCACTTCTCTTTCAGCTGTGATATTTCCCCCTCCGTCTGGACTACTAGTGATAGGTTTCTTGACTCAAAATGGAAACATCAGTCCTGTTTCTGGGCCAAATTTTTATGGTCCTTTTAAATGCGTACTATAGAAACTACGTAAAACTCCTGCCCAACATCCACAGAAGACATCAGCTTGTGAAGATTTCTGACAGTGTGCTTCAGGGAAAGATTTTAAGTCATTTCAAATAGTTTAACTCTAGTTCTTTTATATTCTCATGCTTATGGCTTGCTGTTTTAAAGACCTGTTATTTTTAAGAGTTCATACCAGTACTAATCAATCTTAGCTGCATGTCCCCAGATTATGTATGAAGACAATGTATTTATGATTTTATTTGTCAAAGAAGACTCTACGCCAAACCAAAGGCTTAATAATCAGTGAGTGCTGGGTGGGGATCTTTTTTGTTTAGCTGTGTTTGTCCTGGAGATTGTTAGGCTGAACTATTTGTTTAAAAGAAACAAAATGAAAATGAGAGGTCTGTAGCCAAGTTTTCAAATGATCCTCTTGCTCACTGGCACTCACTGAGACAGGAAAAGTGATGGCTAGTGCTTCAAAAATCCTTCGTGCTCTCATTTTTTGGAATTTGAGCTCCAAAGAGAGTTTGGCCTTTTGCCTGCATCCTCAGATTAGCCTGAGCACTGGGTTTTTTTCCGATCTGCACAGTCTAAAATTAAGACATTGATTGGGAAGGTTTTAAGCCAGTTCTTGTTAAAGCATCTGCTTCGAGGTACTAGCCACCTTAACTGTTCTTGACTTCAAAGAGTGTCGATGATTGAGTTTCATACTGTCATATCAAAACAGAAACAGACCCCCAGTTTGGCTTTCATTAGATTTTGAACCTCTCCTGCCATTTCTTCTCTGCGAATCTCAATTGTTTCTAATACTGTGTTTAACTTTGCTGTGAACTTTTGTTTGGCAAAGGAACGTATTTGCTTGTTTGGGGCAGGCTGAGTCTTACTCTTTGCTTGAATTTCCTGGTGTTCTCCAAAATCACAGTGGCTTACTTGGGAATCCTGCCAGTGTTTTAGACTTCAAATAGTGATAGTAAGATTTGTGTGCTCATTTGAGGCTTACATAAGGCTAAAGCTAATATTTGTGGGCATGATTAAATGTGTTTGGTATTTTGGGGGGAGAGGGATGTATCTAGCTTATGAGTTATACTTGCTGCCTTGTGGGGATTCTTATGAAATGTAGCAGCAACTCAACAAGTTCTCTACGAGATGGAGAGTTAATGCATAGTGCTGATACTCATAAATCAGTAGATTAGCGCCTGCCGTACATCTCTTAATGGAAATAACAGAGAACAACAATCTTATCAACATACATCTAATCAGTAAACTAGTGTTGTGTTCATATAGAAAATAGATTTTTATCATTCTTCTGCTTCACCATGTGATCGTGCAGTGAAGCACTTGCAGGAGATGAGTTAATACATGTTTGACGACAGTTGCAGGCCAAAAAAACCAAACACAAAAATAATGATTACTAACATGAGGCAGATAATTGGGATGGGGGGGGGTGAATGTCCACATTTGAACTTTTGAACTATTGAGCATAAAAGCCTGCTGCTTCCTCTCTGCAACTGGTAAGAAGCTTGTAAATTTTGTGAACACCTGGACTAAACAAAAGTGGCATGT
Source organism: Haliaeetus albicilla (assembly GCF_947461875.1). NCBI lineage: Eukaryota > Metazoa > Chordata > Aves > Accipitriformes > Accipitridae > Haliaeetus > Haliaeetus albicilla. The sequence continues at coordinate 6,419,144 of NC_091496.1, forward strand.
GCTAAGTCTTCCAATTAATAAAGAGAGATGACGCTGATGCATCAATTAGCAGGCTGATCACCTGTTGTTCTTCTGCACATAGACTATTTTGATTCGTAAATGTGAAGTTTGGGGGCCCAGAAAGAAGAGGAGGCTGAAAAGATGTGTTCCTAGAAAGAAGTGGCCTTAGAGAGGAGGAGGAGAAGAAGGCTTAGAAAGAAGATGAAGATCACAACTGGAGGAAAGATCTGGGATGTGAAGCAAGTCCTGGAGATGAGGAAGATAGGTAGAGATGAATATTGGGGGATGCCTGGAGACCTTGGCCAGTGATGTCCAAGATGAATAACTGCAAGCAGTGGCACAGCATGGACCAACACAACATCTTACCTGACCTTCCCAGACCAGGGATGTTGATACATTATGAATGTAGTATGTGAGGTGATCAAGTAAGGTGAAACCGAATGTCCTTGGCTCCTAAACAACTCCTTGCACTGCCATGAATGATCTGCTGAAACATTAACAGATATTCAAGCCTGCATATATAAGGGCACTCTTTAGGTGGTGTATGTAGAACTTTTCAAAGCACAAACCAAATTCTGGCTCCTAGATTTAAATATGTCATGCATACATACGCATGCACATGACATACAGGCTCAAAGATGATGTAGAATTATCTTAATTCCATAAACGGTATTTATAGTAGGTTGCAGGACTGTAAGCAGCAGTGTAATCATACGTATTTTCCAGAGGAGACTGTGGTTGCCATTTCAATGCCGGTCCATTTCCAAAAAGCACAAATAAGCTTGAAACATTTTTAATTAAACAGTACTCTGTGAAAAGTGGGTAGCATTCATTACACACATTCCTAATTAGGTCTCTGAATATAAATGATTTTATATCGTATTAAATAACATATTTTGCTTTGAACTCTCAAACCTCACTCTAATCACCTTCTAGCTTTCTTTGCTACTCTTGGGTACAAACTACCCCCCTTTCTTTTTCCTCCAATAATCTATTAAGGGTTGTTAGCTGTGGTAAGAGGGTCCTCAGAGAAGGGAGTAAGTCAGTGACATAATTGGTTTCCTCTCAGAAATATGTATGAATGAAGATAGTTGCATCTGTTAGTGAGTACAGACATAAACTTCCCATGCTTTGATTAAGAGTCTTTTGATAAATATTCTTTGTGTATATATTTTGTAGCTAACCCATTTTAAGGAAAAATTTGAATAAATAAGATGTCTGTACTTCCTAAAAAGTGAGCCCTTATTAAAAGTGAAAGGAATTATAAACTATTTTAAGCAGCTTAACTTTGCACAGGGAAGACACGGCAAACTGGGTGTAAAACCCTGGTCTGTATCTTGAAGCTGGAATAAAGGATGACAGGTGTAGTTATTACTTGAATATCTTCCTACATAAAGCTAATAAACCATTTTCGACTTGATTTTCTCATGGCTTTGAAACTCCTCCTAGCATAGATCCCTCTCCTTCAGCATGTCCTCCTTATAGGCTTCATCATGGATGGTTTGGAAAGTTAGAAGGGAAGTCTCTCTTTGCCTGCCCCCATCTCACCATCCTTAGTCCCTCTTCTTCTCCAAACATTAATTGAAATTAATTAATGTTATACCGTAAATCTGAGCAGAATCTAGGTGTCAGACCCCTAAATCTCATCCTTTAAGGTAGCTTGGACATACAGTAGCTGTATTAGCCCAAGCAGAGGAAAGAGATCAATCTTGTAAAGACAGCTTACGCACTGAGCAGAACCATTTGGTCTCCAGTCATACACAAGGAGCTCTCAAACTATCTTATAAAAAGGACAGTCACAAATTGTTATAGCTTCAGATACTTATACTTGGAGTTGAAAGAGGTTGGATCATCTGTGGTTAAACTCCATTGGTGACCGAACACCTAGCTCCCAAACCAATGCTGTCATTAAAAGCAGACCAACATTGGCTCTGAGCCTACTAAGACTAGCTTAGATTTTAAAATACATAAATACGTCTGTCTAACAACAAAGACCTTTTACATTAGGTCAAGTGAAGCTACTCTGTAACCACAAGCATGGCTCTAGTGCAGTATTAGTTGCTGTCTCAACTGCTGGGTTCACAAAATGCTTCACTCGACGAGTAACACCAAATGCACAGTATAGTTATCATCTGTCCGGGTTATTTGATGGACAACTCTTCAGAAACAGAAATAGACTCTTAACTCTTCTGCATGCTGTTTCTCCTTTATACAGAGATGACATGAAGGGAAGAAAATCTTTATGAAGACTCTCATTGAATTGATGAGGTTATACAAAACAGTAACAGAGAATTTATGGGTTAATGTGCCTAAAATGTGTTGTAAAACCCAACAATTTGCACGTGCATATTTGGGATATCCAACATACATTCCAGAGGATACTTGTAACACACACACCCCCCCCCCCCTTTTCATGTTCTCCCTAACCCCTTCTTCCCCTGGGCTCCACCCTGCTGTTGAGTTAAAGCCTCTTTTCATCACATCTTGATTAATACTAGGTGCTAAAAGCAAATTGGTGATAACTGCTGGTCATGACAGCTATTGTGCAAACTCTTGCCAATGGCGGGGCTAGTTCTTTCCTGTTCTTACCTGCAGCAGCCTTCGTATTTTAATCATGGGCCCCGAGCAGAAATTGTCAATTAGATTGAGCCTTGTGGTTGTCTTTGAATAAATGTTCCTTAGCAGATAGATTTAGTGCCTTGCTACTCTATTCCCCTGGTTTCTATGTGCAATATACCTTCCATATACACTAAAATGAAGTATCTTCCTGGGGAAAAAAAAATCTATCCAATCACACACCAGATAAAGTGGCTACTCTGCTGAACTCAAGAAAGAAATGAGAAGGCTTGATGAATGCCTTGAGGCCAAAACAATGATTCTCTTGTTGCTTTCTCTTGGAAGAAAAAAAGTAAGATGGAAAATCTGAGTTATTTCAATTTAAACAGTACAGAGGATTGTGGTAAAAGAGGCAGAGTCACTTCTTTTATCGCATCTACATTTGATCAATGTTTCTTGAACAGTTTTGTCCCAAGTGGGATAAGGGAAACTGGGATCTTCTGTGTAACTGGCTACAAATTATTGATAAATGGGGCAGGATCTGTGAGGATGCAGGGCGGGTTGTTCCACCAACTCATGAGAGCTCTGGGGGATGCTGGATGCAAATGCAGCTCAGTCGTGTTTCAAAGGATGATTGCATAGTCAGAGACTTGCCCGTCTTAAAAATCACAGACAATTTGCACATAATTATATCTGTTGGACCTGAGTGGGCTGTGAAAAGGAAAGATGATAGAGTCTGGAGTCTGGTTATGTCTAAGAAAAGTCTAGCCCAAGGCAGGGAGGGACAGAACGTCATCTTGCATCAAACATGATTTTTTGAGTTTCTGATTCTTTTTTTCAAAGAAGTTTCTTAGTTATCTTTTATAGCGGAATCGCATATACATGTAAGATGCTCATACACTGGGGCAAGTGAATGAGGCAAAACATCCCACTTGAAGGGAGTCTGGTGGGTATCAGCAGGGCATTGAGACAAGTCCGGGATCCCACAGCACTCCATGGTGCTGGGCCAGGAGATGGCCACAGGAGACATAGGGAGGACTGCCATCATCTAACTAATAGTTGGAGTCCGGAGCTGAGACTAGTGACTGGATACTGTGGCTGAAATTTTCACAAGAATGGTTTGTTCTTTTTGGTTTTGCCTTTTGTTTGGTTGGATTTTGCCTTTTTTTTGTTTGGTTGGGTTTTTTTATTTTGCTTTCCTCATTCCACCAAACTGGGGAGGCAATCCCAAACAACAAAACAGAATAAGACAACAAAAGCACAGGAAGAAGTTTATCTAGCACATATATCAGTTGTCCTGACTGGCCTGTGTGCACGCACAGATGTGAGTTGCTGACCGAAAAGATGACGTTGGGTGTTGGAGGTGGACAACAGGATTTGTTGTGCTTGGCAGCATACGTGCATGCTCTAACATGCGCTCTTCTGTGAGAGAGTATGGCTGGAGGAGGCAAAAGAGAAAGGGCGTAGTTGTTACCATGATATAAATGGGTATAATTAGGTCCCTTGCCCAAGGTGACGTGGAAATCCTCTCTCAAAAATGAAAATGGTAATCGAAGTCTTGTGGAGAAAAACCTGCTGCAATAAACACAAAGTTATCTTTCCTCTTCTAGCTGTTGCTTTCCAGCTGAACCCTCTCCTCCAGGGCTGTGGGCTTTGGTTTTACCTCTAGTAACATAATGACTGAAAAAAAGGTGCTTGGGCAAAAAGGATTAGTAACTCTAAGCTTCCAACCATGGACAGTGTGTAGAACAAATGCTTCTTACTGGCAATTAGTTCAAAGGTCCATCTTAGCTTGTGGGGTTTTTTTAGTGTTTTTACTATCAATTAATTTTTTTATTAATGTTTGAACTTTAGAATGGAAAAGACTCCTGTGCGAGGCAAACTCCAGCAATTTTGCACTGAATAAAATGGAGGCAGCATTTGCCTGTGCTTCCCCTGCAATTACAAAGCAACTCTCTTGTTTTGTTTGAATTTCCTTTGTCGTTATGAAACACAACAGGCTGACGGCTTGATATTAAAAGCAATTGTGTTTCCATTCATGCAGATGCCAGCCTGTTTAGGTGAATTTACTAAGTCCCTAGACGTACATTTTTATATTATTGCTGTCTCTGGGCCGTGCTGAGCATTTTAATTCTCTGAAAATAACCTCTGTTTTCCTTTCATCTCTTCATTAGCTCTTTCATCATGAGGACATGAATTTAAAAATACATATATATCTTAAAGTTGTATGTAATAAAGATGTTTTTATCATTCCAATTTGTTGAGCTGTGCTTTTAAACTTGCACAGCTTTCACAACCATAAAATGGCACAATTATTTTTGTGTTGTATTGCTTTGTACCCTGAGGTTCCATTTAAAGCAAAGCAGAGAGACGTGTTTATAGGCAGTATTGAAAGCAATGTATATGGATCTTGATGTCAAGCATATTTTATTGAAGTAAGATTAGAAAGGGATCTGATGACAAGTTCTGCACTACTGGAGTGAAATCAGAATGAGGTTTTGTGCCAAGCTGCACATTGTTAAATCAAAATTAAAGTAATACCAAGCTGTGTTGTTATATTTGTGGCTTTTTGGTGCCATCTTTTAAAGATGAATTTTATAGCTAATTATGAATAATTTAAAGTAAATATTCTGAGCTTTTTGGACATGTTGGTACATTGCAGTACATGTGCATGCTATCCCAGCCGGGCCTTTGGGTTGGGGGGAATTTCTGTAGGTATATCAGATATCTGAAGATTGCCGTTTCCTGCTATATATTGTGCATGTCTGCTTGGATTAAATCCTTGCAAGTAAGACTAATTTCCTTTCTATATAAAATCACCCTGTTAAGTACATCTCAGGTGAAAAGCCCTTTTTATTTGATCTCTTCATCTATTTTGTTAATGTTCTGAAAACAGGCTCAGAAGGTTTGGGTTTTTTTCAAGAGGGATGGGCTTCAATTCAGTCTGTTCTTAAGTCAAATGCTTGGGGTTGGCGCTAGTTAATAACTGCAGTACACAAAGGAAAATAGTACCAGAAAATTAGCCAAATTGTGGATTTTCTTTCTGTGTACAATTTTTCATTGTGGTAGGAGGGGAACCCATAGGAAACATAGTTTAGCTTTCAGATTTGCATTTTGGATTCGTAGAGGGGATCCATTTCTGATTAATAGAGGGAACTCCCAAACTACAGGCTTAATTAGATTATTTGTGCTTCAGGATGTGAAGGAATCGCCTCTTAAAGGCTGGTCAAATTAAATATCTTGCTTCAGTGTTTTATGATGAGCTGCTCCGCAGGAACACCTTGTAGTTTGCACATGCACTAAAATTTCTGTGATGGTACAGTATTAGTGTCTGGAAAATACAGTTACTTGAGGCTTTTGAAGCTATGAAGTAGTATGACTCAAACTTCTTAGTGTGCTATTGCAAGAATTTGAGTATGTTAAGGGAACACCAGGTTCCTATTTTAACTGCCAGCTCTGCATGTTCAGCCTGGGCTCTGAATGTCAAGCTGGATTTTTTTTTAATCATCACTGGTGTTATTAATGTCTCTCACCTCTTCTTCCCATGAGACAGTAATCTTAGCAATATATGATCTAATAAATACAGATGATTTAAAATCCCAGCTGCCTTTACTCCATCTAGTCACGGTTTAACTACTGCCTGGTGTGTGTCACGTACTAACTGTCTTCACCTTTTTTTTTTTTGGCTGTTTCCCTTCCAGGTTTTTGCTCCTTTTCCATTGAAATTGCAAAGGATGGAGGCTCTCCGTCAACGTGTTTTATGTAGCATTCAACATAGTCAGATCTGGTTCCCATTTTAGGCCTGCAGATGTCGGCATCCCAAACATATTCCTACTTGTTATTATTTCTTAAAATGGGCAGTTTTATAGCTCAGTCCCAGACTCCCTTCACCCACAAGGGTGAATAACATGGAGCTACTGTGCCAAATACACTTCTTCGGTCGGGTGGGCTTTCTAGTTCCAAAACTTGTGTTTTAATCATTGAGCAATGATTCTATATAATAGCATATAGTATGTTTATATAGAGAAAATCATATATAATAACAAGATCAGTGGTACGGAAGTGTGATTTTTGCCTGTGCACTGAAAGATTGTGGATTTGATTTGGGTTTTGTTTTGTTTTTTTAATGTTAGCAAAATCTATCTACAGATTAAATCCCATCCGTAGGACTATTGCTAGGTGAGGACTAGTAATCTTTAAAAGCTAGTTTTTTGTAAACATATTTATCCAGAGGGAGGAAGGAAGAATAGTTGCTTTAATTTAGTTTTACATTTCCAGCCATTTGGGTGGCACAGTAAAAAGGTCTTTTGCCAAGCTCAGGGGGAGAAGATAGTAAATGACTTATTGTTGTTTTAAATTTTTGGCTGTTACAACTTGAGTATGCTAGGCCCACAGATTTTTCGTTAATTTGGGGAATTTTTCCTTTTGTTTCAGTTTTTATGGAGAAATGTGATATGTGGAGAAATTGAGGAATTTACCACCCAGCAAAAAACCAAGCTGAAGGTATTCATTAATACCAACCCCACAGATGGCTTGTCCATTTTTAAAGGGACACATACTGCTTGGGCTTGGAGAATGAATCAAAAGACCAGGATGATATATTTTAGGGACAACTTTGCGGACAGTCGTGTTTCTGCAAGTTTGCCCAAGCAGGCAAAGCTGCGGAATCCATGACCATCTCTGTCTAAAAGCACAACTCCTGTGTTGTTCACTGTTAATAAAAGCATAAGAATTGGGTATTTGGGAAGCTACCGTCCTACAAATAATCAGTGTTAGTAAATGGGGGGGAAATGTACAGGACACTCTCTGAGATCAAATTACCAGCTTTAGAAGAGTTGTCTGTCACCTACTGCAGGTAATACACAGAGAAGGATGTCTCGAGGGAAATTGGGTTATCCATTTTTAGTTGCTTTTCTTCTGACATTGGTATGAAAGCAAACAGGCTTCGTAATATCTGGGGGCTTTTGGCTTCCCATTTTCTTTTTGGTGCCAGGTGACCTCAACCCTTGACGGCCAGTGCCATTCTCAGCCAGGCATGTGAGTGCAATACGTGTCAGCAGTTGCACCGCATATATATTTCTTTATTTATCCTTGGGACACGCGCAGTGAAAGACTTCTCGAGCCCCTGCTGTAATGCAGCATGTCAACTTGGCAGCCTTGGTTTACACAGGCACTCGGCCTCTTCCTCTCCTCCCCGTTCACATGCTCTGTTTTGGCACATGTGTCAACAAGTGTGATCAGGTGTAAAGAGGTGTGTGGCACAGAAGTGACGTAGCTGTCACATAGGATGGACTTCCCGCCGTCCAGACGGCACCTCCCGCCGTATCACACCGGTTCCCCCACACAGCCCGTTGGCACCCGTGCCCCCGCGAGAGCTGGTTCACCAGCAAGGAGGTAGCGTTTACGTCTTTTTGGTAAACGTTTTGTGTCCTGACCCCAGCGTTGCAGTGCCACCGCTGCGTTAGCTCGGTGATTTCCCCGCTTCGCCTTCTTCTCGGCGTGGGCATGCGCTGTCGTTCATCCTGCTCGTATTTCGGAGCGATTTGGAAGCCAGCCAGCCGGAGGTGACTTGATTCTAGTTGTCAGCATCAAAATCTGCAGACAACGAGACATTGCTGCTTTATTGGTTGCTGCCAGGAAATCATCCTGGTAGAACGGACCCTGAAAGTAATTTAATGGGACGGCTACATTTCAGATTGCTTAGAGGGCTCCACTGAAGGCAGGTCCTGCTTATAGAGAAACTTCGCAAAACGCTGTGCAGAGTTAACCGCAGCGTGTACTGTATGTTGTGTTGGCCTTCCCAGCGGATGAGGAAGCAGTACAAGTGCTAAATACTGGTGGAATAAATTATCAGAGATGTATGAAAACATGACTTCATCAGCAGGAGTTACAAAACATTTGGTTTCAAACCATTAACAGCCCAACAGTAATGTTTTGAAAAATAGTGTACAGTTGTATTTTTAATTCAACCATCTTCCTTTGCATCTAGCACAACACAAACCAGCTGGAGAGGTTTAGCCATTGGAGGTTTCACAAGTTGATGGATCTGAGACAATTTCCCAGAGGCTGGGTGATGACAGCCCAGGCTGGATGTAATGCCCTTGTGAAATACGTGATGGCTCAGTCCTGTCCCCGAGACTGATAATCACAAAAAAATTTCCCCACCTTTGAAGATAGACCAAGGGTGGGTTACTCCAGAAATCAGGCCTTTTAGCTGCTTGTCAAGCACTGACGTTTCTCTTCTGCCTGCCCATGATGTGCCAGCGATGGACTCCATCAGTAACTTCCAGCTGTAGAGCTGTCAGTCTTTCACGAGTTCAAATTCAACTTTAAAATAAAGCCAGGGCTTCTCCATAGCTATGCAGGCTATTTTTGATGGCTTCTACAACGGCTGAGAAGTAGGCAGGTGTCTGTGCTGGTTTTCAGTGGTTGGGACAAAGCTTTGTGAGTGATATGGAAGAAGGAAATGAGGGGTCACAACAGGGTCGCATTTTGCGGGGCTTGCCTGTCCCCTTTCAGAAGTTACCCTCCCTCCGCCAAACACAATTCTTTCTGACTTCCGTGAAGTTATAAGTGATTAAGGGTAGGAATCCAGAAATCCCAGAGCCTGAGAGCTCAAAGAGTTCAGATCAAACGGGGCATGGTGACAAAAATGTAGGCAAAGGACACGAAGCAAAATTCCAACTGTAATTGCAGTTGTGCTGTATCAAGCAGTTATTCAGACAATGAACAATTGAAAGGCTATTCACATCACTTCACATTTGCTTAGCCTTGTGGCTAACGTGTCATTTTGGCTATTGTTAGATGGCAACCAAAAGCAGTGAATAGTCTCTACTGCTTGGGAAAGAATTTAAAAATCTGAGTAAATGAATAGCTCTTTCTTGGATGCCTCTTACTGCCCTAAGTTAGACATGGAAGTGTTAGGTGAACTCGACCTGTTCTCTGCAAGTGCCTTGGTCTGTCCGTAGCATACATGGAAAGCCAGAGAAAATTAATTAGAAAGGATGTATCTAATTTTTGCACAGTGAAAGCTAAGTAAAGCAGATTCAAGCGTGACAAAAAAAAGGTACAAGGAGACATCTCTTGACAGGAGTCAGTGCTTGCTTTGGAGATTTTCCCCCAATGTGAATACAGTTCTTTTATTTCTGACTTTGGATGAAACTGAAAGAAAGGCTGCCTTTGCAGTACCTATCTGAAGCCTGAACAAGAACTAAATCAAACTTCTTTAATCTAAGGAAAGCATCTGGTTCAAATATTGGCTTTGAACTTGGCTGCTGCTTCTTCTGTAGAAGCTATTAGCCCTTCCCCAGGTTTGACCTGGAGCTTCCAAAATGTGAGGGTTTTTCTCTTTCTTTAGATTGCCAACAGCAATTGATCTTAACAGTTAAGTTTAAAAAACAAATAAACAAAAAACCCCACAACAACTAAAACACTCTGATGTCTAAAGTCTGTGCTATAGAGAGATGGTATATTATATCTTTGGAAGCAGTACAGGGGAAACCAACTACACAGGAAAGACCTTTAGCCACTGAGACTTGCAAGGGCATCAGAATAAAACTAAAATTAGTATTAATCAGTGACAATGCTGTTGTTTGGTTTTAGCATTTCACTTGATGCAGAATGAGCAAATAAAAGAAACCTGTTCGTGACAAAGAAAACTCTCCCAAATGCCCTCGTCAAGAAGAATCCAGCCTGTTTGCCCTAATTCTTGACATGCAGCATACTTTAATTGTGATTTATTTTTTTAAATTGATTTCCATGTTTCTGCTGAGTGAAAATCAGGCAATGCCATGTGATTGCTTTTTGTATGACTGCTAAGGGGTCCTTCTGTACATGTGAACGTGTGGCCTGACACAATGGTTAACGTGGGAGAGAAAGGATGTCTCAAACCTTCCTTTCAGAGTTTCCAGCTCTCATGACTCCTTCAGAACATCAGAAGCAATAACCAAATAGGGTTGGCCGATTTGGTTGGTTTTAAATTGTATTCAGCTCCTTACATTGTAAGGACCAGAGCTTAATTGCTTATCTGCCTGATAAAGAGACAAAGGTGCATGGTTAATAAATAGATCAAACAAGGTCAAGACAGAGGACTTGGAGTCCATAGGAATCAGAGATCCCATCCCAGGTTGGCAGTAGGCATCTTGGGTGACCCTGGAGAAATTGTTTAATACCTAGGGATCTCTGTTCAGTATTAAAAACCAGGATGATAATAACTTAAGTATTATAAAGACATAACTCATTAGCACTTGCAGGGGGCTTGGGCATTGCAAAGGTGAAAGCACTTTCCTGATGTGGTCTTAACTCCATGGGTAGACTCAGTCAAAATCCAGTTTGTCCTTTAAAATATTACTGAGTCCAGTTCTCTGTGCTTTAAGAAAAAGAACAGACTAGGTGTGGGGTTTGTTTTGGTTTGGTTTGTTTTGCTTTTCCATGGTTATGCCAGTTCCATTGACAAGGTAGGAGCAAAAGGCTTTGGAATGAGGGACACTGTACTTGGATTGAATGAAACAGTGTATCATGCAAGCTAAATTACTTTGTACAAATAACTAACATGATTATGGTTTTATATTAAAAACAGTAATTCACAGTCACAAAAATCCATTCCCTGAAGACAGCTTAATACAAAGAGGCTGATTTGGTGGTTGTGTGTTCTGCCAAACCTTTTTTAAAATTAGATATTTATTTTGTAATTTTTTTTTTTCCCTAAGGGTACTTCAGAAAAATAGTAGAGAGAAATATAAATGGGGTGTCTCCTTCTATAAATTCTTGTGTAAACAGCTAAATTCAGAAAACCCAGACAGAGCTATCTGCCACTGTGCTAGGCTCTGTACAAAAGCAGCTAAATTCAGTCCTTATTACAATTTAATTAAAATAAACTGCGATGAGTATAAGGAAATCATTGAAAAGCAAAGGCGAGAGTCTATGGAGATTAATCATATTTGTCACTTAGAAGTACTTTCAGCACGAGTAGGGGGTTTCATGTCTTTAAAATAAGTAAATATATGCAGGTTAGGAAGCTGCTAACATCTTCCAATTAAGAAGTGATAGTTCCTATATCAGAAGTGATGTTTCAGGAGGGATTTTTGTAGCTGGAAGGCATTTCCGAGGAATGTGAGTTGGGTATAGAAAGAGTCCAGTTAACCTGTTGCAAGTAGTTATGTCCCTTCCTGGAGGACTAATTTGAGGCAATTTGGAAGCAACGTACTGTAGTACCTATACATGAAGTACATGAGTGAGCAATGAACACCACTTCTGACAGAGTGGAGACTACATGATGCTTTAAAATGAAAGTGAGGACTAGAGTTGGGCTTAAGTCATTAAGCAGCGCAGGAGCTTTAATATTAAATAATATTTGCTCTCATTTCTTGAACTGCTCGTAGCTCAGTTGTAAAAGTCCACTAACTCATAATATTGTGTTGTTTATGTTCTTCAGGAAAAATTTTTTTTTTTTTTTTTTTTAGTACAAAATCTTACTCTTGGTGGGGGGAGAGGGTGTTAAAAAGGAGAGTACTTTCATGTAGCATTCATTAATAGCAAATGCATTTTTTATATTTTTACCTGCAGCTTGTTTTCTACTCGTAGACGGATTCATAGTTATGTGTGTTTAAGGGAGGAAAATTAGATTCCTTATTAGATTATGGTTTTTACGTTTTAGGTCTACTTTCATCAGTGTTGATATATTGGAAAAGCAAAGTTAAAAGTATTTCAGTTGCTTGCAGAGATAGACATCGACAGGCTTGCAGCCTGTGTTTATCAGAGCTGTCCTGCGTGGCTGCATTTATAACATTGGGCATCTATGAACAGGCCACAGGGCAAATAGTTTAAAATGTGTTGTAATTTGAGAGGCTGCTTCTTTTTTGTCCTCTCTAAAATGGAATTGTAGTGGTAGATCCCAAATAATCTGAAGACAAGTGTCATTTTATTCTTTTTCTCTAAACTCGTCTTTCTTGGACTCAGTATAAAGGTTCACTTTCAGTTCTGTGATGAGTCTTAGAAACTCAAAGTAGCAAGTCCATCCTAGAAAAGAATGTTATCACTGTTATCTATGCAAAAGAGAAGCTGAAGTGGAATCTAAGTCATCCAGACAATCTCAAGCCCTGAAACCTAATTTTAGTCTTTCAGGGAGTGGAAAGGGATGCACAGATCTACTTACTCCAACATTAGACTAGCCAAAAAAGGCACATGTCATTTGAGACTTGAGCCTGTGGAAACAATTTGGAATGAAAATGTAGGAGGAAACTGCTTGCTTAATCATCATCTTTCCACATCTTCACTGAAGAAGAAAAGTAAAGTCAGATAAATCCAATTTGCATGAGATTTTTCATGCATGCAGCTCCTGCTGTGAAGTAGAAAAATATTTCCTCTGCATTTGGAGAAGCCATGATAGCCTGCCAGTGGCTAGTTTAACATCTGTAAGCCCACCCGGCTCTTAACCAAGTCCTGTGAATCCAGGCAGATAAAGCAATCTTATTTCAAAGACAGTAAGTTCAAATCTAGTGGCTGCACATAGTCTTTTATCTTCCATGCACAATCCATTACTGTGTTTTCAGCACTTATTTCCAATATCATACCCAAATAGTCTAAATTGAGAACTGAGGTATGTCTCGCTATAGAGGACCTTGCCTGAGTAGTAGGAATATCTTATTAATTAAAACACATTATTTTTATCAGTGTAGAGGGTTGCTTAAATACTTTTGCTTATCATATAACAAAAGGAAAAGATACGATACCTGGTTTTAATTACTGATTTCACTAACTGTTGCATGATTTTACAGTTTTTCCAAATAAAACCCTTCAAGGGCTTTAAATGTTTTAGCTTAACATTGTTACACTTTTGGGGACACGAAAGTGCAGAAGCATGTGTTTTACACTGAAGCCTTCACCACATCTTTTAGCTTTGCCTGCCATTGTGATTAGGGTGCATAGCATATCATGTAAAACTTCTTCTGTTTACGTTTTCCAGAGCTGCAAATTTCGAATTTGTAACTCTGTGAGTTCCTCCAAAAAGAGCTGGTTTAACCAACGAGTGTTACTACAAACTCGAACAGCTGGAGTTGGGCAAAGTTGCAATCAATTGGTCATGATGGGAGCTGCTAAGGGAGTCTTAATTGCAGTTAGGTTTGAGGTACTGCACCAGAACGGTCATTAAAATTGGTGTTCCGTTGTCAGAGCGAACACTGATCAGAAAGCTTTTTCTACTGATGGGAGAGGGAGGTTTATATGATCTGAGGGGATGGTGCGTATTTTCCGAAGGGAAGTAAAACGTGTACTATTTAAAGTCCTTGAAGTACTGCTTCAAATTCTGAAAAACACCTTGGATGTCACTAATATCGAGAAAAGCCAAGCATGTGAGAATTTAGGCGGTGCTGCAAAAGAGGTGATGCTTCTGTGTGGTCAGCAAGAGTAGAGGACCTATTCCACCCTGGAAACTCCCGACACCTTTTCTCAAAGAGTAAACTAATAGTTTCTTGCCAGTGATAATTTTCTCTGAATGGCAAATAAACCTTCCAAGAAACGTAATATGGAAAAGCGCAAGCCCTTCGCACGACTTCATCTAGCAATGAGAAAATTTTATTATCTGGAAGTGAAAAAATTGAACTTTGGGAACTTTGTTTAACAATCATTTCTCTTCCTGATTGAAATAAATGAGCCCAAAGATTTAGCCCCATGTTCACTCTTCAGAGAAAGGGCTTTTACATTGATTTCTTTCAATGAGCATAATTTTTTATTTTGATGTGCAATTAGGGCAAATTCAACTTATTTTTTTCTAGCTCTTACTTTTGCACAATGCCCCTTAATTAAATGCACTATACAGAAATGGCAGGTGACTTGACGTGCAGGGCTGAGACTCTGCTGTAATCAGAATTGGAGCCACAGTTCATACCAGCCAGTGGCACTTTCAGGAATATAAAGCTGCAAAATTGAAGGTAAGAAAGCCAATAATGGCTCACTAGAGAGCTAGCCAGTGGAAGCCAAGCATGGGTAAGCTCTCAGGTGTAGTACGAGCTGCTTTGTATAGCATCATGTTGACTAGCTAGTGGTCACATATAGCAAAGGATACATCTCATTAGCAAAACCCAAAGCCAGGTCTGAACCCCTCATTTGCTTGCAACTTGCTGTTCAACAGCAACCCCTTGTAAGTAAAAGGAGCTCCTGCTTGTCAGCAAGGGCTGTGCTAATTGTGTTGAATGGGATTCAGTTCCCTGCCCTGAATCTTGGGCTGAAAGCCAGTGGGGACCTTGAGCTCCTCCTGTGGCTTTGGGCGTTCGCGGTTTCCATTGCCCTAATACGTCAGTAATTCTTGCGACCCGTACCAGCATGTTAATTCTTCAAAGCACTTTGCAAATCCCTGCTTGGCCAGTTCCAGCTGGCCGCTGTAGAGGCACATCGATTTGAATGTTTACATGTGGACACTTACCTACCTAAGCAATGCTATAGCATAGCTTTGCTTGAAATTTTTCATGTAAACTGTGTCCCGAAGTATCTTCCAATGATAAATACTCCTTTAGGGCAAAGCAGGTGTGGTAGAGTATGGAAGATACAAGGAAATAACTGGGTTTTTTCTACTGTGCTCTAAGGAAGATGGAAAATTGAGAAAGCAAGAGTATCCAAGAAGACTTGTCCAGGTGGCTAAAGGACTATTTAAAGTGACTTTCCTGCCAAATTCTTTCAGACTCTTAAATTCCTGACCTGGTCAGGATTTTGGTTTCTTTCTACTACATATATCAATGCTTCTTGACACTTAAAACTAGGAACATACTCAAAAGCTTAAAAAGGAGATCAGTGTTAGGCAAAGGGGAGACAGGGAGGTAACCTGAGCCCCTGAAAATGGACTTTAAGGATAAAACTGGGCAAACTGCAAATTCTGAGATCAGTTGGTATTCTAGCAATAACCTGTTTTCAGATGCTACGTGTTTTGCTGAATATATGACAAGGATATGTTGACACAGGGACTTGAGGAGCCTTGGAGGAAAACATGGTTAGAAATACTTCTGAGCGTGCAGGACTTTTTTTTTCTTTTTTTTTTTTTCCTCCTTTTTAATATATCCTGACTGCCACAGTCCATATTTTCTTTGTTCGAAACTGTACAGTAGCTGTCTACAAACTGCTGTAAAGTGCAGTTACCTGTTATTGCCCTGTAAATAATTGAATAACCTCTTCCAGGCAACATGGTCAAGATGCAGATTTAATTTACTTACAGGCCAGGAGTAAAGGTGGTTGAATCAGTTTGGTTCACTGTCTGTGTCTGGAGGTGTTGCGTACAGGTACATAAATAGTTTACTGAACCTGTCAAATTCTCTGCCAGGAATGAGCATGCCCTCTGGTCTGCTACATGTACTTATATGAAACAGTTCCCCTTCAGTTCTCAAGCAGTAGGGAGTAATATATTTTCCAATACTTTTGTGGAAGAAGGTAAAAGACATAATGAATCATACATACAGTAGCAGAAATGGACAGAGGGTTTGGGTTTTTGCGGGTTTTTTGCTGGTGGCTTTTTTGGCAAGGGGAAGCATGGTATGAGATTTTTTTATTATTATTTTTGTCTCTGTGCTCTTGTGAAACGACATAACCTAATTGGAAAGGTGATGTGTAATTGTCTCTGCCAAAATTTTGATGGTAATAGACAATAGGGTTGAAATGCTCCCTAATGTAATGTTCAGGTTGTGAAATGAAGCGCAGGAAAATCAAAACTCAAATTAGTCACCATAAACGTGAAATCAGATGCGCGTGGCCAGCAGCTTGCCATGGCAATGGCCCTTTGAGCTGTGATGCTGGGGACCAGCCGGTGACTTCGTACCAAAGTCAGGCTTTTGGAAGTACTCAAGGCGCTGCTCCGCAGAACCGTCCCCCCAGCACCAGGGCGTAGGTTTGTCACATCTCTCATGACGATGCCACATTAAAACTGCTTTTTGAGGAATTAGTACCATGATAAGGAGTGTGATTAAAACAAGAGACTAGCTTATTTTTTTACTTAAAGCCAAGATCCAAAGTCAGTAATATCCCTTGACTAGTTACCTGAGCCTTTCAAAATCTTTCATGTCTGATTTTCAAAGTTTTTTATATTGCTTAAAGAAAAAGCTTTTTACTCTGATCTGCACTTATTAAATAAAACTTTAATTGATATAATTTCCTCCTCAAGTTGGTATGTTTTGAATTCTTTAGTCTCTCTTATATTTTAAACAATAATAAAAAAAGACAGATGAAGAGAAAAATAATTTTTTAGGGGTGAGTTGTTGGAGAGAAGAGAGAGGAGAGAGATGTTCCATTTATGAAGAGAGTCTTAAATGAGGTGTCATCATCTGCAGATGTCCCCATCGTCTAAATTGCTTTTCCAGAATAATTAATAAAACCTGGATGCCACTATTTCTCCATTAACACTACCCCTTTGGAACAGTAGATGCTAAAAATCATGTTGACAGCCCAACTTTTCCAATCGCTGCCATTAAAAAAGGTTAAGATAATAGAAACAGGAACACACTCCTTTCAGCTGTCAGTCTCCAAGATGTGAATGCTTTAAGGCCTGATCACATACAATCAGTAAAATTCCTCTTTATTTCGGTAAGATGGTGGGTGTCTAACACACTGACACACACGCACGCTTGCAATGTCCTGGCGGTGTTCCAGAATGCATAATGATTTCCCTATCTCAGTTCCATTACAGTTTGGATTAGATACAGTATTTTTTTGCTCTTGCTGTTGTAAACTTTTTTTTATATCGCATGGTTGCGCACTGTTAAACAGCTGTTACCGTCCTCTCTAGAGGCGGATGCATTAAGCAATTCTCTTTGCAGAAATACCTTAAGTGGTTTTTAATGAAAACTATAGAGGTGGGGAGCCACTGTCCAAAATTATGATATTTTCTTGGTATTTGCCTCTCTTGGAAGGTCACTAAAGATATTCTCTTGTTTTGAATGGGTGGTCCGTAGCCTTTCAACAGCCCACACGTCCCATTCATGGTTACCCTCCATCCAAGGACAGTATGGTGCATTCCTGCAAAGTGACCACAAGGCAACTGTCCCCAGTGTGTAACCAGATGTGTAGCCATCACACAAGTGGTTTGCCATAACCCTGACCAATAAAGACATCATCGTACCAGACAAGACAAAGTGGAGCCAGAGCTGGTATCCCAGAGATGACGTACCTGGTGGCAATATCTGTGCCCCATGTCTCCATTACTGCACGACCTGGATGTTTCGGGAGTTGCTATCACTGCTGTTCCAAGGCAGCAACTCCTGACTTGAAGTCTGTTAGTTTTGAAAATAACCTTCTTGTACAGATAGATATAAGTTAAGGCATTATATCTGTATATAATAATGTGCAGCTAATATTTATAGAAGTGCTCTATACTGCTTAATAGTTTTTCACTTTTGTTGCAAGCTTACATAAAATCTATGGCTGCTGTAGGGCAAAGGTATAAAACTTTCATGAGTAATATAAAATATACAAAATGTTGCTGTTAATATTTAATACAATTTGCAGCAGTCAATGAGCACAATCAATGTTTATTAATTAAGTTGTTCTGTTGCAATAGCAATTTCTTCTTTTTGGTGCATGTGTGTCTTCGGGGAGAATTTAGCAAGCTTTTTTGACCCTTTTGAAAAAAATTGGCGTGTTTAACAATAGTGTTGGCAATGTCTTACATTACTTGTTTGCCTTTTCTTCAGCAAGTAAACACAACTCTTTTAGTGACATCTATTTAAACACACTACATGATAAGAGAACTGGGTTTTGGCCAGGGTGTTTAATAAGATGTGTCGCAATTCAGGCTGTTTGTAGCAGCCATACTGACGCACTGCAGATAATCTAGCATTTGGGGGTGTGGTTTTTTTTGTTTTAACCCGGCTTCCTACATGTTCATGGGGGTTGGAGACAGCAGTACGCAGGGTAGGAGCTGAATTTCTTCAGGTGATACCTGTAAGGTCTTTAGTTAACTTGGTGTGTGCCTTGCTGTACCTGTTGAATCAGGCCACGTACTGAATTGCCCCGACGGGGCAGCGCTTTGGCCCCAGGCACAGACGTGCCCATGTTGGGGATGCTCCTCCTGGAGCCTACACCACCATGGGGTGCTTCCCCTGAAATCAACAGAGGGAGCTAATTCCCTGACCCAAATGTTCTTGCAGGGTTGAACTGGTCAGCAGCAGGATTTTAAGTAAGCCCACCACAGCTCAGGTCGGTCTGGTTTATCAAGGCTGCATGAAAACCATTAGCTTTGAGGCCTTCGTAGTACCAAAGGGGCTGGTTGTGATGGAGAGCTGCCAAGGACCAGGGCCCGTTTCAGCAGCAGATGTAGCATTTGATTCAAGTGAATCCAGGAGATTATTTCTGTCACCTGAAGTACTTGGTTAATCTCTTACTGTGGTTTTAATTTGTCTTCTCCATTTTTTCCATGTTATGTCTCTCTTAAATAAAACTAAGTGGTTTTAAGGTGATTTCTTCACACTATAAAATAACTCAATACATCTATCAGAAAGGGTTTTTGCGATAGCGCTTAATGCCATATCCAAAATTGTGTGTAGTCTGTAATGTCCATCCTTTCATTTTCATCTATGTGCCGTACCAGTTGAGAACTGCTTAAGTACATTTTATTTCTGTTTTTTCCCCTAGACCATACTGAACTCTCCAACTGCATTAAAACTGGAGCACTTCATGGTTTGGGGTTTCTTTTGGCTTCTTCAGAAGTAAAAACATTTTACAAGATAGACTAGAGCAGTGTAAGAAGTGGTTCTCCAGCAGCCAGGAAGTGGTTAAGTCATTAATTTATTTGTCTAAAATCATCCTTAAAGTAAACATAAAAGCCATGATACTTTATTTAATTTGTCCTCTGGGCTAAAAATGCCTTGAGATTACCAATGATCTTAGTTGTAATAACTTTTATATATATCTCTCTCTATATATAACTCTGCCACATTATTTCAAACTATACTGCTAGGGATTTATTGAAATATATCAACCTTATTGCTAATATTTCACAGACGGTTCTTCATTTCAGCAATATAGAATTCAATTTAGCAGAAATGTGATATTCCTTCTGAAATTTTAAATTCCCGGCAGATGTATAATTCAATTAAGTCCAGAAGATTAAAAAAATTGAAGTCATTCTCTATACATACACTCTTTCTGCTCTGTTCCAAAATAATGAAAAACTACAGCTGTTCAGTTTTGGTTCATCTATCGCTTTGTACAATTTTTATGGGTTTTATGTGTAATCACATTTGCAGAGAGAATTTTTATACAGCCTGCCCCATTTTGCACAGTTATTATCTTTCCACATTAAAAACAGATTGTAAAAACTGATACACAAGCCTTGGGCCCACTCCTTAAGGAAAGTAAAGCACGGTCATTAATCATGAGGGGGTGTGGGGGAAAAAGGAGCTTGTAAAACTTAATTGTTTTGTTTCCTTGTGCTATGGGATGGCCTTTGTCTCCTTTTCTTCCTTCCATCAACATGTTTTTTTTTATTTTAAAGTCTTTCCAGTCTCTGTGTGGAACTAAAGGGGTCATTTATTTGCGCATAACGGACTTCAGCAGAAATTGGACACAGGCATTACCTAGAACTGTGATTCTCCTCTGAAGGTGAAGAGGTCTTTTCATGTAAGCGTCTGCATGCTGAGAGCCTTACCAAACCTTCTTAAGTTCTTGGCTCGTGTTCCTAGGCCAGCGCTCGAGGTCAGGTTTCCATGTCAAATGTCACAACAGTGTCTGTGATCTGTGCAGAATAATTTAATTTCCTGTGCCTCAATTTGTCCAGTTTTGACTGCAGCTGCAACACAGACCTGTTTCAGAGGGTGCTGCCTGCACCTAAGCAATTGCTCGGTTTCTTAAACTGGGATGCCTACAACCTTGCTACTCCATAGGGATATAAGGGAGGTAAACCTTGAATATATTCACATAACTTATGCCTCAGAGTTTGCTCATCTTTTTTTCTTCTAATCACATCGGTCTATTAAAATATTACCTCTCTCTGTCTCTCTGAATTCCTGGTCCGGAGGGGAATGAAAATCTGTTTCATCTTGGCATTTCAAACATAAAATATATAAAATATTTTTATTCAAAGTGCCAAGTGTAGGGTGTCAGAAGGGGAGTTTAAAAGAAGTTTACCCTATGATTCCTTCCAACAAGAGAGCATTTGCTACTCTCCCTAAGCAGTCACTCAAAGGTAAATAGCTTAAGCATTAGTGATCACCACTGCATCTAATCAACTACCTGATTGCCTATACGAATCCTACACTGCTCAGTATTGACCTGCACGAAGAAAAAATTGATTCACTGACCTGTCACTAGATTGTTTTCCAGAAAGTATAAGGGACTTACCCATGCTTGTTGAAGGTGCTTCTAATCTGTAAGATGTTTCGCCTTCAGCAGATAACGGCAGGGTTTTTTTCTCTCCTCCTTCCCCAGCAAAACTGGAATGTACAGCTGTTCAAATGGGAGAAGCAGATGATTTCACTTTGATTCTGTTTTAGCTAAAGGATCTGGCTTTGGGCTGAATAAATCAGCTCAGGAAAAATAACTGGCAAAAAATTAATGTTGGCAGGAGAGCAGTATTAGATGGAACTGTGAACAATCACGCTAGGTGAAATATGATATATGTACTTGCCATAGCACGTGAAATAACACAGCTGTCCTGTCCATGGTTACTACTTCAGCCGTCATAAAAAGGTTTTCAGACCAGAATCTACTTTCATCTGTGTTACAAACTGATAATCAGACCACTTTAATAATTATGGAAGAAGAAAAACTTATTTACTGTTGACCTGTGATTTTAGTGTCTTGTGTATGTGGCAACATGTTAAGATCTCGGTCATCATTTGGGTACTATGCATTCCTCTTACTAGTCCTTTTAATGTATATTTTGGTCTATGAAGTTTGTAGAGAGTTTGTCTGCAGCTTTGTAGAGATCCAGCTCGCAGGTTTGTTAGTTTTCTAACAGGAAGAAATGCCCATGCCATCATGAACCAAGAGGTATTAGTACCTACTCCTAACTTTTCACCTCCTTCTGAATCATGTCCTATAAAATATGAAAATCTTTGAGCTGCAGTCGAGTAATTACTTCTTCCCTTCCTCTTGCAGTCTGCCTGCATCATAGATGCCTCCCTACACCTACTAAGCCACCAAACCTAAACACTATCCTCTTCTGATGCTGCTATTCCTCTTTGATAGTACAGAAGCTTTTCCCTGGCCTGTAGAATTTGACTTCATGCTTCTACATATGAACTAGAGCTACAGGAGACACTCTAAGTAAGGGACCATAAGGAAAGTCAGTATTTACTGGGATCTGACCTTTATGCTTACCTATATCACTTGTACCATGCAGGTCAGACATCTGCCATTAAATATGTCTAGTTATGTGAATTCTGCATTCCTCTAACTCTGGACATGGAGAACATGTTATTCTCTTTTTGCAGCAGCCTTTTCTGTATTTGAAAGACACAGAAGCTGATCTGTAGCTTTTGAAGGTGTTGAAGCTTCCCTCAGCCATCACTCTTCAGATCATCCCAACATCCCTGGTTCTTCCCCCTTTTGCTTCTTGTACATCATAGCATTTGGAACTTGGACCATTCTTGTTGCTCTCCTCTGGGATCTCTAGTTGTCTCATAACTCTGTCATAATTTGGTGCCTGAAACCTCAGCAGCACTGGGTAGAGCGTGTTGTGCTAAAAGTTACTTTTGTGGAACAAAAATTCCCATTTCCCACTGGACTGTGTAAATGTGGTGACACTGAGTTTGTGTTTCTCTCTCCTGTGATCAGGGTGGTCTTCGCACCCTCCCCTTCACATCTCTGTTCCTTTCAAGGCCCTTTTCCCTCTTCCCACCATGTCCACACTGCAGTGGCATATTAGGACTTAACTGCCTGCAGAAAGAACTTCTTCAGCCTGGCTAGTCTAAGCTGTAACGAAAACAAATAAATATTGTCCAGTTGGATGATAATTTATCTTCAATGTTTTCTTACTGAATTTGCTGTGTTGCAAAACTTTGTGAGCCCATAGCCTATGTTTTGGAAGCTGACCCTGTTGATGCAGGAAAGGCTCAAGAAGAGCATCCAGAACAGAAGATGAGAGATCCTATCCATCTGGCTGACTGATGAGACAATAAAAGAAGAGTGGTTTGTTTTTTTTGCTGTTACCCAATCTGTCCTCAGACATTATCTGCATATCCAGACACATTGACTTTTTCCCAAGAAATCTCCATGTGAGAATTTTTTCATAGTTCTCTCATTGCACTGAAAATTTATTGTCCAGTAGATGGGATGGCAGTACTGAGATACTGTAGCTATACATAAGTTCCTTAACTGAATAAATACTTGTCAGTAAATACTTGTGGGGTTTTGTGCAAAATCTGTATTTTCTTCATAAATGGGTTTCCTCCTTTTAGATTATGACATGAAGCAGCCATTTAAGTTTGCTATTTATATTCGATTGGACAATAGGTTACATGACTGGAGCCAGGAAGGAAATGAAGCTGGGTTTCTTTCCTTACCAGCCATTCAGTCTTGATCTTTTATTGCAGCAAGCATATTTCATTGTCACCTTATACAGGGTTTCACAGCTAATGCCCCACAGCAGCCTCTATATAATTTACAATTCATCAGGGCCCTCACGTAATTTCCTTTGTAAAAACTTGATAAAAGTTTTGAAAAGCTTGTGAACTTACCTTTTATCAGGTACAGGCATGAGTCTCCATTTAGCCTGCCTGAGTTGCAAGTGAGCAAGAGTCTGGGTTGAGTTTGAAGTATTTTTTTGCAACTTGCCTATGGTTAAATGTGACTCTCTTGGTCTGAGAATAATGGACTTAGATTCAAGAACATAATGCCAAACTGGTAACTGACATCACCCCAATTTGTAAGAAAATTTCTCCTTTGTTTTAAAATGTTAAATCCTTTATCTCTAGTAACTGAAGAGAGTAAGACAGGCTAAAGTGTGCTGCTACAGGCCTGGCCCTTCTTTCTTGGTTTTTTACTGCTGGGTGCACATTAGGCTTTCAATTACTTTCTTGTTTACATCAGGAGAGGAAAACAATGCTGATTGTACCCACAGGTGGTCAGCCTTTAGGTAATCAAATGAAAGCAATTAATTCCTTCCATGCACAGCAATGCGCTTCCTCCTAATGGAAAATAAACACTGTCACTTCCCATAATGCAGCCCAACACCGGAGGAAGGACCTACGGACGCAGGACTTTCCCAGCTGCCATATTGCTTTCCTTTTCCATCCTGAGAGGGAAGAGGTGAGGGGTCGGAGTGGGGCAGGGAAGATCTCTAATTGGGCGTTTTATTTCCCAGCCGTTGCCCTTTGGGGGAGATGGGTCAAAACACGCAAATCCCTGATGTAGAAAACATCACAGCAATCCATATCCAGTAAACTCTGAGGAATGAGTGCTGTAGGGGACAGTTTGTGGTTTACTGCCCTCCCGAACTCTTAAACAAGCAGCAAATACATGCTGGAAGTGGCTGAATTCCTGCAAGCAGTGCCCATTCTGCAGCAAGGCAGGGTCCAGGGACCTCAGGGCTCAGATCCGGGGTCAGTGGTTTCACAGCCACGGGTGCACCCTGTGATACTGTCACGTTGAAAACCAGCTGCTGTCTTTCCTTCAACGCCCAAGAAAAGCACCTCTTTTTACCCAAGTGATGGCATAGCAAACATAGAGATGAGTAAAGCAGGCATTATCTGGATGAGGACAGGAATCCATCCATCCCAGCACAGGTAACCAGGTATTTAAGAGATCCTCATCAAAACATTATGGCATGGGCCCTCCAAAGAAACGAGGAAGATATTCTTTCAAATGCTTGAAGGTATACAAAGCTGTTAAGTTGTTACTTTCATTTGTGCATTGTTGGGGTTTTTTTTTTCCACCTCCATTAAAGTGAGGCTTAGAAACTCACTTGTAAAACAAACAAAAAAGCATCTTACTAAGAAAAGTGCTACCGTGGGACTTGCAATAAAAGTGAAGAAGCTGATAAACCTGTATCCTGTCTTTCCAAAACATGTATTTGAGCATTTTATGACTTTGACCTGAGTGAGCATGAAATCTTACTCAACCCTAGCTTGAAACTCTTGTGGGTTTTGTCTTTTGAATTGCAGTATGAGTGAGCTGACGGTTCAAATTTAGATATACTTAATGTTTTGGGTTTTGCCATCTTGAAATTAAAGTGTCTTGTATTCTCGTATTTACAAAGTGTTTCCTTATAAACTGAAAATGAGAAAAAAACCTCTGTAGTTCATTTTCATTTAGTCTATTTATATGCATAAGTAGTCAAAGTGATACTCCTAAGAGATTCCAGCCTAAGCGCGTCCTAACCCAAAACAAATTTGGAGAAAACTTAGCAATGGACAGGGTAGGGTTTTGTTTTATTTGGGGTTGATTTCCCCCCCCCCTCCCCAATTAGCTTATGCTGGTTTAAGGCAGGACCAGTGATAGGAGGAAGATACTGCAAGGGACATGAGCTTAATGTTATCCCCAGTTTAGCAGAAAACAATTACTTAAAGCAATTTTTTTCTTTTTACTTTATTTAGGAGTTATTAGATTTAAAAGAAAAACAAAAACAAAGCCACAAAGAAACACATCAAGAACAATTACAAAAAGGAAAATCAAGGCAACAATCACAGTTCTCTGAATTTATAAGACCCACTTCTCCTCTTCTGTGGCAAGTTCAGTCCTATACGGCTTCTTATGCAAATAAGTAAACTTGAGTAACATGAGCTTGATAATGCAAAGAATATTAGTGCTAATCACTTGGAAGCTTGTGTAGCTCTCTGTCACAGTTATCTCTTTCACATACATCAGAATGAAGTTTACCTCTTTTTCTTTATTTCTCAACATTTAATCTCTGTAGTTGGACAATTCAGTCGCTACTCCCACTACCCTCCAAGATGTTGCATGATAACTAAAGTCTGATTTCAACAGCTGGCTTGTCCTATGGCTATCCACGACAACCTCAAGAAAATAAGCTTTTTTCCCCATGCAACTGTTAGGGAGGCCTCCAAACATCACCTCTTCTGTGTTTAGTTTTGTAAAAAGGGCATAATTGTTCTTGTGCTTCGAGTGACCAAAGCCTTGAAGTCCATTTTTGTCTTGAGTGGGAAGGCCATTGTGGTTCGTGCACATCAGCTTGGCTGCTGTTATCTAACATCTAAGTCGTAAATGTAAAGTGTCATGACTCCTTCGAGTGGCTCGAGTGCTGGGAAACTGCCTTGAAAGCTGTCAAACCAGCCAAAGCGTTGCTCCTCAGTCATGATCTGTCACTAAAAAATCCTTTCAGCCAGAAGTTGCCTCAAATAGCAAACTCACTACCTGGGCTATCTGACCAATTTCTATTCATAGGGTGGGAGAAAAGGAATGTACAACACTGGGAAAATTACTTGCTGGTAATTTTTTGTTGTTAGCCTGTTCTTTTCCCAGACTGCTTTCCTTCCTTCTTGCCTGTCTGGGATGTTGCTTGACAGATGTTTCCTTCTTATCTCACTCTTTCTTTATTGCTCTGCCAGTAGTATCTGATTGATAGCAAGTGGGCAGGCTGGTACTTACAATACCATCCTTGGCTGATAACTCTTTTGCCACCTTTTTTAAGAGAGCTGGAGTCATTGCTCTGTTTTGACTGATTTCTGCTAATAGAGCAGGAAAAAGAAAGTAGGATAAATTGCCCTGTGGTAATTACTATTCTTACTTTGCATGGAATTTTAGTAAAGCCTGAATAAATTTGAGCAAATCCTTGAGTTTTAAGGATCTGAGTGATCCACTTTACTTTAAACATTTAGCTGGGCTGGGACCTGGATTGAGCTCTGACAATGATGTAAAAAGATTTAGGGCAAAGGTTTAAGACCTTCCATCATCTCTGTATAAATAAGTCCTACTGACTAAATTGCTGGTCATGTTGGAAGTGTCATTCTTTTGCCTGGCTCCTTCATTCCATTCATGTGAATGCTTATCCTGGTGCTGAATATCTCTGGTCCTGGTCTTAGTTCAGTAAAACATCATGCAAGTTGACAGCACGGCTTGTGTGAAGGAGGACCATTCATGGGGATAAGGAGGAGACCTAATGGTCCTCCTAGGCATAGGAGAAGCATATTTATTGCTTTCATTGCAATTGAGTAGACAATTTTTTGTCCTGATGGCTCTTTAAACTATCTGGAACCTATAAAACCACTTATGTGGGGAAATTTTACCGAGTAAGAAATGGAGACTGGTCCAAATTGCAACAGTCCCTAACATATTAGGAGTGATCTCTGCGAGGATTTTTGTCACTGTATTTCTCTTTTATCACTATTTACTATATGTCATTGCCAGTACACCCCGTTCATCTGTGATTAATAGGATAATTTCATTCCTGACTTAACTGGGACTCTGCATAGTAAGAAAAATGTGGTGGTTGTATTACTTTATGCAATAAGAGTTGTGTCATGTAAGCAATTGGGGAAACATTCTGCCTGCATGTGTTTATTACGGTGCAGTACTTCATAAAGTCCATTTGAATTGAAAAAGGCTTTTGAACTATTGATTTAGCTGGCACTTTGCACATTGAGAATAATAAACAGTTGCAGTTTGTAGGCAGCAGTCTATAAGAGGTAGGATTCTGTCTGCTGGCGTATGTAATGCAACAACTGATGTCAGCTGCACCGATGAGAAGCAGTAATGAATATGGCAAAGCATAAATTTAAAAAAAAAAAAAGAAAAAAAGAGCTTAACTTCAAACTGTCTAAGCAGGAACATACAGGGCATTTTGTCCTGAGGCCAGCTTTAGGTATGCAGGAAATCCCATAATGTGTTTGGCAGTGATGTATACTTTGCTGAAATAATTTATGTTGTTCAAATAGATTTAGAAATCGATCTAATAGGAGAATAGCATATGTATTTATATTGGCTAGATATATGTTTGTATGGGCTAACCTTCTCCTTCCGAGAGATGTACCTGAAAATAAAGAAGTATAAAATACATCGTCTGGAAGTTTTCTAGCCAGCTTAAGTATTTGTAGATTATTTATGAAGTTTGCAGCATGATGATAGAGCTGCACATCTTAAATCTTTCTGTTTACTAATGTATCTCAATCGACTTTTCCCCTCTATCAGTGAATGGAAGAGAGGGTTGCACCCACTAAGATGAAGCAGACATAAGAGACGGTAATGAATGAGGATAATCTTTTTGTCCCTGGGAACTCCAGTGACGAATGAACGTGGATCAAATCCTCAGCACCATGTTCGCTTAGTTGTTTGGTTTCGTGGTTTTTTTTTTCTTTTCCTTTTTTGTTTTACCTCAAATGCCTGCCTGAAACGACATCCATTAGAAGCGGGTAGGCGCTAGCTTTGTAGAGGACAATGGGCCACATCACGCTGTCACTTTGGAGGCAGAACTCCCACGGACTCGAGTGATCGCTGCTGGGAACCAGATGGCGTGTCTTGGCCCAGCCGAGGCGTACCAAGCCGAACCGAGGCACAAGCAGCCTGTTTGGCAAATCCTTTTGAAATCGGGGTAAATTCTTGTGGCTTTCTGTGATCTAGCCTGGATTTCAAATAGCGGGGTTTTGGGTTTTGGTGGTTTTTCTTTTTTCTTTTCTTTTATTGTATAGCATCAGCAAAGCTTTTTTGCCATCCTGCCGATCCGCTGTGATCAAAAAATGATGCTTGAGTCTTGCTGCTGGTGGGAGGTTTCATACAGTACCTCTGTGCACAGAGTGGACCCTCTACTTCAATCTGCAGCAGGTGGAGGGAATAAAGCGCCGTGTTAGCCTGGTGTACGTTTTTATATATTTAAATGTAACAGTTTATGACAGAATTCAAAGTAACCAACTTTATATTCATAGAGAAGCTCAGAATTAAAACTGGTGGGCTTTTTTTTCTTTCAGATTTTTTTTTCCCTTCACAAAGGCCCAGAGGCAGCAGCATGATTAACACATCATGAGCTTTTAAGTGCGCAAGCATTTTTTTTTTTCCCCCCTTCGTTTGTGTTTGCCAGTGCCTAAAGTTAACCACGTGCTTAAGAGCTTTGCTGGATCAGAGGTGAAATCCAGCAAGTCTGACTGTCATTTCTAGCACAAGTGAACAGAAATTAAGGACTGTTAGCAGGGTTTTGGTAACCGCAATTGTTTGGGGCTCTGGAGCCTCCAGGTAAAATTGTTGGACCATACTGGCCGTGCAGAGTTCACAGTTAACCTGCAGTATCTGCTTTAAATTTTTTTTATTTGATGATATGCTCTCCATAGTCTGCCTGAAGCATTGATCATAGACTGACTGGTTGCCACCTTGATCCAAAGCGTGTCGGCTGTCAGCCATGGAAGAGTTTTGGGTTTTTCTGTGGCATTTGAAATCTGGGTTTGGTTTATTTTGGCCCTCTTTCTTGTATTTGGGTTGGGTTTGTTGCCCTCGGTCGCTGTAAGATGCTCTTCATCCTTTGACCCTTGCAGTGAAAGGGTTTGCCTGTAAATGACTGAGCACAGGACAAACGTGGTGTGTGGTTATTCCTGCCATGTTGTAGGAGCCAGGTTTTGGGTTGTTGCTCTTTTTTTTGTTGTTCTTTTCTTCCCCCCCCGCCCTCCGTTTCACTGAAGAAGCAAGGATTATATAGTTGAATTGTCTGTCAGCCCCTATTTTTTCTCCTCTTGTCTCTGTGGCTTTTTATGCCAGTGAATACATTTTAACCAAATTTGACAGGCACAGAGGTCTCAGAAATATTTAATTTCTGCCAGTTTCATGAAAATAGCAGGCATTACAGAGGAGAAAAAGTAGTCTCTACAAGGGAAAGTCAGGAGATCAACCTTCATTAGGCATTCAAAAATTTGCGTGGGAGGGCAACTTTGAGACATAAATCAATGGGCAATGAGGCGCCTTCGGTTCTGCCGCTCGCCAAACCCCTCGTCTTTCTCCCAGCTCTACGTTTAGCTGAATCATTAGGAGCAGATACGGCATAATTCTCTGTCTGAGCACGCTGTGGGGTGACATAAGATGAATGTGGGCTGTAGCAGCATTACATTGAACACAAAAGGCAGTTGGAAAACTAAATTCAGATTCACTTATTATTTTTGGATGGACTTCGGGGCCGGGGAGGGCAAGGAAACAGCCCCTCTTAAATTGTCTGGGCGCTTAAAGTGGTTGAGCACGGGAGTGGGTCAGGCAGGCTGGTGCTGCCTGTGTGTGTCTGTGTGTGTTTGCAGTGCCGATTAATTACATTTCTTTGTAGCTTGGTAGTGATTTCATCCAGGGGAAATGAAAGGATGTGCAGTTAAATAACCCTCTGTGTGTATATGTAATTTCTGGAGCTGCCTGTGAATGCTAATATTGTTATTCGATAAGTTATTGCTCAGCTCTTGCAGCCGCCTGGCAGAGCACAAGGGGAAGTTTTGTGAACTTTTAGGTGATTTGCCCAGAGAAAATGCAGCAGGTTGGTGAAGGCACGATCTGCTTTTGTGTGTCTCTTAAGTTCCTAATCATTGGATAAAAATCATCATTCGTTTTCAGGGAAATAATAGGGAAAATAATGATCTACAGCTTGTTTTAAAAAAAAAAAGTCTAAAGGTACAAATTCTAAACGTATGTGGATTCAACTCTAAAAACGAATCTAAGCCAAGAAAATCTTTCAGTCTGAAATCTGTGGATTTGCTTTTTTGTTGTTCTCTACTTCTGGCTGCCGTTCTGTGAGATGGCGCCTGTTTGGAGGTGTTAATCTATACGTAATGAAATTTCAGAGAACGCATGTACTATATCTGTAGTGCTCCAACTGTTCTTTGAGATCCCTGTGAATGCATCTCACATAATAACCAAAGAAAATAGCGGAAAGCTTGCGATTAGAAACCTGACAAGTAGAGCTTATATAGTGATAGCTAAAAAAGCTACCATTCACGTTGGCTTTCTTTACACAGCTCAAGAAGACATATCTGTGCTTTTGCCGGGGTAGAAAACACTTTAAAACAGAGTACAGGAATTTATGATTTCCATGGCTCACTTTGAAAATCAATCTTTTTCCAGTGTTTTTTCTCTCTTTTCTACTGAAAGCTCTTTTTGAAGGTGTAAGACCTGTTACACTAGCTAGCTTAATCTTTTTTCCCCACTCTGTGTAGGTCAGTAAAGTGAGAACCTTTCAGGTAAACAACACTGAAAGATTAGGACCATTAAAAACATAGCTAATACCCGAGTTGAGTCAATAACGGAGCATCTTACGTAAAATTATTGACCATTCCTTACATACTGGCCTCCTGTTTAGTCTTATTTTCTGGGACATTGTGTGTTTGTCACTTGCCAAATAGGAGGGAAGGTGCAGACTAGGTCAAAATAACTTGCATCTAAGCAGTCTGTGGCACGTAGGCATGAATATGAGCACAGTAAGAAGTAATTGAGTGGCAATTGGCCATAGCTGACTATTGCAGTATATTGGTAACTTGTGCACTAGGTTGTTATGTGTACTCCAGGTTCACTATTCTACCTGGATTGGGTGAAAATGTGGCTTTAGGAAACAGGCCTGATGTACTGATGTTTTGTGTAGTGGATAAAATACTTGTGTTTGAATTTTATTGATTGATAGTAGAGGAGGTGAAGTAGACTGTATTTCTGGAGGCAAGGGTATACATACAGATCAGAATTGCCAGAATAAAGGAAGCTGGGGCAGAGGAAGATGATGTGAAAGGGGAGTGAAAAGCAGGAGGAGGTGACCGCGAACTGAACACTGGGAGTAAACCAGACTAGAAGAGATTTAAAAATAGCAGAAGTTAAAAAGACACATTTCTGGCAGTCAAATAAGGAAGGGCCACTGAGACTTCTGCCGGCAAAAGATGTGGAAGTATGGAGATAAACCTCAGCAATGGAAAGGAAAAAGCAAGAACATCAGTCAGCTTGCTGGGTTTTGTCTTTTTTTTTTTTTTTTTTTTTTTTTTAATGGGTAAAAATCTCATGCATGTTGATAGTATTAGATTATGAGGGGAGAACTTCAATAGCTGACAGACGATAATGTAACTGTCACTGTTGTGCGTGTGGGGAAATGTCCCTGGAGTTTATAAAAGTGTTTCTAATTCCTAGTCCTTCCTATTTAAAATACAAAGCTTTTAGGAGCCTAATAGCCTTAATGGGGCTGTGGCGTGTGGATTTGGTGTTAACTCAAAGAGCGCTACTTGTGAGAGTCACCACCAAGAACTTCCTGAAGCACCTGGGGTTCCCTCAGAGGTGTCTCCCACAGTCCCGGCCAGACCTGGCCCCGTTTCACCTATGAGATCTGACGAGATCATAGCCTGGGGTGGGAATGGCTTCTGCGAAGAGCTCCGTAGGTTCGGGGAATAGGACAGATTGGGGTCAGGTTGACGAGATTTAAGTTGACATACATTTCGTGAAATGAAAAGGTCACGTTTCAATAAAAAAGAAGTGGGGGTTTTGTTTGTGGGATTTGTCTTTTGGCTTGAATTTCACTGATGGCGTTCAGGTCCACAAACGTTAAGTGAATGTGGCTAACCCTTGAATATCAGGGCTTTTGTAAGGATTTCAGGTGGTTACAACTCATTCATCTGATATGTCCCAGTTGTTCGAATATGCCAGTTCACTCCACACCTCCCACACCCTCTGTATTTCAAAAAAGCCTTGCCTGTGGCTTCATAAACTAATAATATCCAAGAAAGCTTTGCACCTCTCAGTGGGATGGCAGAGCTGCTTCGATATCCTTCCTTCTCAAGGGATTCAGCTGGGGGGAAATGTTGAGATCTCTGCCTGGCTGAGAAAACTCTCCTTTTGTGCCTGCTATAAAGTTTTAAACCCAAACTAGCCAGGATTTTAAATGGGTTAAAACTTCAATAAGGAAAATTGTTCCTGTATTGAAACATTCCTGGTTTTTTCTCTTGAAACACTTATGGCATCACCTCAAAGCCCTAGCTGTGCTCTGTGCTGTCTGTAAATGCAACAAAAAAGTTGCTTCTGGCACAAAGAGAATATAATCTATATATATAATATAATGCAACCAGAGGGAGTTCTCACTAATATGGGCTCCCCAGTTGGAAATAAACTGTTGTATATATCTCTACTGTGGACAGGAGGGTTGGAGGTTTCTGTGTTCTGCATTTGAGACTGCTGTTAAAGGACTTCTGCTGATAGCTATTTTTATTCTTCTCAGTATTTTTCTCTTTGGCATTGATTTGTTTACAGCTCTTGTAGTTGCACCCAATTTCCACCTGTCATGGAGGTGTGATGACTTAAGTTGGGTCTCATACATAAGGAGTTCCTAATACCAGTTTGAAATACAGTACCCCCTAAGGTCTACGTATTAAGACCCTTAACACTTTCATTCACTGGGCCTATTTTTTCCCAGGTGCGGTTGGTGTGGTCACTCAGAGTAATTGGTACCAGAAAAATAAATCTTCAGTTTTCCTAAACACACCTGCATTATGATGCTATTGGAAGCTGTTTACCCAAATGGTATTATTGAGAAAATGTTCTTCCACCTATACTGCAGTACTCCTTCCTAGAGGGGCAAACAGATTCCTCCGTTTTTGCCTTCTTTGATCAGAGCAATCAGCACGCCCATAGCATCTAAAGACGAGTATTTCCGTACTCAAGTGAATGTGATAGCAGCAAATCTCCGCTCCATGGGCAAATGAGATGTGCCAGGCATTTTAATGATGAGGTAGGTTAGCCAGGTTATAATTGTCTTTAATTTGCACTTGCAGAAGCTGTTACATTTACCTGAACATGATTGGCACTGGGAGAAGTGGAAAATTCTGTCGCACTTTTGAAAAAAAAATCAAAGAAACAACTTCAGATCTCATATTTGAAACAGAATATCCTGCTGATTGACCACGCACATTGGTATCAGTAGGATTTTTTTGATCCGTAGAGCTGAATGATCGCTGCAAGTAGTGAACACAAAAAATTAGTTCCATGGTGGAAAGCATGTAGTTTTGCTTTTATCTATCTTTTTTTTTTCTTTTCCAAGAGCATTATAGAACGCTCAGCCCTTTTCCGTGCTGAATGGCACATTGAATTCTTGCTCTTCTCTTTGCTGTCCTCGGAGACTTGGAAAATTTTTAACTGAGGTTATCTAGGGTTTTGTCTAGTTTAGTTATTTTTAATAATGGAAAGAAGAGGCTGTCCTTCCCACCCCGCCCACTATTGCACCTTTTTACTGTAAAATATAATTTCCTTCATGAATGAGAATTGAGTGATGAACATAATAACTAGTGCAGGCCTGTGCACCAGTCCTGGCACTTTTCATGAACTCGTAAACCAAGGCTGTGTTTTCTTATTCTGTTGTGTCCTGCAAACTTCCCCTCTTTCTTTGCAGAAGTTCGTGCAGGAAATACCCATAGGCTTTAATTTCATACTTACTGCTGCATTTTTTGTTACTTTTCAACTTCTGCAGTGAATGGTTTTTGCTTTCAGTGTTTCTGTTCTGTAGGAGGGAACTGTGGGTGGTTACAGCTGTAACGTGTGCTCCATAATCTCAAAGCATTTGTTCAAAAATTTCCCGTTTGCTCTGGTTCATTTTTAACCAGTTGAGTGGCGTATGCCAGTGCCCTGGGGGAGACTTGCTGCTCCAGCATCGGAGGCTGAATTGCATCCCACCAACACTTGGAGCACTTGGCAATTGCGACAGGACCCTACAAGACCCCCAGCCTCCAAAGAGAGGATGAGATGAGGGATGAAGGTTGTGTTGTAAGCCTAGCAATTGCTGTGGGTGGGAATTGAAGGGAGCGGCTGCTGAAGATTTTATTTTGTGTTTGGGTCTAATTTTTTCCCCTAAGCTTCTGGCCAGCCGGTCCACAACCCACGTTTCTGCTGAAGCCACTGGGGGAAAGCAGGAGGGCTTATTAGGGAACAGTGGGAGTCATCTTGTTGGTAGCCAACAGCAGAAGGGCCAAAGTATTGATCGGGAAACGTGCGAGAAAAGGATACTGCTTCCTAAGAGGAAGCAGCAAGCACGACCAGCAGGCGGTTTGGATGGGAAGAGGGATTTCGGATTAGGGGCAAGGAGGAAAGAGACCACTGCTTGCCTTTGTTTACATCCATCCTGAGTATTTGGGAATATGTGGAAGTTATGTCCTCATGTTAACACTCTCCACAAATCCCTTTTTTTTTTTTTTCTCCTTGTTGTGATGATGTGATATTTGCAATGCAAGTTTCCTTGATACTGTTGTTATAGAGACGTTTCTCCTCTCCTTGTGCCAACTATCAAGAGCCATCATGTGCAATAGCATTTGAGCTTATTCTTCTCCTGGCATTAGCAGAGAGATTTCTTCTCTTTGTAAATGTTGCAATGTTTTGCAGCTTAGTTATAAATATAGCAAAATCATGTTGCTTTAGTTCCAGCATCTGGTAGGATCACTTTAAAATATAATTGAGTAAAAATTAGAATTTAAACAGCAATTTTGTCCCTATTTTGCTACTTTAAAACCAAAAAATCCAACTTTTTTGTCATGATATGTATAAACAAATCTCTTCTTTCTTTCATGAAACTAAAAATAACTACAAATGCAGTCTCTTTCCCAAATTGCTTGCAATTTATATTAGCAGTGGCTTCAAGATTCAAAGTGTGGATCTGCCTATTGAACAGTCCCTGAACTGATGGATATAAGATTGTGGGCTTTGTCAGGGAGACAGCCAGACATGAAACCCTCTTCGCCTCTTGTTTACTATTATGGATGTTCACTTTTGATAATTTTGTAAAGAAATGAAAGGCAGATGAAATGTGTGTGAATCTTGTTGCTGTACATACAGGTTCTTGCAATGTAGGGTGTGCACCATCATTTCTCTATGCTGCTAAATGCAATATTCAACCCCTCTCTTGGGGAAGTACATGGCAGGTTTGTGATGGGGTCTAAAATTGAAATAAAGGATCTATTTATTCTCTCTCTACTTTTCTTTTTCTTCTTCTTTCTTTCTCCTTTTTTTCACTGTCTTGTTTTTGGGGGGAGCCTTTGGACAAAAAGGCCTTTGAAATTCTGTCCCAGGTTTTGTCTTCTCAAGTCTGATCTCCGTTTCAGCACAGAAGTTTTGTTCAGCCCTAATAGTAGGTACAAATCTGTGTTCAGGAGAGGACGCTGCTTGGAAATAGGTCGTGAGCACTTGTGTGAACCCATTGTGAGTTTAGTATCTCGGTCTAACCTTCTTCTGAGCAAAAAGTGGCAGTCATCTTCCCTTTTACAACGTAATTCAAGCCTCCAAATTCCCCATTTATTTTAAATCAGTTAATGAAACTTCTCTGATTCTCTGCAAGGAAACATTTATTTACACCTACAGAGAGAGCCTACAGAGCTGGGAAAGGGGAAATGCCTCTTTCTGTCTCAGAGCTCCTCGTTCATTAAGTTAATCTTTGCAAGAGTGAAATATATTCATAGCCCTGGTTTGTAATTTATATTTCTGTGTAAAAGTAGTAAGACTATTGCTTGCAAAAATAACTGAACCTTGAGTAATTTCACTATTTTTTCTTCTGATGACTTGAAGAAGACTGAAGACATACATGAGAGATCTGTTCCTGTGTCTTGAAATGCATTTCATTAGTCCCTGCTTCTAATTCAGCTACTTTGGGAGAGGCTTTCCTTGGCAAACAATGTCTATGCTATAGATTTGTGGCTGTAGTCAGAAACCTGTTACATCTGTTAAAAATGTGTAAAAGATGGACTCTGCCACAAGAACTTCCTCTAAACTTAATCAAAGCAGATAATGTGGGCAAAGGATGGATAAGGAAACAGTTCAGTGATCCTACTCCAGGCTTCCCAATTCCCATCATTTAGATTATGCTGTTCTTAATTTATACAAAGGCCTCACCCCTTGGAAGAGATGGCCAGTAGGAAAAGAAAACTTAACATGACTTGGTGGTTGTAGTTTGCTATCTTTTTGCATCACAACATTTATTTTGCAGTGTTCGGAAAAGATGCGTTACCGAGTGAGAGAATTTTACATGCCATATCTTCATTTAAAAGCTGTGGCACACATTAAATTTAATTACTCTCCTTCTATGGCTTAAATTGAGGGCAGCTTCAAAAATGAGGGTGGCTTCTATTAAACTTAATTACTTTTCCCTGCAGTCTGCATGGTTAGTAATCGCGGGTAGATTCTAAACAAAGATACAGTAGAGAGATTCTTTTATGAGAATAGGGCTGGAAAGTAGCCTATAAAATATAGAGAGATGCCAAATACCTTTTATACCCAGCTTTAATTTATTATTGTTATAGTTAACTCGTATAATAATAATAATAATAATAATAATAGTAGTAATGTTTCAGTGTGATTAAGAAGGTATTGCTGGGGAAGGGGTGTTAGTTGAATTTGGCCTTTAAATGTTTAAGCAATGAATTCTTCAATTTCTGCAAGTTCTTTTGCAGATTTATGGGGTGAAAAAAGGTTAATGATAGAATTTTTTTACAATGTGTTCTATTGACTATAGATGGCAGATCTGACAGTTAAAATGAAAATTGTTCCAGAAGAAACTTGAGTCAAACTAATTATTGGAGATGTTATAGGGATGTATAATTATATTCACCTTTAAAAAAAAAAAAGAGAGGGGAAAAAAGTTTTATTACAACTGTGCTTTTTAAAGAACAAGTGGAGAAATAAAAGCTGTAATTGTTCTTAATTATAGCTAACTGTAATTGCACACGACCGCAATACGCAGCACATCAGCAGCAGATTAAGAGATCCTGGCATATGTGTAGTGTACAGAACAACTTTGAGCAGAGGTGTAGTTTTATGAATATAGTTATGTATAATTTAGGTCTCCTACTTCGGATTCCATCCGTGTTGATTTTATTTTATTTTTATGGCTATTGTGGCAAGATAATTGTCACCTGGAAAGTGCTGCTGCAGTGATTTATCTGTTCTAAATGAGACAAAAACCTTCAAAAGGAAAACTTGTTTTCTTTTACACCAATGTTGTGATGTGACCAGGAGAGATTTTCTCAAATGCCCTTGTGTAACTACTGATGCAGATAGATGGCTAGCAGGATTTTTATTTTAAGCATCTGAATATAATCAGCACCGAGCTCCCAAGGATTTTGCAGCATGGTTGAAAATCTTTGTTAGCAATCTATCCACAAGTTTTTCAGATTCAAACCGCTTGAAAATGTAACCCATGAGTCTTTAGCCCATGTGAAAATGCTGCTTCGAACAAAAGCTAGGGATGCAAATGCCTAAAGTTAGACTCCGATTTCTTCTCTTTGCACCTGATTTACAGTCTAACTTTTTTTCAGCTGCATGCTTTCAGCTCCTGGTTTTGAGTGCAGTTCTGCCTGTAAAACACTGAGCTGTTGTTACATAGTGAAAGAAAGAGGGAATGCAGATGCTTAAAGGAGGCTGTTGAGGTTCAAAACTACTAGTTATGCTGCAAAGCAGATCATTGCCTAGTGAGGGTCAGTGGGCACCATATTATCGATGAATGTGTGCATGTTCTTGTGATGGTAATTTCTGCACCTCTCGAGTACTTCAGATGCATTCAGTCTTTGTCTTGATGTGCCAGGATCCTCTCTGATGTTCCCAACCTGTTTTAAGATGTTCCTTTTACCCAAAAATAAATAAAATCCATCTGTCACTGAATGCCTGCCTTCCAAAACACAGTTTTGCAAAATGTTTCAGTCTTGGACCAGCAGCAGAGTTGATTCAGCCTAAACTTTGTGGACCAGAAGGGATCTTTTAGACTGCTGGGATAGGGTTGGTTTTTTGCTCTGCTTGCTGGAACAAACTACAGCCCCAGTTGTAAGGAGCTGTACTTCTAAGTTTGTTCAGCTTTGTAGTTTGGGAAAAGTGTGTATGTCTACCCAAAAGCAGTAGAGAAGGCTTTAGGAAAGAACAGTGTGCTTTTAAAAAAAAGGGGATTCACCAAGAAGGACAACAATGCACAAGAAGTGAGTGGCAGATTTCTAAGACTAAGAAGCAGCATCAAGAAATTGGGTGAAATCACTCACAGCAAAAAGAAAAGGTAAAATGGATGGCTAGATACACAAGCAAGCATGCAAAGTTGTAGGAATAATAGAAGTTAAACTCATTCTTGCAGGTAAAAATAAGAAATCAAAACTTGTTGTTTCAAAAAGCTTACTGTATGGAGAATGTCCTGATAACCAGCATGTTGTAAATAAAATGTTCGCTTCAAATGGCAGCACCGTAGCAAAAATGTATCTATTACAGGGCTGCTAATAAGCCGATGCGAGCAATGTTTCTTGACAGCAGGCTGTGGGTGTTTTTTAATAAATCTGTGTTAAGTAGAAAAGGAATAGAAGCTGAAACCCAAATAGCAATCCACTTTGGCTACTGTTTTCTCTCTCCAAGTATAGATGGATGCATTGACCCCGATCCGAAATTTGTGAAGGATAATTCTGGTTAGTAGAAGCTAATGTGGAATTAAATGTGTATACATTTGTGTATGTGTTCCCAGAAAAGCTAATGATATGATTCCAAATGCTGAGCATGTTCCCCACTCCTCTTTGTTAATACAGTGTTGCTTATGCTCTGCAATAAACTATTATTTCTGTGCTACTTCTGTAATTACATTTAATAATCAGCTCTCACAGTCCAATAGTATTAAACGTAGGAGTCTTTTCAACAAACTATGATAAATAGCTCCTTGCAGAACTGTTGTACTTGAGGAAGCTTTATGGCTCTCTTTGTAAGATTTGTCATTTTCTTAATGCAGCTTCAAAAAGCTTCTGAGCTTCGTTATGGACCGTCACTGTATTTTTCCCTTCCCCCTCTGCCTGTGAGTGTAGCTGGGTAAATGAAGCTTAATGTGCCATTTCCAAGCACTGTGACACTCCTCCAGGGCTGGTTACATTTACCATTGCTAAAGTCTAAATAAGTGAGTTTTAATGAGCAGGAATGCTTGCTAATAGCTGATTCAGGTACTTAGTAGTCCGTGTTATTTAACTGTGGTAGAATTACAGAACATAAATGGTCTGATGATTAATAGATGTACCTGCTATATATTGCAGTCTAATAGTTTTTGCCATTAAAGAACTATCTTAACATCTTTGGGGTTGGATGTGGTTGGGGAGAAAAGGACTTGCTTGTAGATTTATATCACTGGTAACATACACCTTAAAACACTTTATATAATAATTTCACAACACCATCAATATATTGTTCAGTAACATTAATGAACTCGTTAGAGAACGGTGGTACTTGTGTAATTCAACTTCCTGAGGTGGCCAGCTCAGCAGCTTTATTCTCTCTGCTTAGGGCTGTCAAAAATAAATTCAACCCATCCTTTTAAGGTCAGAAATAAGGCAGTGAATTAGATCTTTATCGCCTTTCTTCTCCTGTCCCTTTAATTTTGGGCAGTAGTAGAGGGACCAGTAAGAACAGAGCTTGACTGTATTTTCTGATTTGTGGACGGGCAGGTGGCAAGAGAAAAAAAAAAGGCAAAAAATAACAGATGAACAACAAGTGAACAAGAATGAAGAAATAATAGCGTCCAACATCTGCTGCTGTTTGCGCTGAGATACTCCAGAAGATACTGCAGTATTTATGGAAATCGTATAAGGACTGTTTGGAACTGCAGCTAATGGGACATAGACTGCTGGCTGGCAGGCTTGTTCACAGCGTCCTTTCTGCTTTTTTCCTATTCCATCCCATGTTTCAACCTGCCATTTGTGGGTTTGGGATCACAAGGAGGAGATGTCAGGACAGAATGGAGCGAAGCAGTGACTATCGTTGACTAACCAGTAGAGAGAAAGGCAGTAACTATTTCAGCAGGTGGATTAAAAGACGATATGGGCAGATGTCTGAAGGAGATGTTGGCAACAGCGGTGTTCCAGGTAGAGATGAGCTGGATTCAGTAGTTCCTGTATCCGACTGATGAAACCTCTGATAAAGCTGGTTTCTGTTTCCATAGCTGGGAGCATAGACAGAGTTTGCATCTGCCTGTGGTACAGCATGTGGCCGTGCCCAGCATCCCTCCTACGGCATGACACTTCAGCAAGAGCTGACCTTGTGAGATTTCTGGTATTTGCTGCCTTCTGAGTGGAAAAATTCAGTGAGAGTTCACTGCTCTCAAAACTGGAAGTAGGAAGACCCCAAAGCCTGGAAATCTGTGGGGTTTTCAGGGGGTGTTGTGGTTTGTTGTGGTTTGTTTTGGTTTTTTTTCCCCTGGTAGCTGGTGGTGCAGTTCCTGTAGAAAACAAGTTGTTTGCATATTGAATTGAGCAAG
The DNA here is from genome assembly GCF_947461875.1 of Haliaeetus albicilla. Classification (NCBI taxonomy): domain Eukaryota; kingdom Metazoa; phylum Chordata; class Aves; order Accipitriformes; family Accipitridae; genus Haliaeetus; species Haliaeetus albicilla. The sequence continues at coordinate 6,459,789 of NC_091496.1, forward strand.
TAAGGCCATCTTCTTCCTAACTGATGTTAGTTCTTCTAAGGTGCCTATATTTTAGCAACCTATTTTGTTCCAGAAGTCCCTCAGCTTCACAAAACTACAGATTCCCAAATGCATGTCTCTGCCAGGTCTGCACTGGGTGAGAAAATGAATAAATAGTTGAATTAGCTGAAGTATCCAAGTTGTTCTGATTCAGTAAAGTGTCTCAGTATCCTGAGACCAGGATGAGATGGCATTTCCAAGCTTGGCATTCCTTCATGGACAATCAAGAGTTACTGCTCAGAAACAAGTTTAAATAAAGCCTCCAAATTTTTTGAGTGGATTCAAGTCTGTCTATATTAGTGAAAACATCCAGCTCCAGGGAATACCAAAGTTTTGAGCTGTTAGCATGTGAAATTGGAGGCGGGGGGCAGGGGAGAGAGAAGAGTGAGGTGTGGGCGTTCAATGGAGAACAGTTGTTAGGGTGGCTTTTTCTTTTTGGCATTCATCACCGAAGACATCAACATTTGACCCAACCAACAGCTGCTACACCATAAAAGATGCTTGTTTAGACGGTACATATAAGTGCTCCCTGTACCCTACGCAAATATGATAAAGTCTTAAATATCAGAAGATATTTCCCTGTACAGCATCCTGGAAACCAAGGAAAGAATCTAGGCCATCACTGTCTATAGTGCTTGAATAATTCCTGTGTCTTTCTTCATAAATCTTATGCATCCTTGTGATTATATGACTTCTTGGGGTTGTTCAGCCTAGAGAAGAGAAGGCTCCGGGGAGACCTTATAGCAGCCTTCCAGTACCTAAAGGGGGACTACAGGAAAGCTGGAGAGGGACTTTTTACAAGGGCATGTAGTGATAGGACAAGGGGTAAGGTCTTTAAACTGAAAGAGGGGAGATTTAGATGAGATGTAAGGAAGAAGTTCTTCACTGTGAAGGTGGTGAGGCGCTGGCACAGGTTGCCCAGAGAAGCTGTGGATGCCCCATCCCTGGAAGTGTTCAAGGCCAGGTTGGATGGGGCTTTGAGCAACCTGGTCTGGTGGAAGGTGTCCCTGCCCATGGCAGGGGGGTTGGAACTAGATGGTCTTTAAGGTCCCTCCCAACCCAAACCATTCCATGATTCTTGTGTAGAATTAACACATGGCCCACAGTTCTCTTTCAGTTCTATTTTTGTACAACTGAGTTTGCCCTCAAAATACTGCTGAGACTTCAGGCGTGATTCCCCTCCTTTCCTTTGTACCATGGAGAAGAGATGGTGGTAAAGTTTAACACTGCAACCAGTGGAAATGGTAGCATGAGCTACAGGTCAGTCAAATACCAAGTGTGCAAAATTTTCTACCCAAGGAAATTACAGCAGGTTTAATGAGCATAAGGGGAGGAATGTCTGCTCTGTTTTGGATGGTCAGTCTTCTCATTTTGGAGAGAGACAGAGGGTATTTTCCTCCCACTGAGCTCATACAGCTCCCTGAGGCAGGAGCCTGTGCATCACTTCTTTCTCTCCCTGTACTAACGGGGTGAGGATGTAGGAGTTGGTACCGTGGTGGATTCTCCTACATGTTCCTCCTGCTGCTTGATGTGCCCCAGAGCGCCAAATTCGGTACCCATGGTGCTTCCTTCCTTCGCTTCTGAGTCATTAACTTTCAAAATGCAGCACTTCCCTGAGAGAACACGCGGCAACGGCAGTCCCTGCGCTGCGACAGCCGTATCTGCACATCCACGACGGCAGGGTCTGACCTTGGAGCAAAGCACCGAAGTGGGATCTTTCTTCATTTCTCCTCTATGTCCTGGCATTTCTCCCTGATGACCCTGGCTAAATTGCATCCTATCTGTGCCCCTGTTACCAACCTATAAAATGGACACACTGCTGTTTCTTCCACTTATTCATTTTTATTTTGCTCTTTAATACCAGAGCAGATGACGTAAGAGAGAGGAGCTTTCATCTGACATCCTTGGCGGGTGCTTAGACAAGAGGCCAAGATCTTAGCTGGGATTTGTAGGTAAATTGCAAGGAGTGAGGATTTGCCCTGAATTACGCTTTAACTTGTAAGTTATAATATTGCTGTCTTCAAAGATGTTGGGGGGGGGGCGTTAAATAGAAACTTAAGTTTTTATGAAATATATAAAATAGTCACAATGATGAGGACATGTTTTATCTGGGGTATTATTTGTATACTGGATGTACACTGGACTTACAGTGTTTTTGTGGCAGGCACTTATCACTGAATACACAGAGATTTCTTTCCTCCTTACCTTAGGAGGAATGAAAAATTCAGAAGTAGCAAATTTAGAATAGTGAAAAATGCAGCTTTTAAAAATAATCATTGGAGAAAACAAGAAGCATGTTTGCTCATGTCCTTTATCTCAGTCAGCTAATCTTGCAGAATGTCAGCTTGGATAGAAATAGATTTTTACATATGAACTTGTTACATCACTTCCTAAAAAAAGAGTATTTAGCTTGTACTTAAATAGCACATTCAGAGACTGTTTATGCAGTATTTCTGCTGCAAATGTATGATCCTTGTTAGGTAGCTAAGCTCTGTGTGAAGTTTTAAAACTGCAATGTATTTATTTGCTGCTTACTATGTGAAAGATGAAATACTTACAAAAGTATCAGTTTGAAATCTTGATTTTTTAAATATCATACTCTTTTTTTAAAGATGGAATTGTTTTCTACCATTTTGACCTTTACTGGTCATAGGGAACAATTCTAAAAAAAAGATATGCTAAAAGTATTTGATAGAGAGAAATGGAAATCTTCTGTGAAATCCATTAAATTAGTCATAACAAAAGTTAATTCAAAATTTAAACCCCATATTTTATCCAACAGGAGCTTGTTTATTTTGTTGCACCCTAACAAAGCTGAGAAACTATCCAATTTAAGACCAGTGAAATACCTTGTGTCTCACAATGGTATTTCAATACACGTTATTAATTCTTCCAAGTCAACTCCGACGTAATGCCCCATGTGATTTTAGGAAGAGCAGAGACAACAATGTGTCTTTGGAGGTGCCATTTTTCAACTGAAATGTGAAATCAATGTCCTGACCATTTGTGGTCATTAAAAATCCCATGGCACTTTTCTGCAAGAGTAGAGGCATTGACTCCCAAGTCTTGGTGAAATTCCAACTAAGTAATTATATTCCTCCTGATACAACCTTCCTTTTAAAGCTAATTTAATGTTCCTCTTCAGCTGTTCTCCCTTGCTTTAAGTGGAAAATCCTTCATTTCCCTTTGTAAACTTTTCTTTAGTTCTGCTTTATACTGACAATTAGTAGCTGTCTTTTCTCTTGCCACATCACTGATGCATGTCTACGCAGTGCAAGCGTGGACCCCTACAATTTAAAAAGCTGTGTATTGATGGTCTGGTTAAAGCCATTGAAATTAATGGGACGTATCCCTTTGAGTTGATGGTCACAGGAGCCATCAGTGCTGTAGCTTAGCGGTGTTGCTCAACAGTCTGTTTTGGACCCCTCTCTACCCTGATTTTCTTGTGTTGCTGGGTGTAGCGTAGAGAGTTGGGGGTATGGTGTCTGCTCCCTGTCTGCGTGTAGGCAGAGCCAGGAATGAGTGGTCGAAACATCAGACACATCGTTTGTTCTGGCAACCCAGATTTGCCCATGGGGCAAAACAAAGAACAGCTTCACGGTTATATAATATTTGGAAATATTTCAAGGTGGAACTTCCTAGTTATCAACATTATTGCAATTTGTTACACACAGCTTATCAGCACACGTGCCATATCCAGTTATGCTCACAGTGGATATTCCTGGAAAAATATAAAACTTTTCAAGTGATCCTCTCAAATACTTCATTTCTCTTCAACTTGTACTTATTTCTGTTCACAAGTATATCCCTTCTGGTACGATTAATGCTTGTTCCAGGTGTAGGACTCTGTTTAGTAAAGGGTTGAACGTTTCACCCAGACCAGAAATATCAGCTTAACTTTGAGGGGTTTTTTTGTGCTTCATGGAAAATGAGCGTAAGTGATAGATCTAACTGCTCCTACAGGGAATCAAATGGGTCGTGGTCACTTGTCCTGGAGAAGACAGGACCATCTAACCCCCCTGGCTGAAATGATGACTGCTGGCTCTGATGCCTACAACCATGACCTCAGGGTTTGGACACTTGTCTTCACAAGTTGGAAGACTCCTGTATTCTGCATCGTGGGGGTTTTCTGCTTGCATTTGTGCTGCTTTCTTAATCGCACACCATACAGATCCCTTCTTCAGCTTCGCCCTTATCCTTATGTCCTTATCCTCATGTGCCTCGTGTGCCGTAGGCGGGCTTTATCCTCTCCCCAAAGTGTGAGATGGAAAAAGGAAGAACGGTGACACGATTGCAGGAATGTGTTGCTGCCTTTCTTTTTGCATCTTCCCCAGCACCCTGACAGATTGCTTAGCTTGAATCCATATGCTTTCCTTTTCACAACAAAAATTGTTCTCGATAGAGACCTAAAGTGATTTCCAAATCACTAAGGGTCATGATCCTGCAGAAGAAAAAATTCTTTCTAAGCATAGCCTTCACTCCTATGGTTTGAACTCAGTACTTGCTAAGTTTCCTGGCATGCATCTCGCAGAATATACACAAGATTAACTCAGTTGCCCTTTAAACCCCTGCCCTGTCTCTTGTGCCTCAGTTTACATCTCTGCGGAAGCACAGCATGGAGTATTAAACCGGACAAAAATGTTGCACAGTTAAACCTCAGAGCTGTGTTGTGCCAAACCCTGCACGTAGGTGGGTAACAACAGCTGCCAGTCAGCCTCTGAGAGAAGAGCACCATATGATTTCTCAGTGAGCAAAACATTTAATACAAACACAACACTTTCCAAATACTCTGAAGAGTTTTCCTGAACAACTTTCTTTAAACAAAACTAATAGGCAGTAAAGTCTGTTTGCTGATCTTTATGCAGATCTTCCCGCTTCCACTTCATTATAAGGTTTTGACTAAAATATTTATACTTTTCTGCTTTGGTACACATCCTACCCCAATCCTACGGGAAGGATTTCTCAGCCTGTAGAGAGAAATGACAAAATGTGTGTGTGGTGCTTGGTTCACCCACACTGGCTTTCTGAGTTTTGAAAATAGCTATATAGCCCTCTCTGGAGGGTGCAGAGCCTCTTCAGTACGTCAAAGCTCCTCACAGATCTAATGAACAATTTGTAAACCCACAATTTGATCTTTTTGGAAGACCACACGTGACAGGGTAACATTTGGGGGTGCAGATCTCCCACCCAGCACCCTCCTGGCTTCAAAAGCACCTTCATCTTCCGTACGTACGGACCACACTACCCCGGATCTGTCCTGCACCGCTGAACACAAAATGCTGGGAAATTGTAAATTACCTTCTGGAAATCCTGTGATTGCGGTTTATAATGTCACCCTCCACCTAACAGCTTTTCTAGGGTCTTTAGCCTTGTCCTCTTCTGTCCTTAGCATTGTTGTGCATTAGCTTATCCCATTTGCATTGACACTGATTTCAGTGGAATTCAGGGCAGCCTTGATGAAGCATTTTGGTTTCCATCTTCACTCTTTTCTAAGGTCATCCTTTCATATCATAGGCAGGACGTGAAAATACGTGGTCTTATATTCATTTTCCCTTTGAGTATTACCCTTCTCTTGTTTTTATCCTAGGGAAAAAAATATCTGTAGATACAGTAAATTATGAGTTATATTTATTGTACGTGTCATTTGGGAGTACTAGGGATCTGAAAATTGGTTGTATAAGTCTAGCTTCAGTTTCTTGAAATACTTCAGAATCCATACTACTGTATCCATTATCTTTAAATAAACTTTAAGGGTTTTCTTGATGAGTAATTTGCTCCATAAGATTTTCTTTTTTAAACTCCCATGAAATATATTTATAGAGCAGTGTTTCAGTTCCTGATATTTATAGGACACTTACAGTGGACATTAACCATCTTCAGCAGTCCATGTACCATTTATTTCCAGTGACATTGTAGGGATAATTGTGTTTGTTTTCTAGGAAAATAATATTTTTAGTTTAATAATCTAAAGGGGGGGCGGGTATGGTTTAAATGTTTACTGAGTTTGTGAGAAACAGTGAAATCTTTGGCTAGTTGCGAAGAATCAGACTTCTCCTCTTTTACTTGCGAATTTTAGAGTTTTGTTTGAGTTTGATCTGTATTTCAAAAATCATTACCTTACATATTTTTGTTTAAAATTGGAATTTGATCTGACCAAATGTGAAACTGGCAACACAATTAATTACATTAAAAATGTATATGCTGAAGGCCTGCAGTGTCTTTGTTCAACATTCCGATCACATTCAGATTTTTTAGCACTGTATCGACTATTTAATAATTGTTTTCATAAGGCCAGCATCTCTTGTAGAGAGGGTTATTTAACAAAAATGAAAATCTTTAGAAATTTAGATGCACCAATCACTCACTGCTCTGCTCAGAAGCTGACAGTTTCCAGTTAAACATCCTCTTTTAAACCTAGCTGCTTCTGCTTCTTGACGCTTCCTGCAACACCCACCTGCGATTTGCCTCTTTAAGCTGGATGAGCAACTGCTATTTTATAAAATGTGCTCCCATACCCTAAAGCAATAAGGTTTGTGCTATTCTGTTATTAGAGCGATAATAGGTAGCTAAAGGCTAGGGAGTCCCTTTAGAAGAAGAAACAAAGAAACGCCCGGCCTGACTTTTTAGTCCAGGTTCTTCCCCCAAAAAAGCATTTCAATGAAAGATGATGATGCCTGTGATTAGTGGTGGAAAAGAAATATTTCCTGACTGTTCGAACCATTTAGTGATCCAGTTCTTTGATAGGTTACAGAAAATATCATATAAATTCTTTGAACTGTGTAAGTTATGAGTAGGGCTTGGAAAATAAGGTGGTATGACACCAACGTGCAGAGGTTTAATGAAAATAAAATATCTAAAATGTACAGCTGTATCAAATTACCCCATAGAAACCAAGTCTGTATTGCTCCACTCTAATTTCATTTTCTTATCTTTTTCCATTCTCTTCCTCTTGCTCCTGGCTCTCACCTTTGATGCCATTTATATCATGGACTTTGTTCATCACAGGCACCTGCTAAATACAGACCTGTCTGCCTTTGCTGGGGTGGGAACTGGCTCTTCTGAAAGGGTTTATATAGCTGTCGGTCTGCCGCTGAATGCTGTGTGCAAGAAAAGGGTGTGAGCCAGCTTTTTATTTTTTTTTTGCTTATTCCTCTTTGCAACCACTGAACACGGTTCTGCTCTGTGCCTTTTGAAGCAAAACGCCGGGAGGTTTAAGGCAACCTTCTGTGACCGGCAAACTGCGCAGCTTGAAGATAGAGACTCAATGAAAATGCAAAGCCATGCATGTTTAGAGGGACCATTTTATCTTCTCTGACACTGTAATGGAGTCTACAATGGCCAGTGTAACCATTAAGGAAAAAGCCTGGGTGTCACTGTGGGGTGCTCCATAAAAAAAATTAATCCTTTAAAAAACAAGACCTTGTACCTGCTCATAGTTCATACAGTGCCGAAAAGCATCAGGAATCTGGAACTAAAGAGGAGCTCTGAATTATTGTGGCTTTAGTATAATAACTCCGTAGTTGCCCCATCAAAAAAAGTGGCTTCAGAACATTGTAAAGTTCTACAAGAGCTTTCAAAAATATCTTTCTTTTTTCTTTTTTTACTTTGGATTCATAAAGAAATTAGGCTTGGGGGTTCAATCTGTATTTTTAAGGTTTATACCCTCAGAACAAAAATGCGTAGGCTTGGTTCCATGCTTAGAGGTCACTAGATCCATGGTTTTGGGAACTGTTAAGGCAAGGAAGATTTTGAGACCTGTATTAATTACCACCACCACCACCTCCCCCCAAAAAACCCCCAATATTAGATTTCCCCCAGCACCACCACCTATATGTAAAAGTGGATAGAAGGATTTTCTGTTCCTCAGCTGTAAACAAGGAGAAGAGAGTATTATGTTGAGAATTGTCCCATACCACAAGTTCAAAGCTAAAGATCTGAAATTTTACAATTTGGATCTCAGCTGAAGCAAGTAGGGTGTGAACTAATCAGCTACCTTTCATGCAGCAAACTTAAACATAGGACAGAGATTTCATAACTGGACAAGCAAAGTGTGAAACGAGTTGGACCTCTGGTCGAGTCTAGGATAACGAACTGCCTTATGCCTCCTTGCTGTTTTTTTTAAGGTCTTATACATGCGAGAGAAAGGAGAAATAGAGCTATCCAGCTGTTTTGCTGAAGTTTGGATAAGGTCTAAGTAAATGTGCTGGGGAGGGGAGCAAGGACATACAGCGGTGGTAGATCTGGGATGTATTTTAAGGACTGTGTACATAGGTAATGGTAATGTATTTAATTGTGCTTTAATGTGACATACTGGTTACATTAGCCCACTTTCACTGTCTCACGCTCAGTTTCCCTCAAAACGAATTGCAAACCCATAAAACAGATTCAAACAAGTAAATTGGATCAAAAATCACATATTTGGAAAACAACTAATGCCTAAAACCCAATATAAGAAGATTTAATGTTAACATGGTATCTTTTTCAGTGCACGACATGGTTATAAATGTGTAGAATGTCTTGCTATTGCTGCAGCACTGAAAAAAAGGAACTTTTTCCACTGGAAAATTGGCCCAGTGCTACATTTCATCTATGTAGGACCATGCAGTGCTGGCATTTGAAATAGTGATAATTTTATGCCTAAAAAATGAGTAATTGAACCATTGAGAACTTCATTCTGATGAAATCCTTAGCTCACACTCCATCATCTGCTTTTCACATTCTTGTGTATGTGATCATGCGGACGTCGCATCTGCAAATGACACGTTTGCGTATAAAGCTGTGTATGTGTGTCTGCACTCCTATAAAATATAAGCAGTATAAAGGCGTCTTTAAAATTTTATAGCTTCTTTAAACACAAGCTAATTTTTCCTCACTTTGTGTCTTTCAGAGAGACTGCCACAGAGTTATCTGGAACATTACCAAGGTAAGCAAGTTGCTCTAAACTGCATCTGTGTATCCATGTCTGGAAGGTGCTGAAAGGAGCACGACTTTTTGAGGCAGAACTTGATCCTTTTCCTAAGGAAAACTGCTGGGATCCTGAGAACTGGGGGTGCAGAGAGGAGAACACACACGGCTTGCCACAGACAAAATGTCTGTGAAATACTGACACAACCAAAACTGCGCAGCTTAAAGCGACACGTTGAAGTTGCTTTGAGGTTTAGCACAATTATGCACCTGATGAGAAAAATCCCAGATGTGGCTTTCTTCCAGCTGTGCAATTATACCCATTGCAGGTGGTTTGGCTTTTGCTTTAAATTTCACCTGAGAGATGAGGGGAGGGAAATGTGGAGGTAGGAGGAAAAAACACTGTGATCTTAAGGCATTTTCATTTGGAAAGCAGGAAAGCAGCTTAGACCAAATTCTTCTATGCTGAGAAAGCTTTTCATAAAATAATAGAACTAGACAAGACTCCCAGGCTGCAGTAGAGGTTTTTGAAGAGAGACCTGCCTACATATTGTCAGCAGATGCAATAACATGCTGTAATCATGCAGATAGAGAAAAGGGTGGGGAGAAGGGAAACAAAAAAATCTGATATGGTAACCTGTCACTTAGCAGAGATGCCTGATGAGTAAATAAATATGGTGCTCTCAGTCCTCTTGCATCTTCTGCCACCAGTTTTGCTCTCTGAGGTGCAAGGGGTTTTAATGGGGTCATGGTTTTGGGAGGCTCGTTCGCTGGTTAATACCAGTATTGTAGCTTATACAATATATAATGTAAAAAGAATATTTCAACAAGAAAGTCAGTTTTCTTTAAGCGTGGTAGTACATACAGAGAAAAAATGTCTGCCTTTATGGTGCACATGGTGTATATTATTTGGCTTGTCTGTATTGGTAAGCTGTAAATATGTAGATTTTCAGTGTATGTGATGGTTTTTCCCTCTCTGTAATGTATCACTTTGTTCTGTAGGTACAAACTTGTGTGATTTATATCAGTTGTTAATTTATTAGATACCTTTCTTCTTATACTTACCATCACTTGATATCCTCAGTTGTACAAGCAAATACGGTGGTGAAATTTTGCCAAGTGTTTGAAGTGCAGACCAATGATCAGGCCTACCTGACACGTAAAAGATTTTGTTCACCTTCATTGCAAAAGAATTACAATTCTTCATACATACCAAAAAAAAAAAAAAAAAAAAAAGAAGAAAATAGAGACTCAGCAGAGTAGCTGTCTCCTTGATTAGGAACATCAATAACAATGCTTAGCTGTATCTTTTACTGGTCTTAGTGCTAAAATATTTCTAGTTTTGACTGCATGCCGCAGTTGTTTGGGTGTTAGATGACTAATATACTGGAAACATGAAGTCCTTGTACTGTAGAAATGAATTCCACTTTAAATTAAGTTAAAAAGAGAGATATAGGCGCTTGAATAAACATCCAGTTTCATACTTGCCATTAATGATTTCCTAAATGTGTTTTTTGAATTATTACCACAAGCCTTTAATTTCAACTGTGGCAAGATGTCACAAGTAAAAATCAGATTATACAAGCAATGTGCACAAGGCATTGTAATTGTGTTATAAATATTAAAACCAATGATCTTGTCTTGATTTAAAACAAATGTTTACAGCTGTGCGCAGGTTGGCTAGTCCTCCAGCCTTCTGGGGGATTCACCTGTTCCTGCATTTCTCTAGACAAGCAGTTCCTTGGGGTTTTTAATCTTATGTTGTGATGTATTAATCTAATATTTTTTGTTCTTCTTTCAAACTTCAGGTGAACTATTTTGCTATTATTAATCCATAACAGTGAAACAGTCTAAGTTCCCCACCAACACCACATCTTCTTCCACCTTCACCCTGCAACTACTTTATAGCATATAAAATTTCAGTTGTTGCACCTTGAAATAATGAAACTAATAACCGCTTTCCCATGGTCACTGTGTTAATTGTATTTTGTCCGATGGGGCAGAAAAAGCCCTCAGTAATGCTAGAAATCTGACTCCCATTTGTGCAGGCAAACATGATGCCTTTTCTCAGGGTAATAATGACTCATGGATATATTTGTGGCCAGGATTGATCAAATCCTTTTCAAGCACTCGTAAACCTGGTGAAAGGGTTTTTCCTGCAAGTGACGTAAGCGCGAGCAGATGTGTCTGTACTTGGAATATTTTGTCCGACTGTCAGGAAGGTTTAGGCGCTAGTGGCACTAATTTTTTGTTGTCATTAAAAAAAAAAAGGAAAAAAAATTCTTCAAAACCCCTTCTGAATTTTACATGGTTGAATTAAGGAAGCTAAGGATTTGTTCCCAGAATGCCCTGTAAATAGTCAGAAGTTACAGAAGAGAATATTTTGAATATTTTCTCTTCTCCTGTAGTAACCAGTAGAGGTTACATATATGCATTTTTAAAAAAGAAAATATAAAGAAGTGTCTTGGTAAATGGTGACTTTTTAATGTAGTCATTTTCCATTAGATACTGCTGATTGTTCTCTAATGATTATATTTAAGAGGAAGAAGAAATTACCTTACTTCTTGCCACTGAAGAATACGTATCATTGATAGGCAAATGTAGAAAAATCTGAGTTGGTGGACATCATTTAGAAGGAAAGCTAATAGATTAACTTTGCCTGTAGAAAGATATAAAAATATTAGGCATGATTATATTGTGTCAGTTCTAATTTACCAGTTATTTCTGATGATTTGGGGAAGCTCAAGCTAGAAAAGGAATTGAAAATTTAAACTTAACATATGATAAAGAAGCTTTACAATTTTTATATTAAATGACATTATTATATCTATGAATGTATATTGTTTTTTTCGAAGACAGGCTTTCTGTGTGCAATGGCACATCAAAGAACAGATCTTCACAAGGAAAACTTTATAGTAATATTAAGTTGTTCATTGCATGACCTATTTAGAGTACTCAGATACTTCTTGTTGTAGACTACATAATTAAATTTTAAATGGAACATGATAAAGAAATTATACTGGTGATCTCTAGAGATTTGAATACCCTATTTGGATCTTTACAAGAGTGTAGCGAAGGCATACTTTAAAATTTAATAAAGGTCTGGCCTATTTTTTTTTTTCCTTTTAGATGTTCTATAGCTGCTATGGCAGTCCTATTTCAAACTATATTTGCTCTCAACGTTCATAGACGGTACCTGCGATAACAGACCAAACTAAAAGTATTAGAAGAAATATAGCTTAACTTGAGAAATGCACCATTTACACATGATACAGAACAATTATTGAATGAAGATAAGCTCTTAGAATCTTGTGGTACCTAAGGTAGTAACCACACTTTCATAAACCAGCGTCTGAGCTAAGCGGTCGAAGGGAGCAGTAAATTAGCGAGGTGGAGTGCTCGAGCGCAGTGCAAAGCCCTATGGGCACGAGGGAGATGATGTTTGGAGCTTAAACGAGAAAATACTCAGCTTCAATATCAAAGGAATGATTTCAGTCTCTAGCCACTTCTGTTTGTTTCTGTGAAAGTGACTTTATATTTAAAGAAGAACAAATATTTTAAATATAGACTAACTGCATGGATTATTTATTTGCTTAATACTAGGTTAGTAATGATAACAGAAGTAAAATTTGGGATACTTTTCCACATTTATGTAGTGGCTCAATTTTACATTTCACTAGGGGCAGGACAGGGGGAGAAGTTTAAAGTTTAAACGGTCACTTCCTCCTCTAAACTGTTCTTATTTACTGTTAAAAAAAATAAAGAGAATAATTTGCATAGATATTTTTCATAGAAAAAAAATTGTAGAAAGACATCTGCAGCCGCTGCTTAAATCTTGAGCATACTCAGGAAAACTTGTGTTTTGAGGTAAAGGCCATCTTAAAACTGTCATTTAGAAATTATTTTAGAAGGGTGGGAGGAAATCTGCAATAAAATTTAATGGCATAGATACATCGATGAGAAAAAACAATCAAGTAAGTTCAAAATGGAAATTTAAATCTTTAGCTTGTCTTAGAATTGTAATAATTGGCAAACTTTATATATCTTAAACCAGTGGTCTGGAGTTGGGTACAAATTTAAGCCCTCTTGAGTTGGTTTCTTATTCTCTGCCTTTCCATAAATTTCTTTAATAATGTCTAAGTTCCATTTACTGTAGAGACTTATGTTCCTGCATGTCTACAGCATTTTGAAAATAGAATTTAAGTACCGAAGTGACTTCGGTACTTTTGAAAAATGTTAACCTGCAACTTCACCATTATTTAAATCTAACGCAACTAAGCTTTTATCTAAAGGGAAAAGAAGAATTGACAACCCACCATATGACAAGCAAAATGAAATCTCTTGATCACTAACTGTCAGCAGTCTTTCTAATACCATTGTGTTAGGGAATGATATGTCTTCCAAGGAGCTAAGTACACAAGGTTTTGAATCATTTCTGTCTTGACAGCCTAACCCAAGTAACTACTTGTAAGTGCTTGGATGAATTATAAAATCTATGTGGCTCTGTAGAGTGAGTTAATAAAACATCTATGAGCATTTTAATTACTATAAAATGAAAAGGATTTTCTCCTGACAGTAATAGGGGCATGGACTAAAGACCTGCTTGACATCTCAATTGCTGTCTTCACTGGTTTTGCATGGATTGTGGGAGCTGGGGTTAGCTTCTGTGTTTGCTCTTCTGGTTCCCTTCCAGTGGAGGTCTTCTGCCAAGCAATTTCTCTCACTCTGAGAAGACCGGGTTATACTTTTTACCCCTAATGTTTCATATACTGTGGATGTCCTCTCATGTCGCCGGTGCCGCTTTGCCAGTCATGTCAGGCTTGAACACCCATCCACCTACACTGTACGCGTGTCTCTGCCAATTTACAACAGAATTTTCCTTACCTTGATGTAATATTTACTGAAGTTTTATTCTCCCTTAAATAAAGCAGAGATTGCGAGTATTCCATTTGTGACCCTTTCTTCTAAAGGAGAAGTTCTGCTTCCACCTCCAAATCCCTTCTCAAAACTCACTTTCATTTAGAGGCATATAAATAATAGGTCAAGAAAATGTTGTTGCTTCTGGGTGGCAGGCAGTGGTAGGTGATAACATTAAAATCTCTTGAATGTCAAACTATATGCAGCTAACCAGCTTTAGTCTTTGGAAATGATATCATCTTGTATCTTTTCTGAAATCACATCATTAAAAAGAAAATGATTCCAGCCCTTCGATATTTAAATGTTCTCAAGTCAACTGTCTTAAAGAGCAGGTTTTCCATAATTTGAATGCCTGCTATTTTCTGAAGAAAATCATTATTTTAAATTGAGACTTGAATTTAACTAATCACTGCCTTAAAAAAAAGAAAAAAAAATCTTATGTTTGACCTTTCTCTATGCCTCAGATGCTTATTTCTAAATACTCTTTCCTTTCATCTAACCTTTGAGCTGTTTTTCTGTACTGCAAGCAGGACTGCCTGTTACCCATTCTATGTGCTGTATAGGAATGCCCTGATATTGTTTGGTCTTTCTGAGGTGCTGTAATATAAATTACAGTAATTATTTGTGTTAGTAACGAGTTTGATGCTATTGTAAGTGAATCTGGGTTTTCTGAGGAAATAATACACAAGTTATCTCTTCACTATTCTGATTTTTATTTTTTCTAAGTAAAGCTTCAATATCATTAAAATGTGACATGGAGTTATTCCTTCTAGTAGCTGTCAGCATTTTTGTTGTTGTTGTTTTACATCCATTTTGAAATATGTTTTTTACAGCTAATGTCAATCTTAAAACACACTTATGTGCAATCTGATCCCTTTCTGAAGAGATATTTTTAAAATCTTAAGAGGGGCCTAAGGAGCATAGAGGTGATTATCCATATGTGCTTACTGATGACTTGCATTCAGAAATTACTGAGATACCAATGGCAGGATTCACATTGCCTAAATTTAGCTATCACAAAAGTCCTCAGTCTAGAGAACCAGGGGAGAAATTAAGGGAAATAGGTACCTCATCTCAGGACAGGGTGAATAACCTTGGGGAATTGTTTTTCTTTCTCCATTGCCTGAAAGTGGAGCCTGGGGGAATAGCATAGACTAGATGTTTCACCTGATGATAGCTTTAATTTAAGGTGAGTCCTAGCAGCCTAAGTTTTATAAGTGTTAAAGTGCCAAGTGACGTAAGCCAATGCCTACTGGAGTTTTGAGGACATTGGCATGCTTAACCTCAAAAAAACTTTCGATATTTGGTACTTAAGTCCTAAATATAGACCCTGGGAAGGAGGGGGGAAAGTCGGACAAAAATGATTGTTGGACTTGATATGGCTGTGACCCAGAAGGCAGTAACTCTTCTCACAGTGCAGTGTCCTCAGAAATCACAGCTCGCAGTCTTGAAGCGGCTCCTAATTATACGTAGCCTTTGAATCTTAAAATGAGTGTTAGTGATTTTACTCAGTGACCTGGGTTTTGAACCCACAACCATTTTTCACCAGCAATTGTTAGCATCTCTCACAAACCTTAATGAATTTGACAGCAGACCTTTATCTTAAAAGTCTGGTAGGGCTTTTATTTTTATTCCCTTTTGTAAAACTCTAAAACTAGAGACATATTCCCTTCTTTTTTTTTTTCTGTTATTCACCTTTACCAGACTTCCAAGCATCTTTTTAACTCGTCTTACAAAGCATTGCCATCCAAACGTGCCCAATGAGGATAATGTGCAGCAGAAATTAAAGGACTCAGATCTCTTCATTTCCATTCCTGAAGGTGAATTCCAAGATCGTGATTATTTTTATTTATACAGTGCCTAAAGAGTGCTAAATACTTTATGGAACAAATAAAAGACCTCTTGTAGAAAGCACGCATTCCTATAATCTAATTTTAGTCTCAAATCAGGCAGTATGAATGCTAAGCAGCAGGGCTTGAAGAAAAACGGAAGGTATATGAGGGCTACACTAATAAGATTGAGCAGTTATTTAGGTTCATTATCTGTTCCACTTAATATCACTGCAATATCTTACTGGTTTAGGTTAAATTTACATTGGTCTGTGGAGGACATTTGGCTGACACAGGAATGGTATTTCTCTGGTTAGGTCAAAAAATGAGCCTTTGAAGAGCAGTTTGAATGAAGATAGAGAAAGGGACCATTACAGATGTATTTTGAGAAACAGCAAAGGAAACAAACTTAAAATACAAAGCCTTTTTTCCCCTCCTCGCTTTATTTCCCAGCTCAGTTGAAATACTTGTGCTCCAAGCTAGTAATTTGTGTGTATCCTTTGCTTAAGTATTGTTTCAGAGCTTAAGATCACCAGAACAACGTTACGTAGAAAGTCAGTGTGAAGGATGAAACTTGTGGGAATAACTTCAGATGTAAATATGCATTTGGGGAGGGGAAAAAAAGATGTACACACATCAGCTTCTGGAGAAGCAGACCAGCAGCTGAAGTCAAGGAGAGCTTTGTTAACATGGCAGAGTTGAGTTTTCGCTTAGTACC